>NC_064920.1:360106727-360435477 GCF_023897955.1 Schistocerca gregaria | reverse complement strand
ACATCGGACAAGGCCGTGGCTGCTGACATTGGGGTACTTCCTGCCTCTCCCCATATGGCGCCTTCTGCCCAGGCGAGTAAACCTCCAACTGTTGACCAGGCTCTGCATTCCAAGCCCCCCAAGACAAAGCCTCAGAAGGTGAAGGTTCTGCCACCTGAGGAGACTAGTCAGAGGCGGTCCGATGACGAGGCCATCGTACTGTCTGACATCTCCCGTGGGTCGTCATTGGAGCTTATGGACATTGACGTCGACCGGGGGCGATCTTCTTGCCCTAGGAATAAATCTCCGGCCAGTACGGACTCTCCTCCAAAACACAGAGGCAGGGTGAAAGTTCAGCCACCCTGATCACTGGCTCCCATATTACAGTGGAACCTGAATGGGTTCACGACGCATGTGGCCGAATTACAACTCCTTATACGAGAGTGACCCTTGTGCTTATGTCTCCAAGAGAAACATTTTCGGGCCACTGATGCTCCTTCTTTACGGGGCTATACCGTATATCGAAAAGATGATCTGACGGGGGAAAGGGCAAAGGGTGGTGATGCGGTTTATGTCCGTGTCATGCACCCCTCATCTGAGCTCCCTCTCGTCACCGACTTGCAAGCAGTTGCAGTTGACATTCTTGTGGGTCGGAGGCTCACAGTCTGTTCAGTTTATTTACTGCCTCCGCATGCGATAGACTCTGAGGCTCTCATGGACCTTATTAGCCAACTCCCCCGCCCATTTCTTCTTCTGGGGGACTTCAACACTCATAATGTCTTATGGGGCTCTCCGACTACTTGCCCCAGGGGTCGCATTCTGGAAAGCCTCATGATGTCTGAAGAACTGTGCCTCCTCAACTCTGGTGCTCCCACTCATTTCTGTACTGCTTCCGGGTCGTCATTGGCTCTTGACCTTTCCTTTTGCTCTCCAGCACTTGCGGATTCTGCTCTGTGGGATGCTGCAACTGACCTCCATTCTAGTGACCTCTTCCCGCTTTGGATTCGCCTCCTGGATGAGGCTGTGGCATTACCAGTGCCGCCCCGGTGGCACCTCTGCAGAGCTGACTGGACACTTTTCAGCCAACTGGCTGTTTTGGAACACCGTGCCAGCGTCCACGAATGGGTAGACCATGTTACAGCCGTGATCTCCCATGCTGCTGAATTGTCAATCCCACGGTCATCTGGTCATCCCAAGAGGTGTCCTGTCCCTTGGTGGACCACTGAGTGCCGCTCAGCCATCCGAGCCCGCCGTGCAGCTCTGCGCCGCTTCAAGTGCCGTCCCTCAGCTGACAATCTTGCGGCCTTTCGGGTGGCAAGGGTCAGAGCGCGGCGAGTGATTAAAGAGAGCAAACGATGGTCATGGCAATCGTTCTTGAACTCCATCTCTCGATCCACTAGTTCTACGAAAGTATGGGAAGCCATCAGGAGGATTTCCGAGAAACTCAGCCAGCTACCTGTCATGGCATTGCTGCATCAGGGATGTCTCCTCACGGTGCCGAGAGACATTGCCCAGACACTGGCTATGCATTTTATGTCTACCGCCACTATAACTGTGATCCAGATTTCTGCCACTACCGCACTGCCATCGAAAGGGGTCACTTGGACTTCCGGTCTCTAAATTCTGAACCCTATAACTGCCTCTTCACAATGTGGGAACTGGATTCTGCGCTGTCTGTGGCTCATGATATTGCACCTGGTCATGATCAAATCCGGTACAACATGCTGCGTCACTTGTTGCTGCCATCCAAGGAAGTTCTCCTGAACTGTTTCAATATGATATGGTTATCCGGCACGTACCCTGACTCGTGGAGGGAGGCGATTTTGATTCCCCTCCTCAAACCAGGGAAGGACCGAACGCATCCCAGTAGTTATCGGAGTATTGCTTTGACGAGCTGTGTTGGGAAGACGTTGGAACGCATGGTCAACCGGCGCCTGGTTTGGCTGCTCGAGACCAGGCAGCTCCTTAGCCCCTCACAGTGTGGCTTTCGGAGGTGTCGTTCCACTATAGACAACTTGACCCTGCTTGAGGCTGCCATCCAGCAGGCCTTCCTACGTAACCAGCATTGTCTAGGGGTCTTCTTTGACATTAATAAGGCGTATGACACTACTTGGTGCCGCCTTATCCTCAATCAACTCCATGAGTGGGGCTTTCGTGGCCGTCTCCCCATCTTCATTCGGTCCCTTCTTTCTCACCGCCTCTTTCGGTATCGGGTTGGTAATGTGCTGTCTGATTTGTACGTGCAGGAGAATGGTGTTCCTCAGGGCAGCGTTTTAAGTGTCACCCTCTTTGCCGTCGCTATTAACAGTATCACGTCCACTATCCGGAGTCCTGCCCAATGCTCCTTGTTTGTGGACGATTTTGCTGTTTTCTGTTCTTCCTCCAGTCTTGTCACTGCTAGTCGGCAGTTGCAGCTTACGATAAAGCGTTTAGAGGCATGGACTGCAAAGATGGGTTTTACCATTTCTGCAGACAAATCTGTGTGTGTTCATTTTAATCGTTCTCGGCGTCTTTTTACCTCCCCTGAATTGCGTCTGAGGGATACTGTTCTTCCTTTTAGAGACACTGTGAGGTTCCTGGGCCTCACTTTAGATTCCAAGTTGTCGTGGTTGCCTCACCTTAAAGACCTCAAGGTGCGGGCCCTGAAGGCACTGAATATTTTGAAGTGTCTGAGCCATCGGTCCTGGGGAGCGGATCGGGCGCGTCTGCTGCAGTTTTATAGGGCTTCCGTCCGATCGCGTCTTGATTATGCATGCACCGTGTATGGGTCAGCAAGGCCTTCGTATCTGAAGATCCTTGACGCAGTACACCATGAGGGTATCAGGCTGGCCACTGGTGCCTTCTGTACCAGTCCCATCCCCAGCCTGTGTGCTGAGACAGGGGAACTGCCGCTCGCCATCCGGCGGAAACTCCTCATGGTGCGACGGGTGTGTCATTTCCTTGCCTGTCCTACCTCCCCTGCGTACCCTACCGTTGCCCGACCGCCTATGGAACGTCTCTTTTCCAGTCGTCCCAGGGCAACGAGACCATTTGGGATTCGTGCCAAGCATTTGCTTGAGTCCCATGGTGTGTAGCGTGTGGCCCCCCAACAACAAGGTTTTACTCGCCTGCCTCCCTGGTTGCTCCAGAGGCCCAGCATCCTTCTAAACTTTTCGGGGAACCGGAGGAACTGCACTCCGGCGTTTGTTTTTACCTCCTTATTTTACGATATTTTAAACCAGCATCCGGACCATGTACCTGTATTCACAGATGGCTCTAAACAGGGGGACTCTGTTGGTTGTGCTGTTGTTTTCCCTGATTGAGTCATCAAGTTAAGGCTTCCTGCGGCGTTTACCATCCTCGATGCCGAATTGTTTGCAATCTTGCGGGCATTGGAGCAGATGAGATGTGTTCCCAGTCTTAAGTTCCTCATCTGTTCTGACTCCCGAGTGCCCTTCAGACCATGCAACACTTGTACCCAGCGGATACGGTCGTCCAGAACATCCATGCTGCCCTACTCCACCTGCAACGGCAGGGGAAGGAGGTTTCTTTCTGCTGGGTGCCGGGGCACGTGGATATTAGGGGAAACGAACTGGCGGATGTGGCTGCCAAAGATGCATGTTCCCTCCCTCACGTTGTTGAATGTGCCGTCCCCCTCCATGCTGTAACCTCCCTTTTGCGTTTTCGTGTTCTGCATCAATGGGAAGAGGAGTGGCTGGCAGTTTCTGACAATAAGCTGCGTCTGGTAAAGGCCACTACGCGACCATGGCGTACGTCCTACCACTCATACAGGCGGGATGAGGTTCTCCTCACTTGCCTCCGCATTGGGCACAGTCCCTTAACGCATGGTTTTTTACTCCGGCAGGAGGACCCCCCAATCTGCAGAGCTTGTGGCGTCCAGATTACTGTCCGCCACATTTTACTTGACTGTGCTTTATTCTCTGACCAGAGGGCAGTGGTTTCGTTGCCACCGGATTTGCCCTCTATTTTGCAAGACGACGCAGCGACTGTGGTTAAGGTCATACGGTTTTGTGTCCTGTCCAATCTGTTGCCTCGGATTTTAGGGAGAGGGTTTTAATGTGCTGCTGGGTGACTGGCTCACCCAGGTTTTAGGTGTCCGCCAGTCACAATTACCTCCTTGTTTCCCTTCGGTTTCTGTTCTCTTTTCCTTGTGTTTCCTTTCCTTTTTTAGTGTGTTTCTTCTCCTCTTGTTTTGCCTCTGTATGTGAGCATTTGGAACTGCGTCAGGCCTGTGTCTTTTAGCCGTTCTCCTTGTTCGGTGTCCGTCTTCGTCCCTTCACCGCATGTGTTCATGTTTCTATGCGTTTGGACGCTGATGACCACGCTGTTTAGCGCCCGTAAACCTCAAACACACACACACACACACACACACACACACACACACACACAACGGGTTGCTCGTGCCCAGCAAAGAGAAGTGAACGTCCCAGTGTGAGTGGACTGAATGTGGAGCATGTACAAGAGACATTCATAAGGAGTCCAAAGAAATCGGTGTGTCGAACTTTAAGAGTTTCTCTTCAAAATCCCATATGTATGGCATATGTACAATGTTTAGTTTTTGTGCAATAAATCATTGAAAATGTTCCTGGACTTTATGTACACCCTGTAAACATTCTGCAGTGTCCTTGAAAGCTAATTCTAGTAATTCAAGGTACCAAAAATTGCCACTTCTGTAAAATGCGACAAAGGATAGGAAGAAAGAAAGAAACAAACAAACCACACAAAGAGGTACTTTCGTTTGTTATAATTGTCACAAAGTTGGTCACATTTCCAGAAAGTGTCATGAAAAGGGGTCATTTATGAGAGCTAAAGGAACAAGGTGCTCTTAGTATGAATGTTTTCTGCGGCACAGTTACATTGGAAAATGATGACTGAGTAATGGATTTGGGGCAACTCATCACACGGTTCCAAATGAAAAGTATTTTTCAACTGTTTATAAAAAATATTTTAGTTGGAAACATAACTTCAGCTGATAGCACAAAAACCGAAGCCATGGGAAATGATATTGTAAATGCAAAGATAATTAACAACAAAGTTTAGGCTAAAGAATTTACAGCTAAAAATACACTACTTGTGCCTGAGATCGGCCACACAATCTTATTTGTGAGGCACTCACTGAAAACAATAAAAGGATTATTTTCGATAAAGAGTGTTGGCAGATCTAAGATGAATCTGGAAGAGAGCTCATAAAAACTTAGCAAAAAGTTCGTTTATATTATATAAATACAAAGCCATGTGCAGATGACAGAAAGTCTATAAACATATTGAGGAATGAAAGATTTAACGCTAAATCGCTGGAGATGGGCCATTGTTGAATGATGCATGCCACGACAGTCAACAACATGATCAAAAAGAAAGAAGTTCTGGGATTATACTGTGAAAAAGGTGAAATAAATCCATGTGACGACTGTTTCATGAGTATATCGACATGAAGACTATTTCTGAAAACTGTATCACAAAATTTGAAGGAATATACAATCACTCCAGTACTTGTTTTTAGTGATCTCATGGGACTTATTCACGTTTCAAGTTAGGAGGCAAAAGATATTTAATGAGTATCATGGTGATGCAATCATGTATATATTTGTGTGTTTCTTAAAAAATGAAGTTGAATATTTGAAGAATTAAAGAAACAGAAGATTCAGATGGAAAGTAAACCAGTAAGTACTTGAAGAGCATCCAGACTGAGAGTGGCTTAGAATTCTCTTCTAGGAAATGGTTGCAGGTCTTTAAATCTGAAGGGCTTTGGCATGAAATGACTATGACATATACATCGCAGCAAAATCCTATAGCTGAATGCTTCAAGAGGACGGCTAGTGGCTAGCATTGCTGCCTCTGGATCACGATGTCCCAGGTTCGATTTCTGACTGGGTTGGGGATTTTATCTGCCTGGGGACTGAGTGTTTGTGTTGTCTTCACCATATCATCATTATTTATGAAAGTGGCTAGATTAACTGTGTAAAGATTGGGACTTTGTACGGGTGCTGATGATTACACAGTTGAGCTCCCCATAAACCAATCATCATCTTCAAGAGGACAGTAATGGATATGGCATGGTCCCAGTCACCAAGATGCATTTTACGAAAGAGAACTGGGGCTGAGCTGTTGTGCACTGCGGCATACCTAAAGGGTGACAGTTATTGAACTATATGAAATAAAATCATCATAACTTCTGAACAGTTTGGGTTAGGAACTCAAACTGTATGGTTGGCCGCGGGAATGATGGGAGTTAGTATGGTTTGGTTTACCAACAAAGCCCACTTTCATTTGGATGGGTTCGTCAGTAAACAAAATTGCCGCATTTGGGGGACTGAGAAACCGTATTTCATGATCGAGAAGTATTTTCACCCTCAACAGGTGACTGGTTGGTGTGCAGTGTCCAGTCATGGAATAATTGGTGCGATATTCCTTGATGACACAATGACTACTGAACAGTATGTGAAGGTTTTGGAAGATGGTTTCAGCCCCAATATCCAAAGTGACCCTGATTTCAACAAGATGTGGTTCTTACTAGACAAAGCTCAACCCCATCGAAGCAGGAGAGCATTTGATGTCCCGGAGGAGCACTTTGGGGACCACATTCTGGCTCTGGGGTACCCAGAGGCCATTGGCATGGGCCTCGAATGACCACCATCTTCTCTGGATCTGAACACATGCAACTCCTTTTTATGGGGCTATATTAAAGACAAGGTGTACAGCAATAACCCCAAAACCATCGCTGAGCTAAAAACAGCCATTCAGGAGGTCATTGATGGAATTGATGTTCCAATACTTTAGCGGGTCATGCAAAATTTCTGCCACCTCATCGTCAATGATGGCAGGCATATTGAACATGTAATCTAAATCCGAATGTCTGTAGTGATATTTACATGTTGAATAAAGTGTGTGCATGCCATAGTTTGTAACAAATTTACATCATCATCATCATTTAAGACTGATTATGCCTTTCAGCGTTCAGTCTGGAGCATAGCACCCTTATAACATTCCTCCATGATCCCCTATTCAGTGCTAACATTGGTGCCTCTTCTGATGTTAAACCTATTACTTCAAAATCATTCTTAACCGAATCCAGGTACCTTCTCCTTGGTCTGCCCCGGCTCCTCCTACCCTCTACTGCTGAACCCATGAGTCTCTTGGGTAACCTTGCTTCTCCCATGCGTGTAACATAACCCCACCATCTAAGCCTGTTCATCCTGACTGCTGCATCTATAGAGTTCATTCCCAGTTTTTCTTTGATTTCCTCATTGTGGACACCCTCCTGCCATTGTTCCCATCTACTAGTACCTGCAATCATCCTAGCTACTTTCATATCCGTAACCTCAGCCTTGTTGATAAGGTAACCTGAATCAACCCAACTTTCGCTCCCATACAACAAAGTTGGTCGAAAGATTGAACGGTGCACAGATAACTTGGTCTTGGTACTGACTCCCTTCTTGCAGAAGAGAGTAGATCGTAGCTGAGCCACTGCATTAGCTTTGCTACACCTCGCTTCCAGTTCTTTCACTATGTTGCCATCCTGTGAGAATATGCTTCCTAAGTACTTGAAACCGTCCACCTGTTCTAACTTTGTTCCTCCTATTTGGCACTCAATCCGTTTATATTTCTTTCCCACTGACATTACTTTTGTTTTGGAGATGCTAATCTGCATACCATAGTCCTTACATTTCTGATTTAGCTCTGAAATATTACTTTGCAAACTTTCAATCGAATCTGCCATCACAACCAAGTCATCCGCATATGCAAGACTGCTAATTTTGTGTTCACATATCGTGATCTCACCCAGCCAGTCCATTGTTTTCAACATAAGATTCATAAATAATATGAACAATAGTGGAGACAGGTTGCAGCCTTGTCTTACCCCTGAAACTACTCTGAACCATGAACTCAATTTACCGTCAACTCTAACTGCTGCCTGACTATCCATGTAAAGATCTTTAATTGCTTGCAAAAGTTTGCCTCCTATTCCATAATCTCGTAGAACAGACAATAACTTCCTCCTAGGAACCCGGTCATATTCCTTTTCTAGATCTATAAAGCATAGATACAATTCCATGTTCCACTCATAACACTTCTCCATTATTTGCCGTAAGCTAAAGATCTGGTCCTGGCAACCTCTAAGAGAGGCCTAAACCCACACTGATTTTCATCCAATTTGTCCTCAACTAATACTTGCACTTCCCTTTCAACAATACCTGAGAAGATTTTACCCTCTGTAGTTGTTACAATCTTTTCTGTTTCCATGTTTAAAGATTGGTGTGATTATTGCTTTTGTCCAGTCTGATGGAACCTGTCCTGACTCCCAGGCCATTTCAATTATCCTGTGTAGCCATTTAAGACCTGACATTCCACTGTATTTGATGAGTTCCGACTTAATTTCATCCACCCCAGCTGCTTTATTGCATTGCAATCTATTGACCATTTTCTCCACTTCCTCAAACGTGATCCTATTTCCATCATCATTCCTATCCCATTCTACCTCGAAGTCTGAAACATTGCTGATCTTCAAAATATTCCCTCCATCTGCCCAAGGCATCCACAGGATTCACCAGCAGTTTTCCTGGCCTGTCCAAAATACTTGTCATTTCCTTCTTACCTCCCTTTCGAAGACTGCTAATTACACTCCAGAATGGTTTTCCAGCAGCTTGACCCATAGTCTCCAACCTGTTTCCAAAGTCTTCCCAATATTTCTTCTTGGATGATGCAATTATCTGTTTGGCTTTGTTTCTTTCTTCAACATAACTTTCTCTGTTCACTTGAGTTCTAGTATGTAGCCATTTTTGATACGCCTTCTTTTTCTTTTACAGGCTGCCTTGACTGTGTCATTCCACCATGCTGTTTGCTTCATCCTACTTTTACACACTACCGTTCCATGACATTCTTTAGCCACTTCTAGTACTGTGTCCCTGTACCTTGTCCATTCCTTTTCCAGTGACTGTAATTGACTACATTCAACTAACTGTTACCTTTCTGAGATTGCTGTTATGTACTTGTGCCTGATTTTCTTATCCTGAAGTTTCTCCACTCTTATCCTCCTACATATGGACCTGACCTCCTGCACTTTCGGCCTCACAATCCCAATTTCACTGCAGATTAAATAATGATCAGTGTCATCAAAGAATCCCCTGAATACACGTGTATCCCTCACAGCATTCCTGAATTCCTAATCTGTTGTTATATAGGCAATGACAGATCTGGTTCCCCTGCCTTCCCAAGTATACCGGTGAATGTTCTTATGTTTAAAAAAGGAGTTTGTGATTACTAAGCCCATACTGGCACAGAAATCCAAGAGTTGTTTCCCGTTCCTGTTGGCCTCCATATCCTCTCCAAATTTACCCATAACCTTTTCATACCCTTCTGTTAGATTTCCAATCCTGGCATTAAAATCACCCATGAGCAGAACACTGTCCTTGTCCTTTACTCTAACAACTACATCACTGAGTGCCTCATAAAAACTATCCATCTTACTTTGATCTGTCCCTTCACAATGCGAATATACTGACACAATCCTAATTTTCTTCCTAGACACTGTCAAATCTATCCACATCAGTCGTTCGCTTATGTACCTTACTGCAACTACGCTGGGTTCCATTTCTTTCCTGATGTAAAGCCCTACACCCCATTGTGCTATTCCTGCTTTGACTCCTGACAGGTAGACCTTGTATTCTCCCACTTCCTCTTCTTTCTCACCCCTTACCCGAATGTCACTAACAGCTAAAATGTCCAGCCCCATCTTACTTGCAGCCTCTGCCAGCTCTACCTTCTTCTCAGAGTAGCCTCCATTGATATTAATTGCTCCCCATCTCATTACCATTTGTTTGCCAAGTCGTATCTTAGAAGTCCCTGGTTTGTCAGTTAGAGGTGGGACAACTTCACCTCCAAAGGTCAGAGGCATTTTGTTCTGATTGTTGCCAGCATCATATTTAAAGTGCCAGGGAAGCAGGTTGGTAACCTTGCTTGCCCCGAGTCCCATTGAGTTTTACCCCTAACGGTTGAGGGACTAACCGGTGGATTTGGTAGTCTTTGCCGTATGAGCACAGAGGTGACCACGACTCAGAATATGTCAGAGATGCCCAGCCTTATTCCAAAGTAACTGGTATCCCGACTGTCGGGACCACTTACTTGGCCACTCATACGTTGCCCGTGGTTCATGAACTAGGACATGACTACAGGAACCCACACCATGAACCAACAAATTTACATTTTTTTCATATAGTTCAATAATTGTCACCGTATAAGTAGGGGCTGGAAAAATTCACATTTTGCAATAAATGCAAAGTAGATGTGAATTCTACCTTAAAATGCAAAATTAGTTAATAGACATTGTTTCTTAGTGAATTGTATCCAGATGAGCTGTTTATCAGAGATAGTTTGAAATAGTTTAATTTTCTGCATACAGTATCGAAAATATAAGCAGTTTCTGGCATTGCACATAAACTGGCGAAGCCCAATTTGGAAAGATAATGTGCACAAAAACCTAATTCAAAATAAAGTGTACGAACACAACAATGTATCAATACACTTAATGATCTGTTGCTGTCTCAAATCCGGATGGTTGAATGGTCTGTTTAAGATACACATCGCATAATGCAACTTAGTTCTCAGCCATGGGGTCTAGCATTTTATAAGAAAGAAACACATATGTTTGTTTGTTAGCTAAAGCTCAAAAGACCGTATAATGCAGACAGTTTTAATGCAGAAAATTAGACGGCGCATTGAACTGAAGTTCCAGCGAATATCGCTAGAGGTCGGGCCTGAACTACATTGTTAACAATACTCTGCTGACTTCAACAAGCAACTGTGTGGTAACTGTTCCTGAATGCTTTGTGTTGTGCAGTGCCGGTCATTTTTTTTTTTTCCTTATTTTGAAATAAGTGAAGCAACTAATCCTGGTCCATCATGGATTTCAATTATGACTCTTACAACATTAGAACAGATCGGCAATCCCTGTAACTGTGTGTCAGTTCTGCTGTAGCCTGCTGTCCACCAAAATGGAAGTGGTGGTGTTTCCCCTCATTATTCCTTCCCCTGTGGTGGTCAGAAACTCTAGTCTGTTTACGCTCCCGATGTGACTATAGCCTATAGCGCGCGCCCTCTGCGCTATAATGACTTGAAAACAAAATCTGACGCTTTTTGATGGCACTGAATTTCTTCCCCTAGTGTTAAAATCGAGTTGCTGTTTGTTCGGTTCTACTTCGGTGCTAAGTGTCTTGTCAATTCTGTCTGTAGCAATGCCAAGCAGTGGTCTTAGAGCTATGAAAGCCCACGAAAGATCACAATTAGTAGTCCGCAGACTTTTTAATTTTCAAATTGGATGGGAAAAGACAAAATAACCATGTCCAGAAACACCTTTTTATCAGAGAAGCATTCACTTAAACGGTGGTTAAATGCTGCTGCTTTTCAATAGAACAATGGTTTTTGAAAGTGCAAATACAGCCAAATGAAAAAACAAAGACCATTCTGGAAGAAAAAGATGTTGAAGTTTTTGCAAAAGCAAACATTCCAGTCGAAAAGTTCCCAATCAGCACTTTTTTAACAGTCAGTTTCAAAGAACTAATAATTTGTATGCCTTCACTGATGTAGTGTGACAACCTTTTAAATGTGTTTATAACTATTTACAAACAAAGAAAATAGGAGCAAATTTCAACAAAAATACACAAATTTTGCAAAAAGTAGATGCGAGTTTTGCCAGAAGTAGATGCTACATTTTTCAGTTCCTGTACATAAGAAATTGTTATGAATTGCTGAAAAACGAAAAAACACCTTATGAATTGCCAAGTAAGGGGATTAAGAACAGGAAGACTCACCGTGGTTTAATATAAAAAATGGTTGAGGAAGAAGAGATCGTTCAACTGTTAGTTCAAAATTAATGTGGAAAAATCGACAGGCAGAAGTTAGTAAAAACCTTGTATGACTATAAAAAGATCAATGTGGGAAGCATTCAGCGACTTCCAAAGTCATGCCTTAGCAGAATATCTTGTCAAGAATCTGAGAAAATTCTGGTCTTATGCAAAATCACGAAGAAGGTTGAAGGCTTCTCTGCAGCCACTCATTGATTAGTTTGGTGTGGCACTAGAAAAGAGCAATTTTTATGTATTCCCTTAAATGATCACTTACATGTATGAATTTTAGCGACTGTTATATTGGAAAATAAATTGTTTTGTTCTGTATTTCAGTTTTTGAGTGCTGTTACATCAGAACATATACTTTCTGTACTATTGAAGCATCTCCATCAAATGATTCCTTTCGTCACCAACTTTTCAAATGTTACAAAAGGATTAGTGAAGAAGCTGGTTGAGTTGTGGTCATGTGGAGAAGAAACTATCAGGGTTCTGGCATTTATGTGCTTATTGAGATTAACAACCAGTGAACAGAAATCACTGCTTGACAAAGTACTGAAGGTTTGTACACTGTTACATCTCCATAAGTTTTAAGTTTTCTGTCTGTTCAGTGTTTGCTGTTTTTCCATTTAGATGCATTTTGAACATCATTTTCCAAATTCAGTGCTCTTAATTTGTGAAGAATATAACAAACACTCTTGAGGTAGGTAGAAAACATAATTATGAGTTTTTAAATTATTCAGGTGTATGTAATTTGTGTTTCTGCCTGCTACTTTGCTCTTTTGTGTTGAAATAGGTCTTGCAAACATGTTGTTTGTTTTTGGTATACTGTAAAACAAAATCCATAGAGGAACTACTAAATAGGGGAGCAGTGACTCATCTCACAGATGTATAAAAAATTGTTGGTCTCCTGACTTGACCTTTTTGCTGAGAATGACAAATAGGATAATAGTTGATGAGACAAGGGTGTAAGGGAGCTGTAGCTGAAATTAATGTGTTTAATGTGACCATTAGGTTTGTATTGTTTGGCTTATTAGTTGAGGGCCAGACTAGGAATTCAAAGTTCTGAACTCAGTCCCCAGTCAGCCCTAGAATTTTTATCATCTTGTACCTCAGGCAGTGTTTGTTAATATGAAAAATGATAAGTTCCTGCCTGGTATGGAGTTTACGTTAAATATAGGTCCTGCTGACTGTGTAAGAATAACGCACAGAAGAATAATACTGCAATCTGTGCTTCATGAAATGTAATGTAGTGGTTAGTGTCACTGGCTCGGGTACTGTGTGTTACTATTTCAAACCCAACCATCAGTTCTTTTTTATATAGGTTTTATTATTCTGGAAGATTCTCAAAATTTCTTAGGTTTAGAATGCTTGTATATTCTGAAATATTCTATGTTTGTATAAATAACAAAACTCTGTGCCACAAGTTTAGTTCTGTTTTATCTGTTTGATGGTGTTCGTAATAAATGTGCTTTCAGTGCTAAGTGTTGGGCTTTATATAAATGACCCTGCTTTTGGATTTGGACTTGATTGTGGTTATGACATGACATTGTTTGGTGGAGAAGATGGGTATTTAAAAACATCTACATCACTTTGAGTCCAAATAGGTAATGTAAATGCCTCCACAGACACGAACCAGAATGCAAGCTGTAAATTATTCCCAAGGTTCAGGAGACCACTGGGTTGCAAATCACATCAGGCATTCATCAGCCTTTTATAGAGATGTTGGTAAGGACATGATCAAATGATTCAAAGAATTTGACCAAATCTCCAAATACAACAGATGGGATGACATTATGTGTTTAGCAAATATTTACTTTTGCTTGGACAGCACAACCCAGCACCAGTTTGAGGATAACAAAGAGAAACTTGTTAACAGGAACAGATTCCAGGCCAAACTGAAGAAAACATTTATTGACAATCAGCAGCAGGTCAGCTTTGTAAAAGAACAGTTGAAGGACAGAGTGCAACATCATGGGGAAATGACACAATGTTACATACAGAATGTTTTGGTGCTGTGCCACATTTTCGATGTAAATGTAACAGAAGCTGACAAAATCTCACACTTGATGAGGGGAGTCACAGAAGTTGTACCAGACTCTTTTGGCAGAGGATATCACAGCAGCTGAGCTATTCACCAGGTGGCGGCAGTGCACTGACAAAATGTAATGGAAAGGGGCTAAATGAAAGAAGTATGACAGACTGCCGAATGTGGTCCCTATGGTGAATGTTCACAACCACCACAACTTTGCCGCTCACATTCGCCAGATAGTAATAGTAGTAGTATAGCAGTTTATGGCAGCCAACTGTCAGAGGCCGAGTTACCAATGGGTGGCAGCCATGAACATCAACCCCTTATGTCAGGAGGCAATAGAGAATATTGAAGAAGTGGTGTATCGATCCCAAGAAGAATAGAATAAATGGACTATGAGGCATGTGGCAGCTCTCAAATGACAATCCAGCATCCAACCAATACACATACAACCAACAACTCTGTCAAGTATAATGCCCCACAAAAGAACAAACATTTGGAGAACAGAGCATAATATGCCGTTGTGTTTCCACTGTGAACACACTGGATACGTTGTACGCTACTGTAGAGAAGAAGACAAATGTTCTAGGACTACTGTGTTGACAGATGTCGACCATCACAGTGAAGAACATGTAAGCTGCTTGACAACTGTGTTGATTAAGATTAGATTAGATTCACTTTCATTCCAATTGATCCGTAGTGAGGAGGTCCTCCAGGATGTGGAACATGCCAGAAAAACAACAATACATGACAAATATTTACAACTAAAACAAATAAGATAATGCACCATTCCACAGGTCCAAGTGGAATGATCGTCATTTTTAATGAACATTGTATGAAAGAGTCATTTTACAAATACTAATGCACCGAATTTAAAATAAAAAAGGTTTTATTTATTTATAAGGTAATAAACATGCAATACTACTTCTATAATACTTATTTACAATGAACACATTACTGCACTGAAATGGTGCAGAAGTTAGATTGTGCTTACACACACACACACACACACACACACACACACACACACACACAAATTTTCAATGAACACATTACTGCACTGAAATTGTTATATTGTACTTATATACAAATCAGTTGGTTTTACTGAGAAATTCATCAATGGAGTAGGAGGAGTTGGCCACCAATAAATCCTTTAGGCTTCTCTTAAACTGAATTTCATTGGTTGCTAAGCTTTTTATGGCTGCAAGTTATTGAAAATGTGTGTTCCTGAATAATGCACACCTTTTTGTACGAGACTAAGAGATTTTAAATCCTTGTGAAGATTGTTCTTATTTCTAGTATTGATCCCATGAATTGAGCTGTTGGTTTGAAAAAGTGATATATTTTCAATGACAAATTTCATTAAGGAATAAATATATTGGGAAGCAGTAGTTAGTGCCCTAAACAGGCTTCTGCAGGATGTTCTTGAGTTCACACCACATATAACTCCTACTGCACGTTTTTGTGCCCGGAAAACTTTAGCTTGGCTTGATGAATTACCCCAAAAAAAATCCCATATGACATTATGGAATGAAAGGAAGCATAGTATGCCAGCTTTTTCATTTTTATGTCCCCTATGTCTGACAAAATTCGCATTGCAAACAGAGATTTGTTAAGACGTTTCAGCAGTTCTGTGGTGTGCTCCTCCCAGTTGAATTTATTATCAAGCTGTAATCCGAAGAATTTAACACTGTCCACTTCTTCAATCATCTTGTCATCGTATGTTAGACATACACTCGTGGGGCACCCCTTACAAGTTCTGAACTGCATGTAGTGTATTTTTTCAGAGTTTAGTGACAAAGAATTAGCTAGGAACCAGTGATTAATGTCCACAAATATTTTATTGGCTGATCTTTCTAAGACTACACTTGATTTGCTATTTATTGCAATGTTTGTATCATCGGCAAACAAAACGAACTTGGCATCTGGAAATGTTACTGACGAAAGGTCATTGATATACACAAGAAAAGGTAAGGGCCCCGAAATGGAACCTTGTGGGACCCCACATGTAATTAGGTCCCAGTTGGATGATGCTTGATACATGTCTCTTTCCTAATAACACCCTTTGTTTCCTGCCAGAGCTATAAGATTTGAACCATTTTGCAGCATTTCCTGTTACACTATAATATTCTAATTTATTTAAAAGGATATTGTGATTTACACAGTCAAATGCCTTTGACAGATCACAAAATATACCAGTTGCCTGCAATTTTTTGTCTAATGAATTCAACACATTTTCACTGTAAGTGTAGATAGCCTTCTCAGTATCAGAACCATTTAGAAATCTAAACTGTGACTTTGACAGTATGTTATTTGAGATAAGATGATTATAAAGCCGACTGTACATTACTTTTTCGAAAATTTTTGAGAATGCTGGCAACAGTGAAATTGGACGGAAATTTGATGCTATTTCTTTATCTCCCTTCTTAAACAGTGGCTTAACTTCAGCATATTTCAGCCATTCAGGAAATATTCCACTGATAAACGACTGGTTACACAGATAGCTTAATATGTTACTTAGCTCAGAATCACATTCTTTAATTAACTTTGTTGATATTTCATCATATCCACTAGATGTTTTTGATTTTAAAGATTTTATGATGGACATGATTTCTGATGGTGTAGTGAGGGTCAAATTCATATTATGGAAGTTACTTGAAATGTCTGGTCTTGAGGTATTCCATAGCAGCATCTACCAAACCTGACAACCCCATCTTTTCAGTAACAGTTATAAAATGTTTGTTAAAAAGTTCTGCAGCAATATACAAATCTGTCACCAATGTATCATTTACTCTTAATGCTATTTGTTCCTCTTCATGTCTGGTTCTACCGGTCTCCTCCTTCACTATATCCCATATTGTCTTTATTTTGTTATCTGATATGACTATCTTTTCCTTGTAATATATTTGCTTTGACATCCGTATTACAGTCTTTAATATTTTGCAGTATTTCTTATAATGTGCTACAGCATCAACATTGGAAATGTTTCGGATTGACAGATACAGTTTTCTTTTTGTTTTACAAGATACCCCTATTCCTTGAGTAATCCATGGTTTCTTTGTAGACTTTGCTCTAATCTTGGTAAGTTTTGGGGGAAAGCAGTGTTTGAATAAGGTAAGCACTTTATTAGCAAAAGTGTTATATTTTTCATTCATGCCATGAGCACTGTAAACATCAGTCCAGTGAATGTCTCTGAGGAGTGTCCTAAAATAATCAATTTTTGGCTTACTGATTACCCTCTTGAGCTCAGATTTAACAGATTTTATATCCTGTTCAGTATTAGCATTTAACAGAAGGAACTGCATGTCATGGTCTTAGAGGCCATTGACTATTGGTTTTGTAATATATTTTGTTCATTGGACTTTTCTATAAAGATATTATCAATGGCTGTTTGTGAGCAAGTGGCTATACTAGTGAGGAACTTTACAGTGGGAATTAAGTTAAATGATAGTGTTACTAACTCAAATAAGTTCTTATTGGGAGAGTCTTTAAGGAAATCTACATTGTAATCACCAACAACCACTATTTCTTTGTTTTTGGTTGTTAAATGGACCAGTACAGCTTCAAGGTGGTTTACAAATAGATTAAAGTTACCTGCAGGTGCTCGATATACACTTAATGTTATGAAGGATTTTTTTTTGTGAAATTCTAATTCTGTTCAAATGCTTCCATATGCTGTTCTAGGCAAAATGTATGAATGTCTATGTTCTTAAATTTATGACAGTTCCTGATTAATATAGCCACTCCTCCTTTCTCTATTTCTGATCTACCAAACTGATATGCTAACATAAACCTTGTAACACTTAAAAGTTCTATATAAGTGGTCATATGATGTTCAGAGAGGCAGATTATGTCAGCTGGGTTTGAAGACTCTAATTCATCTATGCAGATAGTTAATTCATTAATTTTATTTCTCAGTCCTCGAATATTTTGATGCAATAAAGATAGCTGACATTTCACATTGACTGAGTTAAAATTGGGTAGAGTTAAAATATCTGCTGACTGTTGAAAATTCTTAACCAATGGCTGTTTATGCTGATGTAATAAGCTGGAATTATGTGTTTTGATTTCTTTCTCAAACTGAAGGTTTGTCTCAGTTCTAACCTCTCTTAAAGTTTGCTTTCTTTCTGTCCTCCCTCCCCTAAAAAAAAGGTCTTTTCTGAACCCTATAACCACTGGTATTTTACCACTCATGACAGTGCCTCCCCCCTTTAACGTTCCTGCTATTTCCCCAGCCAATTTAACCTTCCCCCTCCTGTTGAGGTGAAGGCCATGCCTAGTATAATCCCACCTACTGGAGAATCAACAGGATCCACACCAATGTGTGACCCTGCACCCGACGTGAGCAGCCGTTCCAGCTCCAAATTAACTCTCTTGACAGAAGAGTTCAAATGGTGCCCAAGAACAGATACATACTCAACACTAGTATGCTTCGATGCTGATGCAATCTTCGTCAGGTCACACTCTATACTGTACCCAGGATCTCTGTCAATACTGTTACCTGCCCCACCCACTATAACCACGGTGTCTTCCTTAGTGAAATCTTTGCAAAGTGACCCTAAATCCTCTGTCACCTGCTCCAGACAAGCACTAGGTTTTAAAAAATTGGTGACCTGGTATTCTGATCCTAGTTTATCCTGCAAAAGTTGGCCAACACTTTCTTTCTCTTTACTGATTTCCCTACATTTTCACTTTTCAATTTGCTGCTGAAAGTTTGTTGTGCCCTGTCTACACCTGCAATTGCTTGAGGTTCACCAGATTCTAACTGAAGCAACAAGTCAAATCTATTTTCCACATTCACCATGAAGCTGTCAGACAAAGTTCTAGGCCTGTTCCTCCTGTTGCCTGTTCCACTTCCCACCTCTCTTTACCCTTCTCCCTCCTTAACCTGTCAAGATCTCCCCTGGCCTTGTCTAACTCAGCCTGAAGGGCAGCAATTTTCCCTCCTGTTCTAGTATCTTCCTATCTCTATTACAAATCATACAAAACCACTGATTAGTCTCATTTACTTCCCCTATTCCCACACCACTACAGTCACCCACATGGAAAAAACTACAGCACCCATCACACCAAAGCCCAGACCTAACAATTCTACGGCAAGTCAAGCACTTTTCACTCATGATAAACGTAATAGTTTATTAAGAATAAGACAGTTAAATTACAGATAAACACGAAAATATGGTTACACAAATTTGGCCTATGCGTAACTGTGTGTAAACAAAAAAAAGTGCGAAGTTTCTGAAACAACAACTTAAACTTTACACTACTTTCTGGAAATGCTAGTTAAATAATGAAGAGGTACGCTAAGTTAAATTGCTGGAGAGAACAAGGAACAACTAAACGAAATTCTATATATTGGCTGCAGCAGAACATAAACAGAAAATATGACTGTACAGTCTTTTCGCGTTTTCTGCTATATTACGTAAAGAAAAATTAAACCTCCAATGGTACACTTAAAAGGCACACTAAAACACCTATTTACCACATAATCAGTACTAATCTATATGTTTTATAATCTAAAATGACTTATCTTTACGAGAACACCAAAACTCTTGCTAGTCGCCTGGCTGCAGGGCTGCTAAGGTGTATTCAGACTGCAGGCATCCACCTGAATCCCAGAAACTGCCTCTCCCTCTTTGTTGCCCAAGAAATAATAATCTTGGGGCACCTAGTGAATGGCAATGGAGTCTGTCCTAATCCAGAAAAAATAAGAACAGTCACATATTTTCCAACTCCTCAGCACATTTGTGATGTGAGAAGTTTTCTTGGAATGTGGTCATACTACCAGCAATTCATAAATGACTTCTGTACCAAGTCACATCTCTTGCAAGATCTACTGCAGGAAGACATCAAATTTTTCTGGAATGAGGTGCAATAAAGTGTTTCTTTTATCTAAATGAAGCACTAACATCCTCTACAGTCTTAGTGTTGTGTCATGAGAATGTCAAGACATACCTTCATGCTGACGCTAGCAGTTATGGAATAAGTGCAGTTCTAGTACAAATTTAGGAGTGTATGGAGAAGGTGATACCTTATGCTTGTAGAGTACTTTCCAAATCCAAGATAAACTATTCTACAACCATGAAAGAGTACCTAGCAGTTGTCTGGGCCATCAACAAGTTCTGGCTGTATTTATTTGACGAGCAATTCACCACTATGACAGACTATAATTTTCTGTGCTGGATGATTATTTATTTATTCATCCTTAGACAATATAAATTTGACGAGCAATTCACCACTATGACAGACTATAATTTTCTGTGCTGGATGATTATTTATTTATTTATTTATTTATTTATTTATTTATTTATTCATCCTTAGACAATATACATTGTATGGATGTCATCAGTGAATGTACAAATTATGGTATGAAGTCTAAATATTTTTGTAACTAATGCCATTTACATTGTTTAATAAGCATAAGTATTTTAATGTAGAACTAACCTGCATAAATACAAAGCCCTGCATACATATAACATAATGAAAAAATTATATTGTTTAAATAAATATACTCGGTGTGTTGATATGGAACAGACACAAATACATAGGCATAAATACATAATATGTGAACGACAAATATATGTCAGGTATAACTTATACAAGGTGTTTCCAACAATTCTTTGGTTTTCTTTTGAGATATTCGTCCAAAGTGTGGAAACAATGCTCTTGCAAAAACAGTTTTACAGTTTTTTTTAAAGAATACATACTCCTAATTTCTTTTATATGCTGTGGTAGCTTGTTATAGATTATCATGCCTCTATAATCAAGACTATCTAAATGGACGCAATGACTGAACCTTATGTTATGATCAAGAATAATGTTATTCAAGCTATAATTGTCAAAATTATGTCTGATATACATTATGGTCTGAAAAGTAAACTCACAAGGAACAGTCAGAATGCCCAGGTTTTTAAATAATACTTCACAATGAGCGCATTTACTGCACTTTGCTATTATTATTACAGCTCTCTTTTGTAATCTGAAAACTGTTTGTAGATTCTGTGTACTATTTCCCCAAAAGATTATTCCGTAGCTAAGGATGGCATGCACATAACCAAAGGAAGCTGACCTTACACAGATGCCGCTGCATACTCTAAGCGCTTAGTGTAGCGTGGAGACCCACTTTGAGATAATCATGACATGTACATCCATTTTAGTTTCGCTGTCAGTGTGCAGTCCTAGGAATTTAGTGTTAGTTACATCTGTTATTGAAGTGTTGTGTAGTTTTAAATTTATGGATTTGTGCTTCTTGTTTATTCTAAATTACATGCTGTTTGTTTTCTTAATGTTGAGAGTTACTCTGTTCTCTGTAGACCATTTGTAAACATCTGCTAGTGCTTCAGTGGCTTTTTCCAGTAGCTGGTCAGGTGTCTCGCTGGTAATCAGTACATTATTGTCATTAGCAAAAAGTATTTTTTCTCCATGCTCCACACATTGTGGGAAATCATTAATATAAATTAAGAGCGATTTTGGGCCCAGAACACTTCCTTGTGGGACTCCTAAATTAACATACTGTGGGTCAGATAAGTGATTTACCACATATTTTGATGTGCTTTGTTAAATTTCTACTCTCAGCACTCTGTTATTTAGGCACAATAGGAACCATTTATTTACCACTCCCCTGATTTCCAGAGACTCCAACTTGTGTAGAAGAATGTCATGATCAACGGCATTGAAGGCCTTCTAGAAAGCTAGGAAAATTCCAGTTACATAACTGCCCTTGTCTAGTAATTCAAGAACAGTTTTAATAAACGGAGCTATTGCGGTTTCAGTGCTTCTGCCCAGTCTGAAGCCAAGCCATGCTGTTCCTTGCAGAGAAGATTATATTTATTTAAGTTGCTCATAAGTCTATTTTTCATTAAAGTCTCCACTATTTTGGAAAATACTGGAAGTAAAGCAATTGCCCTGTAATTTTCTATGTTTTCAACATCACCTTTTTTGTGAAGATGTATGGTATTAGCTAGTTTCAGGTAGTCTGGGAAGCAGCAAGTCTTGAAAGACTGGTAAATTATGTCAGTTAAAGGGGCTTTAATGCTGTCTATGCACTCTTTTAACACACACAATGGGACTTCATCCAGTCCTGTTAAGGATTTGTTTTTTGATTGTTTTATGGTACTGCTTACTTCTCTTTCAGTAGTGGGGAGCAGAACCATTGAATTTTTTATGTAATTTTGCACTGGAATATCAGATCTTTTTGGAAATTTGCTCTACAGGTCTTTTGAAATACTAGTGAAGTATGAGTTTATGAAGTTAGCCAGCTCTTTTTGATCACTGATTGTATTGCCTGATTTTAATGTTTGCCTCTTTTTTTTTGATTTCCAGTCTCACGAACTCCTAGCAGCTTTACTTTTGTTATTTGCATTTTTTATCAGTTTGTTGTTAGCTGACTTTTTAGCTGCCTGAGCTACCTTTCTGTAGATTTTTTTTGTAATTTTTGTAATAGCTTACAAAACCACAGTCACTGAATGTATTCTCTATAGAACTGAGTTGTCTGAAGGTTTGGGCAGATTTTGTAATCCTACCGGTAATCCATTTCGTTTTGCACTGTGCTCCAACAGGAAGAGGGACTTTGGAAACATTTCTTCAAATTTGAGCTTAAGCAATGCCATGAAATGACAGAACTTTTTGTTGGCATCTGTTTGTGCATATACATCATCCCAGGTTTCGCGACTTAACACTACAGTAAAATTTTGCATGGCTGATTTAGAGTAGATTCTTTTGTATGCATGTAGCTTGGTAGCTTTTCCCAAAGGAACATTTATTTGTGCAATGTGACAAAGATGGTCTGAAAGTCCTAGATTTTTTAGTACTAAGTCAGTTTTCTGTGCCAATATCAGTGGCTATATAATTTATAGTAGAGGCTGAGTGTGTCTTTATCCTTGTTGCACAACTGACTAGTGATGTCACTCCAAAGCTACATAAAATGTTCAGAAAAGCATTAGTAACATCATCTATTTTTGCTGTGTTAAGATCCCCACATATCAGGATGTTACTTTTAGTGTTTGATGCCTGTTCTAGACACACTATTACTTTTGCACAGAATATGTCGAAATCACCACTAGTAGAATGATATACACATAATATGACAAGTTTTTTGGAAACATTTTGAGATGATAGCTTTAGTGCTGACACTTCAAAGTGGTTTTCTTCACCATGAGAGACAATGTCACTTCTTACTTTATATTGGAGTTCATTCTTAATATAAGTACATGATCCTCCCCCAATAATTGAAATTCTACAATAAGAAGATGCTAGTATATATGAGGGTAAAGTTACATAGACAATTTCACTTTCCTTGCACCAGTGCTCAGCGATGCATATAACAGAGCTATGTAGGGTTAGCGATTAGACTTCAAGCTGCTGCACTTTGTTTTTGATACACTGAATGTTTTGGTGGAACACTGTTAGACATTTAATTGTGTTTGTATTCTTGATTTTTTACAAAAGCACAGCTACCTATATGAACTGCTTCACTGCAGTTACCACCAGACACTAATGCATTGTTTAAGCTTAAGCTACTAGAAGTATCAGCTACTTACGTAAATTAATTTTTATAAGACCATTAGCTGTTACGCCAGTTTTTTCTTGTTCAGGGCTGCTTGGATGTTGGTTTATGCTACCATTTACTCTAAAAAAAAAGCTTTCCTAATACCTCTGATATTTAGAATTTTGTTTAAGTCACTTTTTTGCATGATAATTTCACTTATTTTGTCACAAAAGTTTTTTGCCTTCGAAATTTAGGTGCAACTCTTGTTTGGTATTAAGGCATCTGTCCAATTTACTTATATCAACTACTCTACATTTTCAAAACAAAGTACACAACTGTTTCATTTTGTTGTTCATTATTTGAATCACCTTGTTGACACACAAATTATATATTAGGTCATACCTATGAGCCTGAAGTATTGCTAAGTCAGCTAAAGAGATGGGTACTGAGACTTCAGGAGTATGACATGACAGTGTTATTCAAAAGTGGATTCAAACACAAGGACTTCAACTGTCTTTCGAAAAAGCCTTTGACAGAAAACAGCATTGTGAACAAAATCAGTCATCACCACATTAAGTGATGTACTGACGAACTCACCTGTTGCACTATCAACAAGTCTGAAGCTCTAGAAACTGCAAAAATTTGTGTATAAGGCATTTTGAAGCATGGAGCCCCTCCTGCTCCCCTCCCAGGTGATGAGCTCTGATTGTGAAAAACTTTTGTAATGAAGACTATTATTGGGATGAAAACTGTGTACCATCCTCATATGAATGGACACACAGAGTGCTTCGTTAAGACATAGGCAGATACGTTCTCAATGTACATTGATGTCGAACAGAGAGATTAGGTTATAATACTGCCCGTCATGACATTTGCATATAACATAGCGAAGCAAGACTCTTCGGGCTTCACAACATTCTTTCTGGTCCCTGATCGTGAGGACAAAATGCTGTTGGATACACTGTTCTCATTTCAAATGGATGATATTCAGGATAGAAGAAACAACACAGCTGGTTCCTATATGGTCAGTGCATGACCAGGAGAAAGACTGAGAGCACTTTGATACCAAGCAGTGACCAGTGAAATAGAGCACAGGAGACTTGGTATTGTCTGTGCAGAAAGTGGGGCCATAGGAAAAGTTAATGACGAACTATTTTGGGCCGCATTATATCCCTTGCCACTTGTTGGATGTCACATGCAAAATTGAGGATTATGACTCTTTGTGAAGAATACAAAAGCACAGAGATTTCTCCATATCGCTTGGATGAAGCCCTACTACTATCAAGAGATATACATTGATGGTGACAATGGGAGGTTAAAGGAAACTGAAGACCAACAGAGAGGTCGTGAAGCATTAGTGGTTGAGGATACCTTCAATGCTCATCATAGCAAAGAAGATATAGCAACATGACCAGAACACAAGGATCCACCAGTGCTTCCTTATGGAGAACCGTTGAGAACATCTAGATCCAAGGTGCTGTACTTGGTTTCAGCGAGGACTTCTGAAATTGCAGGTTGCTGTTTTTTCAAGGAGGAAGCAATGCTACAATCTCATCTACATGTGGTGTGGTATAATGATTAGCATCAATGGCTGATATGCTGTGGGTTGCCAGTTCAAAACCAGCTACCAGTGGTTATTTGTTATTTAGTATTTATCATTTCTGGAAGATTTTTGAAATTTCTTCTGTTTGTATATGTTGCAGTATTTTGATGTTTCTATAAATAACAGCACTCTCTGCCCAGGAGTACATTTCTTTTCTACCTGTACATTGGTGTTCCTAATAAATAAGCTTTCAATGCTGCGGAGTGTCATATTTCACTGACGACCTTGCTTTGGATTTGGACTGAATTATGGTTACGTCATGGTAATAAAAAGATTGCAGTCACAGTCATTCAATTGACTTGTCAGATAGCTTGGGATATAGCATAGGTATGTCTGAGTATGCTTCAGTTTTCATGTATTGGATTTGGAAGGTTATTAGATACCATTGTTGTTCCTCTGAGGATTTGGAATCCTCAATCTCAGATCACATCTTAATCACTGAGATTCACATGTTACATTGTATTTATTAAAATACTGTCATTAAGCAAATTTTTATATCATCATCTTGCACACACGCCCAGTGCAGTAATGGTATCCACAAGCATTACCCTTCCACCATCTTTATTACTAACGAATCACCCCAGAACTCGATACCAGTTGCATGTTGCCTATCTGATGACATCCAGGGGCAACAAAAATTTGATTTTCAATATTTTGCATAATTATTGACCGAATTTAAATATTTTAAATGCTGCCATAATCTACTTATTAAGAGGTTTAATCTTACATTGACAGTTAGCACACTAAGACAAGTAAAACAGTTAGAAACTTTATATATGTCGTGAGGCAGCATAGCTGATTGCACACAAATATATGGACTTCATTTGTGTAGCATTTGGGAATGAGAGTCTTAGTGACTTCCAATAAACTTTACACATAATTTCAAACATTTACAAAATTTTTGCTTGCTGACACCTTCCCACAAATGATGTAAGGAAAAAAGTGTTTTGCGTACATTTCTGCTATTCATGCTGTAAGACTTCAGCCTTAGACATGGGGTTTTAATTTATTACTTCTTTACTATCATTTCTATTCATAGCACAGTTGCAGACAGTTTAAGCATATATCACAGAATGTAACTATGAAATTCTATCATTTTGGACACACACTTCAGGAGATATGACATCACAAATATTGAGATACATGATAAACTGTTTTTGCTTAAAATGGAGCACAAATTACCCACACTGTATTCATCCAGTGCTTCATAATTAGAGCACTTAGCAATTTCCAACAATCTTTAAGCTTTATTTAAACCTTTTTTGCTAACTTACTGAATGTTAAATACTGAACACTCAAACACAGTTTAGAGTAATGAAATGTCTGGAGCTGTTTTTAACATGGATGTTCAATTCTTTAAATAATCAGGAATTTACTGCTTTTTGTATGTTTGCTCACTATGTTAATAGTTTTTGTTGTAGATCTAATTAGTAACTCTGTTGTTTATACCTTTTATGAGAGCTGTGTCTCATTAAGACCAAGTATGATATCTGCAATGGCTGGCAATGTTCCAAACAGCACTTCACATAGCTTAGAATATTTTTGACTGCCTTGTTAGAACTAGGGATCTCTCTGTGAGATTCTTCTGTTCTTTTTGTTTGTCAGAAGTGTTCCATTTGTTCTTGTTTTTAACGATATTATGAAAAGGATAGTTGCTACTCACCGTATAGTGGATAGGCACAACAAAGAGACTGTCAGAAAGTGAGCTTTTGGCCAACGAGGACTTCATTGGAAGTAGACAATATACATGCGAGGGCATGCACACTCGCACAACCACGCACTGTCTGCTGAGGCCAGACTGTAAGGAGCAGAACATGATGGGAGAGGCAGCTGGTTGGTGGGGTAAGGATGAGAGGAAGCAATAGCAGGGTGGGGGTGAGGGAGGGCTGGTGGAGTGCTGCTTGTGGGAGCCTACAGGAGCGAGGTGGAGAGAGGGTAGAACAGCTAGGGGCAGTGAGGAGGTTAGACAGAGGGTGGGGGTGAGGTAGGGGGTGGCAGAAAAGGGAAGAAGTAAAAAGCCTCTTAAGTCGATTGGTGGAATAGGAGGCTGTGTAGTGCCAAAATGGGAACAGGGAAGGGGCTAGACGGGTAAGGACAATAACTAATGAATGTTGAGGCCAGGAGAGTTATGGGAACATAGGATATATTGCAGGGAGAGTTCCCACCTGTCCAATTCAAAAACACTGGAACAGGTGTGAAGGATCTAGATGGTAAAGGCTATGAAGAAATCAAGAACATTATGCTGGGCGGCATGTGGCCCAGCAGTTTCTTAGCAACAGCGTGTTGATGGTTATTCATGTGGACAGACAGCTTGTTGGTTGTCATGCCCACGTAGAATGCAGCACAGTTGTTGCAGCTTACCTTGCAGATCATATGACTGGTTTCACAGGTAACTCTGTCTTTGACGGAATATATCTTACAGTTCCGTAACCCTCCTGGCCTCAACCTTTGTTAGTCATTTTTCTTACCCATCTAGCCTCTTCCCTATTCCCATTCCAGTGCTACATAGCCATCTGTTCCACCAACACACATATGCAGTCTTTTTATTCCCCCCCCCCCCCCCCCCCCCCCAGCCCTTCATCTAACCTTCTGGCTGCACCTAGCTGCCCTACCCTCTCTCCACCTTGTCCCTTTACCCTCTCACAAGCAGCACTTTATTGTCCCCCAGCCTTACCCTGCTATCCCTCCCCACCCCAGCCTCCTCTTTACCCGCACCACCCATTTGCCTCTCCCATCATGTGCTACTGTTTGCAGTCTGGCCTCAGCAACGACACACACACACACACACACACACACACACACACACACACACACACTCTCTCTCTCTCTCTCTCTCTCTCTCTCTCTCTCTCTCTCTCTCTCTCTCTCTCTCTCTCTCTCTGTCTGTCTGTGTGTGTGTGTGTGTGTGTGTGTGTGTGTGTGTGTGTGTTGTGTGTGTGTGTGTGATGAAGGCCTTGTTGGCTGGAAATACCCTTTCTGGCAGTCTTTTTGTGGTGCATATTGTGACTCAGCATCTCCACTTTATGGCGAGTAGCAACTATGTTTTTCATAATATTGATACATTCCATCTCATTTTTAGCCATGTGTTTGGTGTGTTGGTGGTATGTGGTTGAACAAAGTGGATGAGGAATGGTTCTAAAGCACTCGCCAATAGTCCAACACTTTGAACATTGGTAGAAACTCAAGGCATGAGAGTACAAGCCACTTCTGTTAACTTCCTGTGTATACTGTGCCCAAGCTGCTGTTGGTATTTTGATGCACAGGTGCCTGTGGCATTGGTAACATAATGAACATCTCATTTACACAACTGTAAAAACTTGTATGTCGCAGAAATATTTTTAGTTCCAGCACTTTCTTTTTATTATTGCTCTGCTACTTTTGGATCACTATTTGTAATATTGCCAACTCTTTCTTTATGGTTCTATTGCTTGAATACATAATGACTTGAAAATGTTAAATTTCATCTTTGAAAAAATTTAAAAAGAGCAAAATATAACATTCACAGAAAGGAAAGTTATTGTAAATCTACAGTATAGGAGAAGACAGATTGCTATTTACCACAAAGAAGACATGTTGACCTGCAGACAGGCATAATATATATTCATAGAGACAATCAAGCACACCCACACTTCATCCACACGACTGCCAACTCTAGCATCTCGGGCTGGAATGTTGTTGTAAATCTGTTTGTAATGCTGTAAGATTTATTTAGAAAGAGAGAGCCTACTAGAATGAGACTCTTTCTTTATGCATCTCCTCTGCATCTTCATTGAAACTAGTAAAAAATACCAAACTGTAATATTAATAGCATTAGCACTAACGTCAAGGTAAAGAAATACTAATGCAATTGTTTTTTGTTATGCTCCCAGAATTTCTTTGTGTTCTTTCCAACATAAAATAGTTACCTACTTGCATGTAACAAATACTGAAGATTTATCAGTATAATGGTTCAAAAGATAGTGGTATTATTTTTCATCTTCCTCTCTGAAATCTAAGTCAGTGAAGAGAGAGCTGCATCTTTAGTACATTGCTAGACAAGAGATATTGTTTGATTGAGACAGTAGAAAGCCCTCAATGGGAAAAGACATTTTTACTTGTAAACATGGCTGACACCATTGTAGTTTTGCTCACCTTCTTATTACTTCGAGTTTTAAAATTATTTCATTTGAAAGTATGTCTTTGACTGGAGGATTTACCAACATTTGAAATTCAGGGGGGATTTCATTTATAATATATTTTTATTTTTTAAGATGCTTATTTAGTAACAGTCTGTAGCTGCCACACCAAGATGTCAGCCATTACTGACACTACAAAACAGTTCCATATGTACAATTAAATTGCATAAGGCTCTTCAGTTAAAACTCATTACAATGCAGTGCAGTGATACAGATTACATGTTATAGCAGCTTTTTGTATTTGGTGAGCACAAATATATTTTTGATGAGTGGCATTAGATTTGGCTAAACATCCCTGGGTTACCTATTTAGATACACCATTTGGTTGTGGACAATGGAAAACTAGAGAAAACCCATAAGAAGAGCCTTCAATTTCATGTCATAGATACTACTATATATCCTTTAGAAAAAGTTGTGCAAGGAATATGGATTTACAGATGAGACTAACAGCTTATATAGTACAATAGACAGAATTAGACAAATTCTATGGATTCATGCACAAATGAAGACATGATCATACAGAATTACAAAAAATAGGCTGTACATAGGGAAATGTCATTAGGATGGGTGAAGGACGGAATTGTTGAACATAAATTATCAAGTTTTATAGGAGGACAGAACTATTAAAGTAAATTAAATTATGTTCAGTCATTGTAAGCCTGAAGCATTAAACATTTTTTATACATGTCTAACTTTATCCAGAGCCAAGCCAGTCAAGGATGTGGTTGTGTTTGTTTCTGTGTGTGGTTTAGGAATACACCACCAGCGGTGACCTTAGGTCCAATACCTTGAAAATGCCATGCAGGAAATTGGGTGGCAGCTGTACATGTAACAATCATACAGCAAATATCAGAAAACATATGACATAATATATTCCCTGAAATTCATGTTGTACAACAAAAAATTTAATGTTGCACGCCTTATTGAAGAAAACAGAGGTACACAGATTTCAGTGATGTCATTGTTATGAAAACACAAACTAAAGGCCGACGATTTTGGAGAAAGCAGTCTAAGTACGTAATATATTTGTTTGTGATATACATATCTTTAAATTGCCATTGAGTTCACCATCTGACATGATATGGATATCACATTGTAATACAAGTCAGTACTAGTTCCATACTCTGTCATCATACCTACAAGCTCATTCATAGTGTGTCTTTGCTATTTACTGTTCACATTCATGTAAATTATCAAATTCACATAGCTGTGGTTTCAGTTTCACCCATTTGAACAACAATACAGCCTGATAATATCTGATTGTCAGCCCTGCAGCAGTTACATTCACACTCTCATTATTCTTTTCCAAATCTTCGTGTGGAATGTTTGTGCTCATTCCATTTGGCACTGCCAAAATTCATGTTCATGGAGACAACAGCATTCATTACATACACAATAATATGATTTACACAAACCATCTGTGTTAATGATTTTAAGCTTGCATTATGTTGTTTCTTTTCACGTACTGCTGTTTATGGTGGCTTCACGTTCATAGACGTTTTCAACATTATAAAGTGTTCGAGCCATGAAAGAATGACTAGAACGAGGTTTGTCATCAACTGACATTTCACCATTTCTGAAAAGGATAAACTGCTCAGACACTTGTGTTTTCTCCATATCGATGTTGTTATAAGCCATTTTTAACATATCAGAAGTTTCTGTTCCACTTTTTCAGAGCAAAATATACAATTTCACCACCACACGCTGCTATTGCAAAAACGACAGTCACACAAAGTAATTGTCACTATAAACTCACTTGTTCTGACCTCCTTCAGTGACAGCACTTGGTTTACTGATGAGAATATTTGCTCCATGTGCTCCTAGTGGCAAAATGTGGAACTACAAAAGCTCCACCTGTCAAAAAATGAGTTCAGTTTCTTTTGGGATTCTCTTGTATGTTGAGATAGTGAAAAAAAGATTGTAATATAGCAAAGAAAGAATACAAATTTTGCATTGTGTAAATGTTGTTAGACATTAGCTCACTAAAAAGTGATTATGACTATATAAATGGGACATTTTTTTACATCTCTCATCTCTGCATTCAAATATTTTCATAGCAGAAAGTCACCAGAAATGTAGGTTTTGTGCAAACTGTCAGTGGCTATTTCCACATACAATTGAGTATAAACACATGAAATAAATAAGCCAGTATTGAACTGGAAATGGATAAAATCATTTTAGGCTGTGTAAGAAAAGAAAGTAAGAGGAGTGGAAAAACCTATCAATCCATCTCTAAGCTAGAGTCAGCTGCGACAGATACAGACAAAGTCTAAATATGGAACAAAACACAGTCCAACAAATAGCACTTTTTGCTACATAAAGCACATGGAGTTCACTGTTGAATGCCAGTGTAGGTAGAAACCAAAATGGCTAGTGCAGGCCCACTATCGGCTTATGTGATCAGCTCATGTGATACACTTATGACTTGTGCCAGTCAGCTCATGGCATCACTGCCAGACATCATAATAGTTACAAGACAATGAGAAGGGAGATAGTCTTTTAAATGTAGTTCTGTTGGAAATGCTCACTAGGTAGGAATCACCTGATACTGATTAGTAGTACATTGTCAAAACTTTTATAGCTCACATGGTTAAAACAAGGCTGAATGCCACCATATGAAACTAGCAGGTTGACATAAAAAAAATCTATTATCATGAAAAAGGAAAATAGATTGTGGTGGGATTTCAGAATGATAAAAAGAATGTTGTTGTTTCAGGAATTTAATTAGAAGGATAATCTGAAGTCATTACATAATGTGTTTCTATTGTGCCCCCCCCCCCCCCCTCCCCTCCTGCCCCAGTATATTGCAGAATGAGCTGCACATGCAAATAGAAATTTAATTGTCTACACCAAATACAAGTTGCCCAGAGCCTCGCTGTAATATCTTGAGATTATTTGCTGAATTGAATTGAAGTACATGTTTTTATTTATTTTGATTCCTTGAATGTTTAATGTTATAAGAGAAAATCATAATGTGTAAGATATTATAAATAACAAAACACTATACCTGCAACCTACATTAATATGATACTGTACTATAGTACTCACAATTTAGTATTTACATAAATGTTCCTTTATATTCACTATGAGTGTAGAAGAAGAAGCAAAATGTTTCTTTATTGTTGGTGGAATACATAAATATCTGTATCGTTTTCTTGTTTCAGATGATGTACATGGCATTTATAAAAAACTCAAAATTTGTCTCACCAAACACATTGCCTGCAGTTAATTTCATGAGACGATCACTCACAGAGCTATATAATTTAGATGAAAACATTTCATACTACCACGTTTTCCTCTACATTCGTCAGCTTGCTATTCACCTTAGAAATGCTATTACTGTTCAGAAAAAGGTAAATATACTCATTTCTAGCTATTGAATGTTCAGAGAAAAGTTACTTGGATCTTTTTATCATATTAGCATTGGGCTCTGTCAGAACTAAATACAATTAAGAAAAATACTTTATAATTGTAAATAGTACTTCTTATCTGTTAAAGGACAAATTATAGGAACTGTGACCTTTAATTTCATCTGGCCATTTTATGAAATATATGTTTTTTCTTTAGTCTGAAATCAGAATAGTTGACTAATTCAGTACAATAAGATACACAGAAGAACGTGAAAAATTGATGCATTTTGCTTAGATTGACTCACTTTGGTCATAGTACTGCTCTCAGAAATAATTTCTGTACTGTCAGCATGTGTAAGTCATTTGAACAATCTAAATATTAATATGCCTCATAATTATTGTTGCAGTAAGGTGCAGTTGAGATCATTTGCTATATAATTTTCAGATAACTTGGCTCCATTTGTTTCCAAAAACGATATACCTATTCAGAATTATTAATGTGTGTGACTGGTGAAATATCCTTGTTCAGTGAGCTCAAAATTATTTGATTTTAGTTGACTGAATTCTCTCTCTCTCTCTCTCTCTCTCTCTCTCTCTCTCTCTCTCTCTCTCTCTCTCTCTCTCTCTGTGTGTGTGTGTGTGTGTGTGTGTGTGTGTGTGTGTGTGTAAATTTAGATTTCTTTTATAATTCATGTCTCTGAATTCTGTATATTACCTGATAAAGCTAGTCTTGTTTTGTTAACTGCAGATCTAATGAATACTGAGGATGATTGATTGTAAACTGAATGTTTGTGAGATGATAAAATTATTTACCAGGCTGAAACATAAATCTAGGTAGCTGTTTTTTTTTATAGCCAGTGCTTTCTGGATCAGTCCATCTCAAGGTATTAGCTGCTACAGGTTCTGATACTAAAAGTTGCTATCATGTAGTGCTCCATGAACTGTGAATGGAACATTCTGCCTCCTTTTTGGTAATAAGCAAATGAGCCTGATAATTTTTTAATTCCTCCATCTCTGAATGTACTGTCATTTGTTTCAGTTATCTTATGTTGTATTGACACATTTTTGTTACATTTAGATCTTTATTTTTGATGTAATAATAATTTTATTTGAACATCTGGACACATTCTGTTGAATCACATTAGCAAAAATTTGGGAACATCTTAAAACAGATTAAGTGTATTTTCCTTTATTATAGTTGAGCACAGCGATGAGAGAGATTATGCAGATGAGTTGCAATGAGGTTGCAGTTGCATAGTTGTGGGAAATTTCTTTATAATCTGAAGAAGCAATTCTATTTACATAGCTTTCAACCAGTGCTATGACTATGACTGACTGACTTACTCACGTACTTCGCTCATAATCTTACCAGATGCAACAGTTGCTCACCACAATAAATTACCATCCTTTCACGCCTTGCTGTACTTGCTACTTTCAACAACTAAACTTCTTTTGCATTATGACATGTTTCTTACATTTTTCTGCTTTAGTGGCTAATGTAGTGTTCAAAAGGTAGCAGTTCTTAGAATGGCATCCTCATTGGTATATAGTTAGTTATATTTGTATTGCTGGTGGATGTTCTAGAAGTTAAAACACTGTATATCTCTTCATTGTTTCTCTGTTGACTGTTTTGTATAGTTGAACAAACTTGAAAATTATTGTCTCATTACCTTTTTATCTTGTTGTCTTTAAGATAATTGTAAAAGATTCCAGTTTCATTCAGATTTTCTTTGCATATTTCTTAAGCCTGTACAAAAGGGAAACCAGCTACTGAACAACTTTTGTATTTTGTCAGTCTCCAGTCCATTGGATGATAGTTACACTACTGGCCATTAACATTGCTACACCAAGAAGAAATGCAGGTGATAAATGGATATTCATTGGGGTGCATAGAACCTGAGAAATCAGTACCCAGAACAACCACCTCTGGCCATAATAACGGCCTTGACACGTCTGAGCATTGAGTCAAACAGCGCTTGGATGGCGTGTACAGGTACAGCTGCTTATGCAGCTTCAACACGATATCACAGTTCATCATGAGTAGTGACTGGCGTATTGTGACGAGCTAGTTGCTCGGCCACCATTGACCAGATGTTTTCAGTTGGTGAGAGATCTGGAGAATGTGCTGGTCAGGGCTGTAAGCGAACATTTTCTGTATCCAGAGAGGCCCGTACAGGACCTGCAGCATGCGGTTGTGCATTATCCTTCTGAAATGTAGAGTTTCATAGGGATCGAATGAAGGTTAGGGCCATGGGTCATAACACATCTGAAGTGTAACTTCCACTGTTCGAAGTGCCATCAATGCGAACAAGAGGTGACCGAAATGTGTAACCCCATACCATCACGCCGCGTGATACGCCAGTATGGCAATGACAAATACACGCTTCCAATGTGCGTTCACCGCGATGTCGCCAAACTTGGATGCGACCATCATGATGCTGTAAACAGAACCTGGATTCATCTGAAAAAAATGATGTTTTGCCATTCGTGCACCCAGGTTCGTCGTTGAGTACAGCATCGCAGGTGCTCCTGTGTGTGATGCAACATCAAGGGTAACCACAGCCATGGTCTCCGAGCTGATAGTCCATGCTGCTGCAAATGTTATTGAACTGTTCATGCAGATGGTTGTTGTCTTGTAAACATTCCCATCTGTTGACCCAGTGACCGAGGTGTGGCTGCACGATCCGTTACAGCCATGCAGATAAGGTGCCTGTCAGAATGAGATTTTCACTCTGCAGTGGAGTGGACACTGATATGAAACTTCCTGGCAGATTAAAACTGTGTGCTGAACTGAGACTCAATCTCGGGACCTTTGCCTTTCGCGGGCAAGTGTTCTACCAACTGAGCTACCCAAGCATGACTCTCACCCCGTCCTCACAACTTTACTTCTGCCGGTACCTCGTCTCATACCTTCCAAACTTTACAGAAGCTCTCCTGCGATTCTGCTAGGTTCGCAGGAGAGCTTCTGTAAAGTTTGGAAGGTAGGAAACGAGGTAATGACAGAAGTAAAGTTGTGAGGACGGGGCGTGAGTCGTGCTTGGGTAGCTCGGTGGTAGAGCACTTGCCTGCGAAAGGCAAAGGTCCCGAGTTCGAGTCTCGTTTCGACACACAGTTTTAATCTGCCAGGAAGTTTCAAGATGCCTCTCATCTTGACTGCTAGTGATATGAGGCTGTTGGGATCCCGCACGGAGTTCCATATTACCCTGCTGAACCCACCAATTCCATATTCTGCTAACAGTCATTGGATCTCGACCAACGCGAGCAGCAGTGTCGAGATACATGATTGTACGCATTTCTCCTCCTTACACAAGGCATCACAATGACGTTTCACCAGGCAACGCCGGTCAACTGCTGTTTGTGTATGAGAAATCGGTTGGAAACTTTCCTCATGTCAGCACGTTGTAGGTGTCGCCACTGGTGCCAACCTTGTGTGAATGCTCTGAAAAGCTAATCATTTGCATATCAAAGCATCTTCTTTCTGTCAGTTAAATTTCGCGTCTGTAGTACGTCATCTTCATGGTGTAGCAATTTTAATGGCCAGTAGTGTATATTGTTTACTTTCGTCTGGCTGTGATTTCATTAATACAAATTTCCTATCCCATATCTTTGCAAACTAGATTTCTTCTGGTGTTATACAGATCATTGAAAATATCCCGATAATTTAATAAGAGAGCCATACAAATCTCAAACATTTGGATCTTTGCCATTATGCTTTTTCTTTAGCTCTCATTGTGTTTATCCATTCATCTGAGCCATCCAAAAAATTGCTTTGTGTAACATTAAGCAGAGGAAATTTTATGGCTTGTTTGTGCAGTTATAACAATCTGCTGATTATAATAAGAGCAAAAGAGTAGTTCATGAAATGAAAATTCTGTCTTGTTGAAAGATACAAATGGTTTTAAAATGTTTATGTTGAGAAAACTAGAAGTCCGTAACATTGTAGGAATGGTGAAATTGTTACCATTTGTGCACGTATTTTAAGTGAAAATATATAGTTTTATTCAAGTATAAACAATTTGCAGGAAAACAGACAGGCAGTCTGTAATTGGCAGTTCATGCAGTCAATTCATCTGTGGACTGACCTCTTGGGTGCATCGGTCAACAAACCACAGCTGCAACAACTTGTATATCCGTTAGTACAGGTAAGATTTTGTTTGTATAACAGTTTTTACATATGACATTAGCAAGAGAAATAATTAAAAACCATAAACAAGACAAATGGGCCTGAAAAATACTTCTGCTGCCATTGATATGTAATCCAGGTTTCCATTCTTCTATAGGTGACTGATATTTCTGCTATGCTCTAAATTGAAAAGTAGGCACAGCAGTTGGGAAAACTGGCGACCATCAGAACAAAAAGAGGGAAACAATTGCTTTTGGCAGTTGTGTTTGGAAGATATTGTTATGAATAATACAAACTCTGTGCCACATTGTGTGTGCTTGAGCAACAATTAAACTCTATCCTGCATGGGAATGCTCCTAAAATGTTATTCAAACAGCAACACCAACTACATCAATGCATAAAGTTTTAGTCAAGGAACCATCAGAACTTTGGGTCACACTGATCCGATTGAAAATCCACTTCATTTGTGAATGATATATCTTTTATTGCATGACTACTTTTGGAGACCTGAAGCTCCATTGTCAGTGCCACACACCACAACGAGAAGACAGGTAGGACATGGGACAATGTGTTGTTAACTTTACAAGAAAAACAAGTAAATCTTCAGGTAATGGCTACTACTCACATGGTTTGTTAAGTCACGGGTGTCCTATGGACAATAAAGTGTGACAAAGATACATTAACACCTTAGAGTAGCAAAAACACACACCAGCTCTGTGCTAATGAGCATGTGAAGCATTTAACCATAGGTTGTTTTTTATCGGTACTTGTTGACATGTAGTCACACACTTTCAAGTTTATATACCTCAATCTTGTATGCCTGACATCTAGTTGACTTTTGACTTCATACCTTTTAGCTCACACAAAGTTCTACACCCCATGGGCACATGCATCACATGGTCGTTAGCATAGAGATGGCTTCTGTTTTTGACACTCTTGGTCATTAGTGTATCTTTGTTACATTTTATTGTCTTTATAAGTACTAGAGGCAAGTGGGTTTACATTGTACGATCTCACTGTTCACTCTCACCCTATTTTATTGCCTAAATATGGTATTTCTTCATATTAGCATAAAATTTTTAGTATGCTTTACCCAATTTTTGTTGCCTAAATATTGGGTTTCATTTTAATACGAAAGATTTTTTTCTTTCCTTCTTTTTTGGGTGTATTACAATATGGTACTGTTTCATCCTTATTGTCTAAGTCTTATATATATGAAGCAAATGGTCCGGTTTTACTTTCTGTCCCCAACATCATTAGTTCATTTGCCAGTTGTGTGCTCCACCACACACAGCTGGTAAGACAACAGACCGTGCCATTTACTTCTTTGTGTACTGGTGAGGTAGGCTTACTCTCACTGCTCATGTGCAGTTTTACTTTTGATCTGAGGCACGTCCTCTCTTTAGCGTGGAAATTTCTGTTGTTTCTCCTGTTGCAGTTCCAAATGTCTCCTAAGTGCGAGTGCATATTTCGTAATTGGGCCATCCGTCCCACACTCATGACTTAACAAGCCATAAGAGTAGTAGCCGTTACCTGAGGATTTACTTGTTTTTCTCGTAAAGTTAACAACATATTGTACCATGTCCTACCTCTCTTCTTGTTGTGGTGTGTGGCACCCAACAATGGAGCTTCAGGCTTGCAAACGTAATCATGCAGTAAAAGATATATCATTCACAAATGAAGTGGATTTTCAGTCTAATCAGTGTGACCCAAAGTTCTGATGGTTCTTTGAATAAAATTTTATGCATTGATGTAGTCAGTGTTGTTGTTTAAATAGCATTTTAGGAGCATTCACATGCAGGATAATGTTGCAAAAGTGCGCACAGTATGACACAGGTGGGGTTACATTATATGATCTAACTGCTCCCTCAACATATTTTATTGGCTAAATAAGACTTTTTTTTAAATTTTAGTATAAAGTTTTTATACGGAGTACCCAATTTTTGTTGACTAGATACTGGGTTTCATTTTATTATGAAAGGTTTTTTTTGTGTGTATTACTGTAACATTTATCAAACAGTGGAAAATCCAGGATTGAATGTAACAATATTATGAAAAGGAAAGTCGCTACTCATCATATAGCGGTGATGCTGAGTCGCAAATAAGCACAACAAATAAAGCTTTTGTCTAACTGTAACATTTTTGTGTTACACCATGGTTCTGTTTCATCCTTATTGTTGAAGGCCTTATATTTATGTAAGTGGACAGTCCATTTAGTACTGCAGTTTTATAATTCCTGTGGTTTTATTTCTATCCCCTCCCACAGTAGTTCATATGCCAGTTCCCAGCATTGTTATGCCCAACTGGTAAACCAGCAGGCTGTCCATTAAGACACTCCTCTCAGTGCTATGGTGCCTAAGTGCAAATGTTTATGTTCTTGCTTTTGATCTAAGACATGTCCCTCCTTCTAGCATTCTGACTTGTGTTGTTTCCCTGTTGCATAGACGTGTGACAGATCTTTTTTTGAGTAAATAGTCCACCCATTCCACACCATGACTTGGAGAAATCACATTAATAGTAACCTTTAACTGAGCATTTACTGTTTTTCTTGTGACATTCTTACTGGATGATGGAACTTTGTGTCCAAAACTGTTCATGATTTTCAACCTAATCAATACTTCTCAATGTTTCTGACTAACAGTAAGCCTGTTGAGCAGTGGTTCAGTACTTGAAACAAATGGTTGTTGTATATTATGAGTGCTCCAAGAATTTTTCTCATAGTGTAAGTCAGGTGCTTGTGCATAGCTGCTTATCTGATTCCCCCCCCCCCCCCCCCTTTTTTTTTTTTTTTTTTTTTTTTTTTTTTTTTTTTTTTATGATGTATTCAATTCATGTCCATGTAAGTAATTCCAACTTCTTGTTATTCAACTTTATATTTTATTTTTTCAGTGTAAATATGATAAGTATTTATGTAATGATTGTGTTTGAAGTAGCCAAAAATAATCTCACTATTTCTGGTTGTTAAAGTCATGAAAAAATTATCTTAATGGATGAACTTATCTTTTTTACAAACAAGAAATAAATTATTAAAAACCATGATTTAAGATATCTAATTCCATAGAATATACTGTAGTACATTGGTAATGTGTGATAGGAAATCTCATTTGCTAATAAATCAGAATTCTTACTTACTTATCCGTGGCTTGGGCCTTAGTGACCATATGCCTGCTCCATACTCCTCCTCCATCGCTCCCGGTTGCGAGCCTCCTGCCAACACTCACCCACTCCTAGTCCAATATCCTTAGTGTCCTTGTCAATATTGTCCTTCTATCTTGTCCGCGATCGTACCTGGTACCTCCTTCCAGCTACAGCTCCCAGAAACACATCATGGGGTATCCTCTCTTCATTCATCCTTGCTACATGTCCAGCCCAGGTCAACCTTCTTCTTATTCTTATTCTTTTTATAATATCAGGCTGTGCGTAAAGCTCTTTTAATTCTTGTTTTTTTCAAATTCTCCATTCTCCTGTTTGTGGATCTATCACAGGACCATATATTTTTTGGAAGATTTTTCGGTTGAAAACAAGTAGTTTCCCTTCACCTGTTCTCCTAAAGGTGAGGCTTTCACAACCATACATAACCACTGGCATAATCATACTTTGGTACAGGCTTGATCTTAAAACTTCTTGACAGGGATTGTTTCTTCAGCACATCCTGAAGACTAAAGTATGCTCTGTTGCCTCCGACAATTCTTGCATTTATTTCAATTTCACAATGGTTCTGATTACTGCAGAGACTACCAAGGTATTTGAAAGTATTCAACCTTTTGAATTGGAGACTGTCCACCGTGAGCAGTTCCCCCATCTCTCGCTGACTTGAACAGGGCCAATATTCTGTCTTATCTTCACTGACTTGCAGGCCTGCCCTACTGGCAATATTGCAGTATGAGCCTGCCGTTCTTCTGAGCTCTTCTCTAAAACCGCTGATTAGGATTATATCATTTGTGTATGCCAGTCGAGTCATAGACATGTTGTCTGGGGGTATTCCAATGGGGTCAGTTTGCATAAATTCCCAGTCTATTTTTTCTAGCACAAGGTTGAATAATATAGGGGAGAGGCCAGTTTGAACTTCGAACTGTTCTGGTAGACTGGTACTTGTCTGTACTTTACAGAGTGTTTGTTCTAGACACATTGACACCAAGTGGATTATTTTAGCTGGAAACTGAAATTCCTGTAGCACTCTGATTCTAGTACCTCTGTGTACGCTGTCATAGGATTTTTTGAAGTCAATGAAGAGCTTGTGCTGGTCTGTATTGTATTCCCAACATTTCCCTGTTGTTTGACGTAGGGTAAATAGGTGGCCCACTGTTCATCTGTTGCATCTAAACCCACATTGGTAGTCTCCTACAAATTCTTCAGCAAGTGGTAGTACCCTGTTCAGGAGGCATCAGAATCCAAACACATTAATTAAGTTTCCAGTTATTTGCTTTATTTTTGCAAGCCACAATACGGTCATGAATAAAACAGTAAACCAGAAAGTGTAGAATAAATTTCTTTTATTTCCATCTATTATCACAAAACATTTTGGATCTTAGATTAATGGTTTCAATCGGCCATATTTGGTGTTGGACTTTGTCGAATTATTTTTTCCCCCCAAATCTATATGTATTCTTGCCAAATTTGACAGCAGTTGTTGTTTTATTTTTTAATTTATTCCTACACAAATTGCTAATTCTGTGTTGTTCCCCAAGGCCCCACCCCCCTCCCCCTTCCCAAATTCAGTGTTGACTTTTTTCCAAATTCAGTGTTGTTTGTTGGCAAATTGTGTGTCACATTTTGCAAAATTTGCTGTTTGTTCCGAATTTCTAATTTTTTGACAAATTAGATGTTGTTTCTTATTAAGTTTTTTTCGTAAATTAGTTTTTTCTGTAGTTGATTGTCTTTCTGCCAAATTAGGTGTTGTTTTGCCATTTCAGAGTTTTTTTCCATGTTTTAATGTTATCTTTGCCAAACTGTTTTGCCAAATTTGTTGATCTTTTTTGTCAATTTCAGTGACATGTTCCTCAACACATTATAGTTTGTTGCACAGGAAATGATCTATCATTTAATATTACACAGCCTAGAGGAGATTAGAAGTCAAAATGCAGTTTTGACTTTCAATGACTATCAGTTACAAATATTATTTAATTGTATAGATAAATAATCTACTCACCAAGCAGCAGCAAAACACACACACACACACACACACACACAGACTGTTGTGATTGGCAAGCTTATGGAGCCAGTGGCTCCTTCTTCAGGCAGAATGGCTGAAGGGGAAGGAAGAAGGGTGAAGTAAAAGGACTGGAGACATCTATGAAAAGGGGTAGATTTTGGGAAAGTCACTCAGAACTGTGGGCCAGGTGAGACTTAACCAGATGGAGATTTTTTTATCTATCCAATTAAATAATTTTATCAATAATTGATTGTTTTCATAGTTACAAATATTAGTAACATGCCATTCACAGATTTATAACATTATGTGGCAAAATTACAAATTTCGTGATGTCTTGTACAAATAGCTGATTTTGTATTATTTTACTAAAAACAGCTAATTTTGCTTTCTTTTCCTCAAAATTTTCATGTCTAATGAAGACCACCTTCAGATCTGCAGATAAACATGGGAGAAATAAATACAACTAGTGGACAGCTTACATATTTAAAACAATAAAATCTGCCATAATGAAAAATATTACTTTCATACATGTGAAAAACGTGCACTTAAAATATGATGATTTTTAAACATCATGTCATTACTGTGGTAGAGATTGTACAAGTTTCTTAACAACAAACTTAAATCTGTTTACATATTCAGTACCTGTTCGGGTGTTAGAAACATTTCTGAGCTTGCAAATGCTAGCAAGGATACACATATACCGAATAATGCACTTCTAGCACCCCTGGTTGTACCTCTACAGTAATGTCTGCCCAAAAGAAACTATTGAAATTATTAGACATAAACTGCTCATAATAAGATTAGTACTGCAGTATGTACAGAACTAACTGAATTTTTAGATTTTGCTTTAGCTTACAATGTTTTTATACATCGAGTGACAAAATATATACTCAAAAATATGATCTTGTGATGGGTAGTAGTATGGTAAAATTTTCTGTCAAGGTTCCACAACTAAAATACTTTGCACAAGCAGGTGGCAGCAGTCATCCAAAAATAACTTTTACAATGGAAATAGAAGAAGGTGACCCCATTAACTACCAAACCTTACTATTAAGAAAGTTCACAACAAAACATAAATTTTCAGTTTTCAGAAAACCAAAGTACAGATATCATCATAAGTGCTGTAGTTTGTTCAAAATTACTTCAGGATTGACAGTCCACCAGGTGTGCAAGGAAGCACGAAGTAGAACTGCCATGTCCCACATGGAATTTATGCTTAATCTTCTGTTTCATTCTGCTCACTAAAACTTGCCAGTTCCTCACTTTATGGAGATCAGACTTGCACTGATGTGTTCTGGAAGAGCTGCATTTTAGTTTTATCTGCCGCAACAAATTATTGATATGATATAAGGACAGTTTATACAAATGCATTTTCTGACTATGTTACTGAATAATTGGCGTTGGGAACTTTTTTGATATTGAAGTTATAGCTTGTGTCATGTTGGAAGGTGGCCCTACTTTCAGCCACTCTGCATCTCCCCCACCATTAACTGATAGCAGCCAATAAGATTCATTCTCTCTCCAAGCAGCTAGCTGCGAGTTACAAACTAGACTGTGAGAATCTCTCTCCCGCAAACTGCGCTGTTCCCGTATTTCGCGTCAGCGCAGTTTCATTCACAGAACAAGCGAATTATTCAGTCAGATGTTAATGTTACTTTCTTGTAACATTATAGCTGTGAATGTGTGATTTCCAGATGAATGTCAGGTGATGACAATGAAGGTGAAGTTCCTCTCAAGCATCTTTAATTAAATTGCATGCCTATGGAGTATCGTCTTAGTCATGTGAGGGGTTTCGTGATTTCCTGTCAGAAAGATCACTGAATGTAGTAATCGAGGCAAAACCATCAAGTAAAACAGAAATGATATCTTGCATTTGTTCCTGATGCAGTAAACGATTTAGGAGACAATCTGAGCAGCTCTCTTAAACTGTTTGCAGATGGTATGGTGATTTACTGTCTTGCAAAGTCGTCAGAGATTAAAACAACTTAGACAAGATACCTGTATGATATACAATATACTTGTATGATGAGAAAAGTGGGAATTGACTCTAAATAATGTAAAGTCTGAAGTCAGCCTCACATGTACTAAAAGGAATCCACTTAATTCGGTTTACAGGATAAAACACACAACTCTAAAGGGTGTAAATTCAGATAAATTCTTAGGAATTACAATTACGAATAACTTAAAATGCAACAATCACATGGTTAATGTTGTGTGGAAACCAAAGTAAAGACTGTGATTTATTGGTAGAACACTTAAAAAATCAACAGGTCTACCAGATTACTTCCTCCTTCTTCTGGAGTATTGCTGTCAGGTGTGGGATCCATAGCAAAAAAGTTCAAAGATGGACAGCTCATTTAGTGTTATCGTGAAATAGGGGAGAGACAGCCACAGATATGATACATGAATTGGGGTGGCAACAATCAAAACAAAGGGATTTTTTTGCTGTGGCAGGATTTTCTCATGAAATTTCAGACTGCAACTTTCTCTTCAGTGTGTGAAAGTACTTTGTTGGCACCCACTTAACATATGGAGTAATGTTCATCATAATAAAATAAGAAAAATTAGAGCTCGCAAGGAAACATAAGTGTTTGTGTTTCCTTTGAGCTGTTCAAGAGGGGAATGGTATAGAAATAGCTTGAAGGTGGTTCTATGAATTCTCTGCCGGGCACTTAATTGTGAATTGCAGGATAATCATGTAGATGTAGATGCTTCACAAGCTGGTGAAGAGGTTTATGTCTATCATTTATAACTTCTTCAAATGTGAATCTGAAAATGGTACTTCTATTTTTGACATTTTGGAGACTCGAGAATGAAACGCAGAAGCATGTGTTGGCAAGAGAACTGTACAGAGAATAGTAAACAAAAGTGTTGGAGCTGTAGAAACCTCTGGAAAATTTGTTTTCGTGTCTCCTGAAAATCACCGAAATTGAAAGAAATCTGTAAGACAAATAGATAATTTTGATAACAATGTTGTAAAGTGCTCAGAGTTTGAAATGTATAGGAGAAAGGAATACCCAACATCACAAAAACTTGTTACATTTATGCTTAAGCAAATTTGCTTCAAAGGTAGTGCTTTGTCAATGTAAAGAGTTTTAAAATACATTGGCTTTAAATGAGTTAAGGAGAGAGTTTTTTATTTAAAGAAATGTCATAGAAGCAGCACAAAGCACGTCTGTTATAAAGATGCACAATAAAAGAGGAGGAGGTATTTCTACAGTGTATTACCTTAATGAAACATGGGTGAATAAGAATAATTCCATGAATACCTGTTGGAAAATGAATGATCATAGTGGCAGTTTTTAAGTTACCGTAGAAGAAGGTTCTCAGATACTTAATCTGCGTGCTGGCTCTTCTTCTAATTTGGTTCCTTGGAGTAAACATGAATTTAAGTGTGTAAGAAAAACAATAGTAACTTCCATTCGCAAATGAATGCTGTCACCTTCAAGAAATGACTCTCTGAGAAATTCTTGCCACACCTAGCTTCGAAGTCAGTCATTGTAATTACTGTGCCAGTTATCATTCAGCTGTTACATAGAATTGACCAAGTATGAGCACCAGGAAACGTTAAACAACTTTGGGGGTTTGCTGTGGCAACAGGTTATGTGAGATTGGTGGATTACAATATGTGCCTCCCTCATTGTGTCGCCTCTCACTACTTCTGTCGTAGTTGTCAACCCTGAAGTAATTCTGGAATAGAAAATTCAGGATGAAGTGTAACAGTATTAGAAAAAGGATAGTTGCTACTCACAGATAGACACAACAAAAGGACTGTCAGAAAATGATCTTTCAGCCAACAAGGTCTTCGTCGGAGATGAACAGTCTGTGATTCATGCCATCCACCATAATATAAAAAAGCCTTTTTCACCTCAGTGTCAGTACAACAGGCTAAAGAGAAAAAAATAAATAACAGGTACACACTTAAATAGAGAGAGAGAAAAAAAATTATAAAGAAAGAATGAAAACTATCTCAGTAGAATTTCACAGCAGTATGTCCAGGCAGAGAGATAAATGTTACAGAAAATATAAGTCATTTTTAAAGATGTTAAAACTCAAAAACTTCATGTAAAACGTATGTTAAGAAGTGCATATGGCAATTTTTGTGATTCTGGGTACACAGAATTGACTGTAATGTGATGAATATTAAACTAGACAAACCAGCTGCTCTTTTAATGTAGAGTTTAAGGAGCATTTGCAGTCACATAGCAGAACTGCCTTGGGATTACAATTAGCAGAAACCAACCATACTATAGGGAGCATTGAGTATAATTTTCACATTTTCCACAGGGCACAAAAAGCACATGTTCACAATTTGTTGGAAGATCTTGAAGTGTATAAAGGCAAAAATAAAGAAAGAAAGGTGCCAACAAGAGAGCTCAGTGGACAAAGCAATTTTGAGCCAAGTGCTTACTTTTTTTTTTGTTTGACAACATTTTATGTTAGTCATCTACCACTTCTCTTATGTGTATTTTGCTTTGCCATTGCCTGTTATAGAGTCCCATTAGATATTTTCTTCATTTTCTTACATCGATCATATTACATTCGTATTTGATTATTTGGTCTCTCTTTATATATTGTATTCATTGACTGTAATGTTATTGACTGAAACAAATTTTTATGTTCGTTTTCTTGATATGGCATGTTGTGGAGTACGAGAGTGGTTTAGTTCCTTTGATTATCTCACTTGGACTGCATTCCTGTGGCTATGCCAACAGATGGTGCTGATTACTTACTTTGTCTTTTTGTTTCATCCATTTGGTTTCTTTCTGTAGTTATTTTATGATTATTAATAAATTATTTTTAGCTCCTTAAACTTGATCTTGAATATGTTATTTTTTATATAAAATCACTACAAAAGTGTCTCAGAATCACACATTTATGTCCTCACTCCTACCTTCTACATGCTTTCTAAAGTCCATAAACCCAGCCACCTAGGACACCTCATTGTGGCCAGTTACTGTGCCTCCACAGGGAGGAATCTCAGCTCTCATGGACCAACACCTTCAGCCTATTACTCATCATGTACCCTTCTGTATGAAAGACACAAACTATTTCCTTCACCAACTTTCCACAGTTTCTATTCCTTTACCATCTGGCTCCCTGCCTATTACTGTTAATGCCATGTCTCTCTACATTAACATGTCCAGTGCCCAAGACATTGCCACCTTAATTCCCAACTATTGACTGACTCCAAACCCACAACCTCTTTCCTGTTTTTGTCTGATCCACCACTACACTATCCTACTAGTCTTTTCCCTTATCTACATATCCCCCCCCCCCCCCCCCACACACACACACACAAAATCCCTCCCTAATCCCTACCCCTCTTCCACACCATCTACATAGTTCAGAGAAACTTCTGCTAGAAGAGAATATCCAGATGGTTTTAACAGTGAAACAGCTGTTGAAATAATTTGTTTTGTGGTGTGTAGCATGTACAACTACTCGATGGTCAAGTTTGTGGTTTGCCACAATTTAACGATGGCCCTTCATGCGAGTAGACAATTGTTTATTCGTCATCCCCACATAGAAAGCTGTGCAGTAATTGCATCATAGCTGATATATAACATGACTGCTTTAACGCATGACCCTGTGATTTATTGAATAGGAAATTCCTTGTGACTGGACTGTGATGGATGGGTGTATGGGACAGGTTTACTTCTGTGTTGACCACAGGGGAGTAACTCATGTGGTGCAGGATTGGGAATAGAACTAAAATACTGGTGGCAAGAACATACCATAGGTTGGGTGGGCATCAGAACGCTGCATTAGATGGTATGAGTAAGATATCAGAGCAGGGCAAGAGGTAGTTGAAGCCCTGGTGGAGGATGTGGTTGAGCTTTTCAAGGCCAGGGTGATACTGGGTGATCAGAAAAGTTGTGATTAGTGGCTGGTTAACAGGTTTACTGATGTCAGAGGAGCAGATGGTATGGGAGATCTGTTGATGTATCAGTTGAATAGGATATTGTGTGTCCATGAAGTCTCTGGTAAGGTTATTGGTGTATTTGGACAACTCCTCCTTTCCACAGCAAATGTGGGATCCATGGGGGGGGGGGGGGGGGGGGGGGAGCCTGTAAGGAAGAGACTTTTTAACAGGGAATGGGTAACAGTTGTGAAAGTGCTGTACTGTTGGTGGTTGGTCCACTTGATATGGTCAGACATATTTATAGAGCCATCTGAGAGGTAGAGATTGACATCTGGAAAGGTGGCTCGATGAGTTGTGAAGGAACATGATGTGGATTTGAGAGTAGGTGTTGAAGTTGTGAAGGAAAGAGCAACAATTGTCCTTGCAATGAGTCCAGATTGTGAAAATATCATCCATGAATCTGAACTAGACAGGTTGTGGAGATACGGTGAAGGAAGTAGGAATGGGGGATGTATGATGGGAAGTTACACACAATAGATTGGAGGTGTTGGTAAAAAAAGGCAGAGGTTCATTCCGTGGGAGCATTTTACACAGTGAAATTGGGATGACTAATAGGGAGACTTATTGCTTTGGGTTTGTGGCATTTTACTGCAGTCTAGTCACAGGCATTTCCCACCCATTTTTGAGGAAGGGCCATGTATGAAAGCAGTCATGTTATATGTCAGCTCTGCTTCAATCACTATACAGCATTCTATGTGGATATGACAAGTAACCAACTTTCTACATGTATGAATGAATGGCCACTCCCAAACTTTTAAATGCTGTAAACTTTGGCCATCCATTTACTGAACATTCTCTCTCTCTCTCTCTCTCTCTCTCTCTCTCTCTCTCTCTCTCTCTCTCTCCTCTCTCCCTCCCTCCCTCCCCCTCTCCCTCTCCCTCTCCCTCTTGCCCCCCACTCCTTACCCTCTCTCCCTCCCCCCTCCTTCCCCTCCCCCCCTCACGCACTCCCTCCCCCCTCCCCCCTCACGCACCCCCTCCCCCCTCACGCACTCCCTCCCCCCTCCCTCCCTCACGCACTTCCTCCCTCCCCCCTCCCTCCCTCACGCACTTCCTCCCTCCCCCCTCCCTCCCTCACGCACTTCCTCCCTCCCCCCTCCCTCCCTCACGCACTCCCTCCCTCCCCCCTCCCTCCCTCACGCACTCCCTCCCTCCCCCCTCCCTCCCTCACGCACTCCCTTCCTCCCCCCCCTCCCTCACACACTCCCTTCCTTCCTTCCCTCCTGCATACTTTCCTTCCTCACTTCATTCTTTTTTTCTTTCCTTCCTCGCTTCATTCGTTCTTTCCTTCCTTGCTTCCTCCTCTCATTGCTGCAACTATACTTGATTCAAAATTTCAGTGTACCATAGATGTTAATATAATTGTTTCTGTCATATTATTCTTTTTAACTCACCTCCATGTTGCTCCTTTTATATAGCACAGTATTTACATAATACCGTATAAACACACCAAGAATATTTTGCCGCAGTGGAAGAATAAAAATTGTAAACTGAAAATTATGGAAAGTGTATCTTGCAAATCATGTGAACAGCTGTCTGATGATGAACTTGTAGTTCGAAACCGGTTATGGCGCTATTTACCTAAGTAAATAGCAGTATTAATAGTGGTTGGTTGCTGTCTTCTTCTTTGTAAGGATTAACTACATTAATTGTACACAGCCACGGTCCCACCATGTCAGTTTTAGACAAAAAAGCGTTAGAGTATCAGTACTCTGTCTCACCATGGCCATGGGCAAGCACATTTGGGTGTCTGTGTATTTGTGTGTGTATATGAAGGTGTGTACTTGTTTTTTAGAGAAAGGGCAAGAGCTCAAAAGCTAGTTGGGATGCTCTTTCCTTTAGGTATTTCTGTGCTACATGCATTGGTCCACTACAGGTGAGAGGTTGCCTTTCCCTTATTTTATGTATTGTTCCATCTAGGAATTTCCATTACTGTTGTAAATGAATTTTATGTTTTCTACCTTCTTTTTTTTTTATCAACAGTTTGTTTCCAAATGTATGATATTTCAAATGGTTTTCATGGTATTTTATGTTTCAATTTTATTTTAGGTTTCCATTGGAACCATCAAGTTAGTACCTTCTGCACAGTACTTTCCTCTTCGGTTCCACTGCCTTGAAATGTTAATAGAACTCTCAGCAAATTCAGGTGTATTCATACCTGTGTTGCCGTTTCTTCTCGAGGTAAGTAGCATTATTTCTAATATAATTAATTGCTGAAATTATAAGCTTTAAAATGACCCATATGTGTTGTTGCTTATTTATTGGAACTAAGTTGTTGTTCCAGTTATCACTCGTAAGTTTGCTTTCATGCAATTCCATTCCTGTCATTTGCCAGCCATCCTCTTCATTTAGCATAACTGTTGCACTATAAATCAATAACAAACTGCCTTATAAATACATATTTAGGTGTGCCATTTTAAGTCTTCCCTTCAACATTCATTACACAAGATGTTGTAATGTGTGTCCAACCATTCTCTCTCTCTCTCTCTCTCTCTCTCTCTCTCTCTCTCTCTCTCTCTCTGCTTCATGTTTGTTATTAGATTTTCTTTTCCCCCTGAGTGAGGAAGTAATGCCCACATTCATTCCTAACTTGATGAATGTATCTGATCTTCAACAATCTCCTGTAACATCCTCCTGTAACATCATATTTCAAAGGTTTCTAATTTTATTCATTCCTGTCGTTCCCATATTTTTCACCCATCTTTGACCACAACCTTTCGTGAATATCTTTCTGTACTCAAGATTTTTAGTTTTGGATGTCGGCAACTATTTCTTTTTATAGAAAGCCTTTCTGTCTCGTAATCCATCTTTCTGGAGTCTTTATGGTTTGTACTTTAAAGATATCAAAATTTATCCACATCTTGACAATTCTCTTGCCCACGTTTAACATTTAGCCACCTAATCTGTCGTCCTGCTGCACTCATAATTACCTTTTTCTCTAAATAATTATTATGTGCATATTATAATGCACATTCCTTTTCATTAATCACCTGACTCTTCTTGTTCACATTCAGTGACTATAGGCAAATCCTATCGTGCTGATTTGCTGTCCGTGACGAACAACCTCCATATTGATATATATATATATAGTCCCTAACTTAGTTTGTCTCTTCAGTATACACTGCCCAAAAGAATAAGGGGAACATAACTTTGGACATCTGCCATGTTCCATTGAGCAATAATTGAGGACAGAGTATGTTACCTCATTATACCTCTATCTTTCACAAATTAAGTAGGCAACAAAATGTCATTACATCCTTATTCATGCACGCATCAAAAACTGAAATGTCTGGTGGATGTCAAAAGAAATTGGAAACAATCATTCTTACTGTAGTCCCATCTGCTTTTCATTTAACTTAAAGAGATTCAGAAATATGTACCCCCTCTGTGAGCATTTATCACTATCTGACACCTATCTGGCACTCTCCATATAAGCCTGTGGAGGTCACCCTGTAGTATCCATTCCCATTCTTCATTGAGAGATCTTTAGAGCTCTTGAAGCTGGTTGAACAGGATGACCAAGAATATGTCTGGGTAGCATGTCTCACACCTGCTCAGTGGGGTTTAGGTTGGGACTCAGTGTTTGCGCTATTCCATTACTTCAATGTCCAGGCTTCATAAGACACCCCTGATAATATGCGGCACACAGAACCTGGTATTATCGTGCATGAGAAGGAATTCACCATATACAACAGCCACCGCTAGCAGGATATGTTCGATTTATTGCATGGTGGTTAAGTGACTGTGAACGACAACACCCATACAGCTCTCAACACTGATGCCACCCCACACAATCCCAGAACTTTAGCCGAATCTGTCAATTTCCTGGACGACATCTGGTGGGCACTGCTTAGCATGGCATCGCCATACATAAACTTGGCCGTTACCGTACATCAGAGGAAATTGTTTGTGAATAATACATGTCATCAGTGGCGAAGTTGCCATGGGAAAGGAGGAATTGGAGGCATGCTGCGAGATGATGTCATGTCAAGGGGTGTACTAAACAGGATGTCTGGATAGTAAGGTCCTGTTTTGTAATTTATAGTCCGATTGAACACCGTGGCTCCAGTAGCTCTTCTGAGACCATCTTGCAGCATTCTGGCAGTAGCTGTACGATGCCACAATGCAAAATTGGCTGAATATCGGTCTTCATGTGGGGTTGTATTGCGTCGGCAAACTTGTCCAACTTCCCTTTTGTATTGACCAGTCTCTCTGTAGCACATCCAAAACCTGTACATGACAGGCAAAGAGACATTGGCATGTGCAGCAACGTGATGGAAAATCCATCCTTCTTGGATCAGACTGCTCTTGCAAGATGCACTGCATTAAGATGTTGCATTGGATGTGCTTGGTTGAATACAATATCCACTAATGACAATTGCCATTGTGTACCTTACTAGGGAGCACTGGGACACAAGCTCTCACTTCCTTGGGGGGTTACCTGACACTTTCATGCTAACACAGCTGACAGATGGTGAATGACTGTAGTTGCTGCATACATTGAAAGCAAATATTTCACACTGTGTAATGAGACCACAGGTATTGCCTATATCAAAATAGATTTAACATACTGGTCATTCATACATGTGTTCCCCAAATTCTTTTGAGCAGTTTTGGGATGACATCTCCAATGTGGTCTGTCAGAACTGAATTTATTATCCTTTTGTACCAGTATGTAATACCATACTACATAAGAATGGAAAAAAATCCAGTCCAGTCCACATGATTAAAAAGTCTTCTGAATGTACGAATGCAGTATATGCTTCTTTGTTTTTCCTGTGTCTGCCTTCTGTTATTAGCTGCAATGCTAAAGTAGCTTCTTAAGTGCCTTTACTTCTCCTAAAACCAAACTACTCTTCTCATAATCTACTTTCAGATCTCTCATCTACACTTTGATAAAGTGCTGCTAAGTATTTTTAACCCATGTGATACTAGACTGTACAGTAATTTTCATGTGTGTCAGCTCTTGCTTTCTTAAATAGTACACATTTATTTTCCATACCTTTTAGTATTCAGGTATTGCTTGATGTGTACTCATTCAGTAGATCCATACATAGGCATCAGGAGAAAGTGGTAAGTGCAAGTGGTAAGGCCTGAGTTCGTTACCATTATGTAACGGAAATTTTATATCAGTTATTTGGGGCCTACTGTGTTGTGTGTTTATGTTAAAGATGCACAATAGCAAGAAAATTTATTGTATACCAAAAAATGAAAACAAAAGAATAAATTAAAGTATTGTGATGTGGCCAAGTACATAAACTGCAGTAAATCGCCAAAAATATGTAGCAGTCTACAGGGCAGCGGCCACGCACTAACTTGAAGTTCAGTGCAGTGCAGTGTTCTTAGCAAGTGAATCATGATTATCTGAGCAGCTACATGCCTAGCCACCAGGGGTGCTGTTCTTTATGCTTTTAAATGCTTCATATGCATCCTGTTTATTCTTCATTTTTTTGTGAATTTGGTAATGTACACTCGTTGCCAATGTTCTGTTACCTGGTGTTTCCCAGTTAAGCCTGTAATCTATTCCTTTTTATGTTAAGGATTAGAGTTCAGAATAAGGGGGCATTTCTATACTTTCTATTTGTAAGTCTGACGTCAGGCATTCATTCCTAATAAAGTTTCAAAGAACCCTACCAGTGTCATTCACTTAGTCACTATAAACACATCAAGCAAGACAGGTAGCCTAAAGCAGAACAGAAATCAGCAAGTGGTGAGCCCCATTGTGATCAATGGTATCTCATTCGAATCGAGTGATGGCTGATGAATAGCTGAATAGTATCGAGAATAGCAATGTGCCTGCGACTATTCTGGCTGAATAATCCTGTCCTTTGGTTCAAGCAAACAGAAGCAAGTTCCATCCCCCCCCCCCCTTCCCCCGTCCCTGTTGCAGGGATAACTAAGTTCACATTCATAGTAAGCTGACTCAACAGCTGATTCGTCGCTGAGGTGCAAGATACAAATTATGGCACCACTGGAGACGTACTCCTATCCCAAGCTCAAGTAAGAATTGACACAATGAGTGACCGCATCAAAAGAGGAAACGTATATGTAAGTTCTTACTCAAGAAAATATGGTAGGTAGAAAGCCATTCCAATTTCTGAGATGCCTATGCTGTAAGGTCAATGCAGTCGAGTCATTTGCTGCTGCCAATAAAAGTTGTAGTTGTCTCTCAGACCTATATGCCGCTGGATGCCATGGCGCAGCTGGCAGCTGGCCAGATAAAAATGAGATGCAATCAAACCTGCATAGGTTAGCACAGTCGCAGCACTTAACAGTGCAATGCAATCTCTGCAGCAACAGTAGCATGGGCTGACCATGACTCATTTGTGGCAAAGATTGAACTGTTGTGTGCCCAGGTCAGTGTGCTGTTGTCAGAGGACAGCACTATCAGTGGCAGAGATTGATACCAATGATGTTCAAGGAGTAGATCTTCTGGTGATGTCATGACTTTCAAGGCAATATACAGATTTGCTGGCACTGCTTGTGTGGTGATCAGATGAAGAAGTGTTCATCACTGTGCTCTCACCAACATACAACTTGTGGTCACTAGTAGGTGCAGTCTATTGCCAGACATCCTCCAAGCACCTGTCAGTCACCAACAGAGGTGCCAGCATGAAATTCTTAGTAGATAGTCTTCCGTCTGATGGTGATCAACAGCCCATCAGTCTTGACATGCAGTGGATGGAGCTAAACCTTGAACTGTACCACTCGTAGGTGTGGGACTGTATGGCCATGGATGTCACTGAGGTGAGAGCAGACCTCATGGCACACTACTGACTACTTCCAGGCATTGCAAATGCTTGGTAAGTGAACAATGTCACCGGCTTAGTGATCACTGGTTTCCACCACAGTGCAGCAATTCTTAGTGCCAAGTTGATGCAGGCTTCTGGGGGTGACTATGCAGAGTTGTTGAGCAACTACCCAAAGTTGACCAGGCCACCTGGTGCTCCTAAGCAAATACTGCATGACAAAGTGCAGCACATAAAGACGACAGATAGACCCCTTGCAGTGTGTCGGCCAAAATGTTTGGCTCCGAAGTGCTTAGCAAAAGTGAAGGCCAAATTTGGTTCTATGTTTTATGAAGGCATAATATGGCTGCCTAAAAGCCCGTGGTCCTTAGCATTACACTTGGTGCCAAATAAAGGTGGAAAGCGTTAAGCACATATCTGGAATCAACAATCTCATCACGAATTGTCTATTGTGTGTTAACAGCATCTCCAGTTCAATAGATTTTTCCACGCATGCACATGTGCAGTGTGAAGATGATGAATTCTTTGTATAAGTCAGCAATGCTGCATCAGCATTGAAGCTACAGCTGATTGACATTCCAGGGCAAAGAACGCAACTGTACTGCAATGTCTCTCATGGCTGACCTTGTCCATTTTTCTGTCACCAGTGTTCGGAAGGCATGTCCATGAGTTGTGCCATCCAGGGGTGCATTCAACAATTTGTGTAGCATCTCAGCGTTTTGTGCGGCTAGGCGTGCAGAAAGACTGTCAGGAGTGGGTCAGATCTTGTCACAAATGTCAACACTGCAAGATTACCCACCATATCCAAGCCCTAATCGCAGACTTAGCAGATACCACCACTCACTTTGCCCATATACCTTTGGACATTGTTGGACTGCTTTGCCCATTGAATTGGAAGAGGTACTTATTAAAAGTTCACTCAGTTGGCCAAGTCTTGTGGTTATACTCACTGTAAGAACACTAGCTACCACCCAGTAAGCAATGGTATGATTGAATGCTGTCACTGTTGTTTGAAGGCAGCACTAATGTGTGACATTGGTTCGTCAGTGGCAGAATTAGTTTATGGTGAGACATTGTGTCTATTTGGTGATTTTGTCGAAACACACATTCGAAACAGCCATCAAGATCAACCAGAATCTCTGCGTCACTAGAGAGGGTATGTTTCCATATCCATCCTCTGGAAGCCTCACAGCATGGCACACCACCCTCCTTCACACACCAGGATCTGGAACATTGTACACAAGTTTGCTCTACGCTGCAGGTGCCATATTCTGGCCTGTATAAAGTTCTCCAATGTCATACCCAAACAGTGGACATTCTGGAGAACGACAAGGCTACAAGTGTTTCATTGAACCATGTTAAATCAGCATATGTCTTCCACAACACTCCACTGACAGTGGCTCGACAGAGGCATCCACCAACCTCAGATCAAGATGCTATATCATAAGCTCCGCCACTGCAGCATCCGTCTGCTAATGCAGCTCCTCCTCTGATGCTGATGACTCATTCTGACTGCCAGGTGTGTTTCTCGGCATGATTACTCAATGCCAACACTTTGCTTTTGCCTAGAGGACTGACGTAGTGCCCTACACATCAGCCGCCCTGCATTAACTAGTGGACGGAGCAGTGCAGTCTTCTTAGTAAATGAATTGCAGCTGTCTGAAAAGTTCTGCGCCCAGCCACCAGGGGCACTGAGTTTTTATGTTTCTATATGCTTTCTGTTCATTCTTTGTTTCTTGTGAATTTGTTAGTAATGTATGCTCCTTGCCAATGCTCTGTTATCTGCTGTTACCAAGTTATAGCCTGTAATCAATTACTTTTTGTCAAGGATTAGATTTCTGAATTACGCCATTTCTATCCTGTCTGTCAATAAGCGTAATGTCAGGTGTGCATTCCTAATAAAGTTTCAAAAAGTCAGTACAAGTGTTGTTCACTTAGTCGCTATGAACTCACCAAGCAAAAGTCAGTTAGCCGTAAGTAGAGCTCAACACGACCCACATATAAAAAGATAATTTCTAGGAGAAAAAAAATAAATGCAGTTGGCATATTAATTTACTCAAGGCAACAGGGTAATACTGGTAAAGTTTTGAATCTTTTTTAGTAGACTTGTATTCAGTATTTCATATGTGATGCAGTAGTTTCCACTGACAAGAATATTTTTGTATCTTCTGTTCACCCAAAAAACATATCATTTACACCTGTAGTAGTCTGTTTTACCTGTGACCTAGACTTTTACGTTTATTGTCTGTTGGGGGGAAAAACATTTATTTCTTAAAAAAAAGGAAGTTAATGATTGTTTCTTACAGTGGATTTTAAAGTTTCTGTACAGGTACTTATTCTCTCTTCGTACAATGTCTGAAGTTTTTTTTTTTTTTAATTATAGTGTTATTGTTGTGGTGCAATACCTATTTTCCAGCCTCCTGCAAATAGTACCAAAGTCTTAGTGATATTATCAACAGGCACAGTTTTAGAAATAGTTAATCTAAGTTTTTAATTCGAAACTAAATATTATATACTTATTTATTGTTTAAGGTGCTGACAAACTTTGATTTTAATAAGAAACATAAGAAAGTATCCATGAAACCTCTGGACTTCACATGCATTTTAAGAGTGTCCAAAGGCCAGTTGCAGGAGAATGGATTTAAAGATGCAGTCATAGAAAACATTTACAAACTACTCCTTCAGTATATGGCAAATGAATCTCACAGCATTGCATTCCCAGATATGACTGTTCCAGCAGTGATTCAGGTAAGTATTATTTCTCAGTTCTCTCTTCAGTATATTATCTTAGTATGATAGGAAAGAGTCTTTGTGTTACCACTATCTTACTAATTCACACCCCATTGAACGACAGACCTTTCCAAGGTGAGGTGGCTTATGGATCGCAACAATATGGTAGCTGTATGATAGATGTAACCACAATGTAAGTATATCTGTGGAGAGGCCAGATTAACCCATGGTTCCTGAAGAGGGGTGGCAGTCTTTTCAGTAACTGCAGAGGCAACAGTTTGCATAACTGACTGATCTGGCCTTGCATCACTGGCCAATGTGACCTTGCTGTGCTGGTACATGGAATGGCTGAAAGCTTTCCAGAGAGTATGTAGCTCTACTAAATTATATAGTGATGGTGGTAAAATAGTCCCCAATTTGGATCTCTGTGTGGGGACTACTCAGATGGAGTCATTACTAGAAAAAACAAAACTGGCATTCTATGGGGTGGAGCATGGAATGTTTGGTCCTTTGACTGGGAAGGTGAGTTAGAGAATTTAAAAAGAGAATGGATATGATGAACTTAGTTGTAATGGGAATCAGTTAATTCCAGCAACAAGTACAACAGGACTTTTGGTCACGTCAATACAGAGTTAATAGGACATAATCAAGTAGGGGTAATGCAGGAGTAGCCATAATAATGAAAAAGAAAATAGCAATATGGTTAAGATACTATGAACAACATAGTGAACACACAATCATAGTTGAGATAGAGATGAAGCCAACACCTACCACCATAGGAGAAGTTTATATACCAGCTAGCTCAACAGATGAAAAAGAGATTGAGAGAATGTATGATGAGACAAAAGAAATTTTTCAAATAAATAATAGAGATTAAAATGTGTTCTAGGGGACTGATACTTGATAGCAGGAAAAGGAAGAATAGGAAAAATAGTAGAACTGGACTGGAGCAGAATTTTACACAAATCATAATTTAATAATCACCAATGCTTAGTTTAAGATTGATGGAAGAAGGTTGTATATTTACTGGAAAGCTTTTGATTGATTATAAGACAGAGATTTCAAAATCAGTTTTACATTGCAAGACATTTCCAGAAAAAAAGTGACCTCTGGTCCTAACTTATTGATTATGTACTACGGATTAAATCTGAAGAAATTTCAGAAAGGTGAGAAATTAAGGAGATGAGACCTGGATAAATTGAAATAACTGGGGGTAGTTGAAAGTTTTAGACGGAACATTAGGCAATGTTGAATGGAAGTAGAGGAAAGGAATGCAATAGAAGATAAATGGGTAGCTTTGAGAGCAGAAATAGTGAAGCAGAAAAAAGCGTATACAAACAGCTAAGAATGAGATTAGCAGAAATTGCAAAATGGGTAGAGGGAAATGAAAGGCAGTAGAAACATGGATGACTATGGAAAAAATATATATTGCCTGCAGTAAAATTAAAGAGGTTATTGGAGAAAAGAGAAGTAACTCTGTTGATGTCAAGAGTTTAGGTGACAAAGACACTACTAAGCAAAGAAGGGAAAGCTAAAATGTGGAAGAAATAAATAGAGATTCTGTATAAGACAAGAAGACTTGAGGACAATATTATAGAAATAGATCAGTAAGTAAGTGAAAATGAGATTGGAAATAAATACAGGGAGAAGTATGTGACAGACCACTCGAAGGCCCAAGCTGAAACAAGGCACCTTTAGTAGATGACATTCTTTAGAAAGTCAGCCGTGACAAAACTATTCCACCTAGTGTGCAAGAGGTATGAGACAGTGGAAATATCTTCAGACTTCAAGAAGATTGTAGTACTTCCAGTTTGAAAGCAGTCAGGTGCTGACAGTTGTGAATACTGCCAAACAAGCCATTTAATAAGTCATGGTTGCAAAATATGGACATGGTTATTTACAGAAGAAATGGAAAGACTTGTATATAACCACCTTCATCTACATCTACATCTACATCCTGGTTAGCACACTGGACTCGCATTCGGGAGGACGACAGTTCAATCCAGCGTCCAGCCATCCTGATTTAGGTTTTCCGTGATTTCCCTAGATCACTCCAGGCAAATGCCGGGATGGTTCCTTTGAAAGGGCACGGCTGGTTTCCTTCCCTAACACGAGCTTGTGCTCCGTCTCTAATGACCTCATTGTCCACAGGACGTTAAACACTAACCACCACCACCACCACCACCACCACCACCACCACCACCACCTCCTTCCCTAATCCGAGCTTGTGCTCCGTTTCTAATGACCTCGTTGTTGACGAGACGTTAAACACCCATATCATCCTCCTCCTCCTCCTCCTCCTCCTCCTCCTCCTCCTCCCTCTACATCCATACTCCGCAAGCCACCTGATGGTGTGTGGCGGAGGGTACCCTGAGTACCTCTATTGGTTCTCCCTTCTATTCCAGTCTCGTATTGTTCGTGGAATGAAGGATTGTCGGTATGCTTTTGTGTGGGTTCTAGTCTCTCTGATTTTATCCTCATGGTCTCTTCGCGAGATATACGTAGGAGGGATCAATATACTGCTTGACTCTTTGGTGAAGGTTGTTCTCGAAACTTTAACAAAAGCCCTTACCGAGCTACTGTCTCTCCTGCAGTGTCTTCCACTGGAGTTTATCTATCATCTCTGTAACGCTTTCGCAATTACTAAATGATCCTGTAATGAAGCGCGCTGCTCTCCGTTGGATCTTCTCTATCTCTTCTATCAACCCTATCTGGTACGGATCCCACACTGCTGAGCAGTATTCAAGCAGTGGGCGAACAAGCGTACTGTAACCTACTTCCTTTGTTTTCGGATTGCATTTCCTTAGGATTCTTCCAGTGAATCTCAGTCTGGCATCTGCTTTACCGACGATCAACTTTATATGACCATTCCATTTTATATCACTCCTAATGCGTACTCCCAGATAATTTATGGAATTAACTGCTTCCGGTTGCTGACCTGCTATTTTGTAGCTAAATGATAAGGGATCTTTCTTTCTATGTATTCGCAGCACATTACACTTGTCTACATTGAGATTCAATTGCCATTCCCTGCACCATGCGTCAATTCGCTGCAGATCTTCCTGCATTTCAGTACAATTTTCCATTGTTACAACCTCTCGATATACCACAGCATCATCTGCAAAAAGCCTCAGTGAACTTCCGATGTCATCCACCAGGTGATTTATGTATATTGTGAATAGCAACGGTCCTATGACACTCCCCTGCGGCACACCTGAAATCACTCTTACTTCGGAAGACTTCTCTCCTTTGAGAATGACATGCTGCGTTCTGTTATCTAGGAACTCCTCAATCCAATCACACAATTGGTCTGATAGTCCATATGCTCTTACTTTGTTCATTAAACGACTGTGGGGAACTGTATCGAATGCCTTGCAGAAGTCAACAAACACGGCATCTACCTGTGAACCCGTGTCTAAGGCCCTTTGAGTCTCGTGGACGAATAGCGCGAGCTGGGTTTCACATGACCGTCTTTTTCTAAACCCATGCTGATTCCTACAGAGTAGATTTCTAGTCTCCAGAAAAGACATTATACTCGAACATAATACGTGTTCCAAAATTCTACAACTGATCGACGATAAAGATATAGATCTATAGTTCTGCACATCTGTTAGACATCCCTTCTTGAAAACTGGGATGACCTGTGCCCTTTTCCAATCCTTTGGAATGCTACGCTCTTCTAGAGACCTACGGTACACCGCTGCAAGAAGGGGGGCAAGTTCCTACTCTGTGTAAAATGGAACTGGTATCCCATCAGGTCCAGTGGCCTTTCCTCTTGTGAGCGATTTTAATTGTTTCTCTATCCCTCTGTCACTATTTCGATATCTACCATTTTGTCATCTGTGCGACAATGTAGAGAAGGAACTACAGTGCAGTCTTCCTATGTGAAACAGCTTTGGAAAAAGACATTTAGTGTTTCGGCCTTTAGTCTGTCATTCTCTGTTTCAGTACCATTTTGGTCACAGAGTTTCTGGACATTTTGTTTTGATCCACCTACCGCTTTGACATAAGACCAAAATTTCTTAGGATTTTCTGCCAAGTCAGTACATAGAACTTTACTTTCAAATTCATTGAACGCCTTTCGCATGGCCCTCCTCACATTACATTTCACTTCGCGTAATTTTTGTTTGTCTGCAAGGCTTTGGCTATGTTTGTGTTTGCCGTGAAGTTCCCTTTGCTTCCGTAGCAGTTTTCTAACTTGGTTGTTGTACCACGGTGGCTCTTTTCCATCTCTTACGATCTCGCTTGGGACATACTCATCTAACGCCTATTGTACGATGGTTTTGAACTTTGTCCACTGATCCTCAACACTATCTGTACTTGAGACAAAACTTTTGTGTTGAGCCGACAGGTACTCTGTAATCTGCTTTTTGTCACTTTTGCTAAACAGAAAAATCTTCCTACCTTTTTTAATATTTCTATTTACGGCTGAAATCATCGATGCCGTAACCACTTTATGATCACTGATTCCCTGTTCTGCGTTAACTGTTTCAAATAGTTCGGGTCTGTTTGTTACCAGAAGGTCTAATATGTTATTGCCACGAGTCGGTTCTCTGTTTAACTGATCAAGGTAGTTTTCAGATAAAGCACTTAAAAAAATTTCACTGGATTCTTTGTCCCTGCCACCTGTTATGAACGTTTGAGTCCCCCAGTCTATGTTGTTGTTGTTGTGGTCTTCAGTCCTGAGACTGGTTTGATGCAGCTCTCCATGCTACTTTATCCTGTGCAAGCTTCTTCCTCTCCCAGTACTTACTACAACCTACATCTTTCTGAATCTGCTTAGTGTATTCATCTCTTGGTCTCCCTCTACGATTTTTAGCCAGTCTATATCCGGCAAATTAAAATCTCTACCCATAACTATAACATGGTGGGGAAATCTACTCGAAATATTCTCCAAATTATCCTTCAAGTGCTCATCCACAACAGATGCTGAGCCCGGGGGCCTATAGAGACATCCAATTACAATGTCTGAGCCTGCTTTAACCATGACCTTCACCCAAATCATTTCACATTTCAGATCTCCGTCAATTTCCTTCGATACTATTGCACTTCTTATCACTATAAACACGCCTCCCCCTTTACTGTCCAGCCTGTCTCTGCAGTATACTTTCCGATCTGAGTTTAGGATTTCATTACTGTTTACGTCTGGTTTCAGCCAACTTTCTATCCCTAGTACTATGTGGGCGTTGTGACCATTTATTAATGAGAGCAGTTTTGGGACCTTTCTATAGACGCTCCTGCAGTTTACTATTAGCACATTAATATTGTTATTCCCTGTTGCATTTTGCCTACTCCTACCTTGCCGCGTCTCAGGAGGTGTCTTGTCGGGCCATGGGAGGGAATTCTCTAACCTAAAAAACCCCCATGTACACTCCACACATACTCCGCTACCCTTGTAGCCGCTTCCGGCGTGTAGTGCACGCCTGACCTATTCAGCGGGACCCTACATTTCTCCACCCGATAACGGAGGTCGAGAAATTTGCACCCCAGATCTCCGCAGAATCGTCTGAGCCTCTGGTTTAAGCCTTCCACTCGGCTCCAAACCAGAGGACCGCGATTGGTTCTGGGAACGATATTACAAATAGTTAGCTCTGATTCCACCCCTTCCGCCTTCACCAATTCCGCCAACCGCCTGTACGAGCTGAGGATGACCTCTGAACCCAGACGGCAGGAGTTATTGGTGCCGACATGAGCAACAATTTGCAGTCTGGTGCACCCAGTGCTCTCTATCGCCGCTGGTAGGGCCTCCTCCACATCTCGGATGAGACCCCCCCGGCAAGCAGACAGAGTGAATACTGGCCTTCTTCCCCGACATTTCCGCTAGTTTCCAAAGGGGCTCCATCACCTGCCTAATGTTGGAGCTCCCAATAACTAATAAACCCCTCTCCCCGTGTGCCTGCTCTGACCTTGCTGAAGGAGCAGCCACATGTCCACTCACAGGCAGAGCGGGCGATGCAACATGGGCAGCCTCCACATTTACCCTCCGCCTCGTGTGCTGCGAATGCTGTGAACCCGCCACTCCCCTTGGGGAGAGGATGGCCCAACTGTGCCCGGTACTCGCGAAGATGTCTCGACAGCAAGGACAGTGGGTGAAGCATGTAACACCTGGGGTGTACCTTGCGACACACCAGACTCCCCACTGCCGTTACACTCCGAGGCAGCAGCCTGAAGATGGCTGACCACGGCCATCAACACGTTCAGCTGTTCGCGAACAGTGGCCAGCTCCTCCTGCGTCCGTACACAGCAGTCACACATCCTATCCATCCTAAGGAATCAATTTACTGAAGAGAGTAAAACAACTTTTAACTAGACTGCTAATTCACTAAAGGCGGCTGATTATTGACTAAACTGTGATTGCTAGCCACTTCTTGTAGAAAACTATGAAAATAGCACTACCTGTCTCTGGACTGTATCGAAAACAAACACTAGCACTACTGGCACTATGGTTGACTAAAGGGACTCTCTCTGACTGTATTCAAAACAAACACGAAATCTATGGAACACTATTAATAGCACTCGACAATTGAAGCTTCCTAAAAGCAAAAACACATGGAAGAAGAAGTGACAAGTAAGAAAAAAACAGTTAATACTTAAATCAAGGTAGCTCGCTGCACAGCAGACGTGAAGCAGGTGGCGGTTAGGACGGCACCTTCTGGAAAATAACTTTGGGTTCTGGAGAAATGTATGAACACGTCAATACTGACCCTATGTCTTACCTTAGAAGAGAGATTGAAGAAAGGTGAACCCATATTTATAGAATTTGAAGATATGGAGAATGCTTTTAACAGTGTTGACTAGACAAGACTCTTCGAAATTTTGGAGGTATAAGCCAAGGTACCTGTGGCTTGACATGTGTGAGCAGCCCATAGTGGCTTGCCTTCGATGTATTCTTTTTTTAAAACTTTTTGTGGCTAATGCTTTATCGCTTGATATTTATTTTATACGCGACATGCCAATTTGAATGTTTAATTTCTGATGAAGGCACTCATAGAAGTGCCAAAACCAGGTCAAAAGACTTAATTTTTGTGACCGAGGGGGCTTTAATTGCTTTAACTTCATACTTGTGTGTCTAACATCACATAAAATCATGTGTTGTTAACTGGGAATACTCACGTGACAGAAAAATAGTATTATTGCTAATGACCCAAATGTCATGCACCCCAAACTCACACTCCATACAACCTCCCAGCTCAACTACCCATTTGCAGAGCACAGTGCTCAAAGCTATGCACTTTGTGAACAGATAATCTCAACTCATGCCATTGCATAATCTGCCCCCCCCCCCCCCCCTTCGCCCTGGCTCTTGATCTCTGAAAACAAATTAGTTTCTGTGAACTAGCCTTAGACATACCGTATTTTACAGACTATAAGACACTTTTTTTCTTCAAAAAATTGCCTCCAAAATGCAGGTGTATCTTATACTTGAAATTAATATAAAAAATCCAGTGTTTTGATTTAAAATTCCCTTCATTCTTAAAAATGGCCATATGTTCGATGTCGTGGGAAACCTGCCTGCATGGGATTCAACTGGCAGCAGCAGTGCACCGATGCAACAAAAATGAGTTGCGGGAATTCACAAGCTTGCAAACACTGTCTCCCTCCTGACCCGCCATCATAAAACAGAACACTGCCTAGCCTATGGCGCGCCATTGCAGTCTACAGTGCCAGTGAACTTGAACTGAGAGTGAGTTTTGTTATCGGTAACATTACAATATTTTTGTTAGTAGTTAACAACAATGTTACTTAGTGTGAACAAGACACATCAAGTTGCAGAAAGGCAGAATAAAAGACACTTACAAGCAAGCACATATATGACCGCCAACTCCTGCATATCAGATTGGAATACCAGTCTAAAATCAAACAAGTGTGTCAGTGGATAAAACAGTTGTGGTCTAGAGTGAGAGAAGACATTATTGTTAAATCTTTCAAAAAGTGCGACATAAGTAATGCTCTCGATGCCAGTGAAGACCCTCTTCGTCATCATCATTGTTCTCTTCATATATAAGACGAAGTCTGGATTGGTCCGGGAAGTGTGCTCGGGTAGCCAAAGTGGTTAAGGCGTCTGCTCGCAGTAAGGAGGGAATCCAGGTTCAAGTTTTCATTTGTCAAATTTTCATTTGTCACAAACAGCTGACGTCAATCTAGATGCACAAAATGCGAGTCCATTTATAATATGGTGTATTATTTCATCCTCAGTGTATGTTGTATCCCCAAGTTGGTATTGGGTTCTTACCTAGTGTCACATGAATAAGTCCCTTAATTTGAAAAATCTGATGATGTTGTATGAAGCAGAGGAGGACTGTCCCATTAAATGAAAAGATCCTATAAATTTTCTCATAGAAACAATTCTATAAAGAATGTGACCGTTTAGAAGACATGTGCTAAATTAACAGTCTGTTTATTTCGAGTAAAATCAATGAAATATGAGAATTATATTATTTTTGTGGGCTGTGATAAGCATTTCTTGTCCTAGAAAATGTTGAGTTACTGCCTGATATTGCATAATGTTTTCATGTTGAGTTACTGCTTGATATATGCATGATGTTTTCTTTTATGTGCAGATAAAAATGTTTCTGAAGAATTGTAAAAACCCCAATTATTGCAAGAAAATGAAACAAATTTTAGAAAAGATAGAAGAAAATGCACACTATATTGAAGAGGAACGAAAGAAAGTGTCATTTGCACTGTCTGACAAAAAAGCAATAAGTGCATGGGAAAATGGTATAAAATTGCAAAGTACGCCTTTAGCAAAATTTTATACCAGCTGGAACAAAATGAACATACAGCAGATAGCTAAGAAAGCAACAGATAATGTAAAGGTATGTTATGTTTTTCACATTATTGGAAATACCTTTTCTGGTGAAAACTTTACTTGTCCTAAAAATTGATGTGTGTAGGCTAAATACATGATAACAGTTTAATATCATATCTTTATTAGGAACTCTTTATTAATTTGTAGCACATGGCGTGTCATTTATTATCAGTATGCTAATGTTATTAGGAACATAAGGTGAAAGTCCTCCTCACCAGCTTTTCATCATCTTTGGAGTGTTACATGCTGAAAATATATAATGGTTAGTTTGAAAATGAAACAAGTGTTGTCAATTCATCATTATTTTTTGATATTCTTATAGTTGCTATTTTTCATTTGGCATTTCAGTATGCATGTAATATTGTCTGAAAAGCTAGGTAGCAGGTGGTTTTTGGACACGTTACTCAAGTTCAGTCATGTCTTTAAAGAATTAAGGTCCCATGGTTGAGCATAGTCTGTGTAACTTGCTCTATATTATAAGAAAAAATAGTTTGTCAGAGCGCAATTTTTATGTCATCATATCTGCTGAACTGGATCCGCATCTACATCTACTCTGCAATTCACATTTAAGTGCTTGGCAGAGGGTTCATTGAACCACAATCGTACTATCTCCCTACCATTCCACTCCTGAACAGCGCACGGGAAAAAACGAACACCTAAACCTTTCTGTTCGAGCTCTGATTTCTCTGATTTTATTTTTTGATCATTCCTATCTATGTGGGTTGGGCTCAACAAAATATTTTCGCATTCGGAAGAGAAAGTTGGTGACTGAAATTTCATAAATAGATCTCGCCATGATGAAAAAAGTCTTTGCTTTAATGACTTCCATCCCAACTCGCGTATCATATCTGCCACACTCTCTCCCCTATTACGTGATAATACAAAACGAGCTTTTTTGCACCCTTTCGATGTCCTCCGTCAATCCCACCTGGTAAGGATCCCACACCGTGCAACAGTATTCTAACAGAGGACGAATGAGTGTAGTGTAAGCTGTCTCTTTAGTGGACTTGTTGCATCTGCTAAGTGTCCTGCCAATGAAATGTAACCTTTGGCTCACCTTCCCCACAATATTATCTATGTGGTCTTTCCAACTGAAGTTGTTCGTAATTTCACCTCACACTTTTCGTTATTAAGCGTCAACTGCCACCTACTACACCATATAGCAATCTTTTCTAAATTGCTTTGCAACTGATACTGGTCTTCAGATGACCTTACTCGACAGTAAATTACAGCATCATCTGCGAACAACCTAAGGGAACTGCTCAGATTGTCACCCAGGTCATCGTTATACCCCCTCCCCCACAAAATATTTGTGCAAAAAAAAAGTGTTAAAAATTGAAATTAAGTGTAAAGTCTGTTGGAAGTCACTAAGTGCTCTTCTTCTCAAATACTGAATAAATGTGGGCTGGGTAATTTGTACACAATGAGTTAACCTGCCTCAAGACAAATACACAGTTTCTAACTTTAATACTGTTTGTGCTACACCTTTAACATAAGATCATAGCTCTTAATGAGTAGATTGTGGCAACTTCCTAATTTTTTTTTAATTTGGCCAATAATTATATGAAATACTGAAAAGTAAATTTTTTTCTTGCTCCTGGAAGCCATTGGATAGGCATCTTGCAACCCGAACCAGATAGGCATTTTATCTGGTTAGTAATAAAGATGTTTTTATCTTTTACAACCATATTTAACTGCACTTGGATGTTGGATAGAGGATTTTGACATTTCTCTTTAGGTGACCGGCGTGGATTAGTTAGCTCAGTAACTGGTGAAATGCATTTCCAGTACTAAGTTGTAGTGTGGTTCTGGTTATGTGTGAAACTGTATGGTCAAATATTCTGCAATTTAAACAGCAAGCTGATAGTCTTGATTCTTTTATGATTTTCTAGAGGGGTTATGTTCTAAATTCTCGTCTGTCAAGTGCCTCTGTTAATATAAAACATTCAGACTGCAATTTAATTTTATTTCTGTTAACTTGACTCGCAAGAAGTGTACTAAAAGCTTTACAGAATCAACTACTAACAGAATTTTCTACATACATTTGTAAGATTTCTTTACACCACGAAAGTTAACAACTTTTTGTGTTTTGTTGACATTATTATATTTGATTAGTTTATATTTTACTCTGACATCAAATTTCAGCTCGGAGATTACAACATCCCAGTTATAAAGAAGCCAGTTAAGTCGACAGCAGCCGACGATGATGGTCCTGTGGAGCTGTTTCCATCCGACGAATCTGATGCAGATGAGTTCTTTGGGTAAGAAGGCTTTGGGCTATACCTCCTGTACTGATTTTCCCTGCAGTTCCTGTTTTTTAGTCATTGCTTATTGCTGTGAATGTCCCTACATATTAACATCTGCTTCCTTTCCTAGCATCTTCCTGAACTCAGACCCACCATCTTATTTATAATAATTTTGGCTAACCAAATCCTGATCCTTAATTATTTCTCCTTCAATGTCCAATTTTACAAACAAATCAACAGAACTGCCATGAATACTTACAAGACACATTCCTTTTGGATAAGCAGCTGTTGCAGCAAGTCGTATACTCCTAGCTCACTCATTTGTTACATAGTTTAATTCTTAATTTCTTTGCGTGTTTTTGGTACTTGCATTGTTTAATTCATAAATTTCGGGCGTATTATAGTACTTGAGAGTTGTAGCATCGCGTTTTTTTAGTACCTTAATAGTGTAAAATTGCGTAGTCTCCTTCCGCCGCCAAGCAGTGTGTCAGCAGTGCGCAAGTAGCAGCATTACTGCATTTACTAGACACTCTTGTATTTTAATAACCGTTTAAATTTTGTATCGATTTGTTTGCGCTCTCTGCAGATTAATTCAGACGTTCTTTGCACAACAGTTTTTAGCATGGATAGGAACTGCAACTGCTGTGTTCGGATGCAGGCTGAGTCGGCATCCCTTCGTTCCCAGCTTCAGGCAGTGTTGGCTTCGGTCACACAGCTTGAGGCTGTTGCCAATGGGCATCACTGTGGGGGTCCGGATGGGGGTTTGTCGGGGACGGCCAGCTCGTCCCACGCATCCCCCGATCGGACTACAACTGTGGCTACCCGGGATACTGCCCACATTGAGGCTGATCCCTCACCTGTGGTAGAGTGGGAGGTTGTCTCGAGGTGTGGCAGGGGGCGAAAGACATTCCGGAGGGCCTCTCCAGTTTGTTTGACGAACCGGTTTCAGGCTCTGTCTTCGGCTGATACTGATGTTCGGCTGGAGATGTCTGCTTGTCCTGTTCCAGAGGTTGCCCCTCAGTCTGCAAGATCTGGGCAGTCGCAGAGGGTGGGCTTACTGGTAGTTGGGAGCTCCAATGTCAGGCGCGTAATGGGGCCCCTAAGGGATATGGCAGCAAGAGAGGGGAAGAAAACCAATGTGCACTCCGTGTGCATACGGGGGGAGTCATTCCAGATGTGGAAAGCGTCCTTCGGGTTGCCATGAAGGATACAGGGTGCACCGATGTGCAGGTGGTCACTCATGTCGGCACCAATGATGTGTGTCGCTATGGATTGGAGGAAATCCTCTCTGGCTTCCGGCGGCTATCTGATTTGGTGAAGACTGCCAGTCTCGCTAGCGGGATGAAAGCAGACCTCACCATCTGCAGCATCGTCAACAGGACTGACTGTGGACCTTTGCTACAGAGCCGAGTGAAGGGTCTGAATCAGAGGCTGAGACGGTTCTACGACCGTGTGGACTGCAGACTCCTCGACTTGCGCCATAGGGTTGTGGGGTTTCGGGTTCCGTTGGATAGGTCAGGAGTCCACTACACGCAGCAAGCGGCTACACGGGTAGCAGGGGCTGCATGGCGTGGACTGTTTTTTTTTTTTTTAAGGTTAGATGGCCTCGGGCAAGTACAGAAAGGGCAACAGCTTCAAAGGGTGCGGGGCAAAGTCAGGACATGCGAAGACCAAGCAGCAATCGGTATTGTAATTGTAAACTGTCAGAGCTGCATTGCTAAAGTACTGGAACTTCAAGTGCTGATAGAAAGCACCAAAGCTGAAATCGTTATAGGTACAGAAAGCTGGCTGAAGCCAGAGATAAATTTGGCTGAAATTTTTACAAAGGCACAGACGGTGGTTAGAAAGGATAGATTGCATGCAACCAGTGGTGGCGTGTTTGTCACTGTTAGTAGTAGATTATCCTGTAGTGAAGTAGAAGTGGATAGTTCCTGCGAAATATTATGGGTGGAGGTTACACTCAACAACCGAGCTAGGTTAATAATTGGCTCCTTTTACCTACCTCCCGACTCAGCAGCATTAGTGGCAGAACAGCTGCGAGAAAATTTGGAATTTTCTCAGCATATTATAGTCTTAGGTGGAGATTTCAATTTACTAGATATAGATTGGGATACTCGGATGTTTAGGACGGGTGGTAGGGCCAGAGCATCGAGTGACAGTATACTGAGTGTACTATCCAAAAATTACCTCGAGGAATTAAACATAGAACCAACTCATGGAGATGACATCTTGGACCTACTCATAACAAACAGACCCGAACTTTTCGACTCTGTATGTGCAGAACAGGGAATCAGTGATCATAAGGCCGTTGCAGCATCCCTGAATATGAAAGTTAATAGGAATATAAAAAAAGGAGGAAGGTTTATCTGTTTAGCAAGAGTAATAGAAGGCAGATTTCAGACTACCTAACAGATCAAAACGAAAATTTCTGTTCCGACACTGACAATGTTGAGTGTTTATGAAAAAAGTTTAAGGCAATTGTAAAATGCGTTTTAGACAGGTACGTGCCGAGTCAAACTGTGAGGGATGGGAAAAACCCACTGTGGTTCAACAACAAAGTTAGGAAACTACTGCGGAAGCAATGAGAGCTTCACTGCAAGTTTAAATGCAGCCAAAACCTCTCAGACAAACAGAACCTAAACGATGTCAAAGTTAGCGTAAGGAGGGCTATGCGTGAAGCGTTCAGTGAATTAGAAAGTAAAATTCTATGTACCGACTTGACAGAAAATCCTAAGAAGTTCTGGTCTTACGTTAAATTAGTAAGTGGCTCGAAACAGCATATCCAGACACTCCGGTATGATGATGGCTTTGAAACAGAGGATGACACACGTAAAGCTGAAATACTAAACACCTTTTTCCAAAGCTGTTTCACAGAGGAAGACCGCACTGCAGTTCCTTCTCTAAATCCTCACACAAATGAAAAAATGGCTGACATCAAAATAAGTGTCCAAGGAATAGAAAAGCAACTAAAGTCACTCAACAAAGGAAAGTCCATTGGACCTAACAGGATACCAATTCAATTCTACACAGAGTATGCGAAAGAACTTGCCCCCTTATAACAGCCGTGTACCACAAGTCTCTAGAGGAACAGAAGGTTCCAAATGATTGGAAAAGAGCACAGGTAGTCCCAGTCTTCAAAAAGGGTCGTCGAGCTGATGCGCAAAACTATAGACTAATATCTCTGATGTCGATCTGTTGTAGAATTTTAGAACATGTTTTTTGCTCGAGTATCGTGTCATTTTTGGTAACCCAGAATCTACTCTGTAGAAATCAACATGGATTCCGGAAACAGCGATCGTGTGAGACCCAACTCGCTTTATTTGTTCACGAGACCCAGAAATTATTAGATAGAGGCTCCCAGGTAGATGCTATTTTCCTAGACTTCCGGAAGGCGTTTATACAGTTCCGCACTGTCGCCTGATAAACAAAGTAAGAGCCTACGGAATATCACCAGCTGTGTGGCTGGATTGAAAAGTTTTTAGTAAACAGAACACAGCATGTTGTTATCAATGGAGAGACGTCTACAGACGTTAAAGTAACCTCTGGCGTTCCACAGGGGAGTGTTAGGGGACCATTGCTTTTCGCAATATATATAAATGACCTAGTAGATAGTGTCGGAAGTTCCATGTGGCTTTTCGCGGATGATGCTGTAGTATACAGAGAAGTTGCAGCATTAGAAAATTGTAGCGAAATGTAGGAAGATCTCTAGCGGATAGGCACTTGGTGTAGGGAGCGGCAACTGACCCTTAACATAGACAAATGTAATGTATTGCAAATACATAGAAAGACGGATCCTTTATTGTATTATTATATGATAGCGGAACAAACACTGGTAGCAGTTACTTCTGTTAAATATCTGGGAGTATGGGTGCGGTGCGTGCGGAACGATTTGAAATGGAATGATCATATAAAATTAATTGTTGGTAAGGCGGGTACCAGGTTGAGATTCATTGGGAGAGTCCTTAGAAAATGTAGTCCATCAACAAAGGAGGTCGCTTACAAAACACTTGTTCGACCTGTACTTGAGTATTGCTCATCAGTGTGGGATCTGTACCAGATCGGGTTGACAGAGGAGATAGAGAAGATCCAAAGAAGAGCGGCGTGTTTCGTCACAGGGTTATTTGGTAACCGTGATAGCATTACGGAGATGTTTAGCAAACTCGAGAGGCGCTCAGCGTCGCGGTGTAACTTGCTCGCCAGGTTTCGAGAGGGTGCGTTTCTGGATGAGGTATGGAATATACTGCTTCCCCCTACTTATACCTCCCGTGGAGATCACGAATGTAAAATTAGGGAGATTCGAGTGCGCATGGAGACTTTCAGACAGTCGTCCCTCCCGCGAACAATACGCGACTGGAACAGAGGTAATGACAGTGGCACGTTAAGTGCCCTCCGCCACACACCGGTGGGTGGCTTGTGGAGTATGAATGTAGATGTAGATGTACCATACTGTGGTTGAGAGTCATTGATATCTTGATGGTCTGTGTGCAGGACGAGAACAGCCCCTGCTTATTTTTCTAGAAATTCAGCATCCATTTTCAGACTTGCTTCACGTGGCCATGCCCAATTAAAAATTCATAGAGTTCACCAACCACTTTGATAGTTATTATTTGCTTCAAATCAAAAAGTTGTCCATTTGTGGTTTGAGGTCTGCGCAGATGTGGATATCCACAGCAATAACTGCTTCGCAGATAAGAACGTGTAACAGTGCAAGCATCTGCAGGTATACCTTCAGATATCCACACAATAATGACTTTGTGGTTGAAATTTAAAGGACAAAGTTAGTTTTGCAATTTTTTGCTATGTGTATTATAAGCTATCAGTGATAAAGATGATGATTATTTTCGTTTTCCACCACTATTATTACCCATTTAGCGTGGAGTGTCCCGTTGTTGGCTTCAATGTACAGTGTCCCGGATAGGGTATATGTGTTGTTGATGTCTGTAAAGGGCTAAAGAAAGCTGACATGCCCTTTTTTCTGATTTTGTGCATATTTACACATGCATCATGTTGCTGTCATACCAACAGCTGGCTAATACTGTTGTAATTTATGTCTCACTTAAAGTAAAAGAGGTCACATATGCAATTACAATTGCCAAAATTTGTCAAGAAGCTATATGAAAACTCTTTTTAGGGTACCCGGGGGGGAGGGGGGGGAGGGGGGGTTCAGAAAAGGACAGAATTAGAGAGACTGGGTGCATTGATGGAATGAGGGTTGTTTAGTGCTGGAATGTGAACAGGGAAGAGGCTGGATGGGTGAGAAAAATGACTAAGGAAGGTTGAGGCCAGGAGAGTTATGGGAACGTACGGTATATTGCAGGTTGGGCTCCTACCTGTGCAGTTCAGAACTTGGTGTTGGCGGGAAGGATCTATATGGAACAGGCTGTGAAGCAGTCATTGAAATGAAGGATGTTATGTTGGGCAGTGTGCTCAGCAACAGGGTGGTGCACTTGTTTCTTGGCCACTGTTCGTCAGTGGCCATTTGTGCAGACAGACAGCTTGTTGGTTGTGATGCCGACATAGAATGCAGCATAGTGGTTACATCTTAGCTTGTATATTGCATAACTGGTTTCACAGGTAGCCCTGCCTTTGATGGGGTCGGTGATGTTAATGACCGGACTGGAGTAGGTTGTGGTGGGTGTAGGGATGGACGAGTATATTGTGTAGGTTAGGTTGACGGCAATATACCACTGTGGAGGCGTGGGAAGGATAGACCTTGCAAAATCTCACCGTCCAATCACAGAGGAGCATTCCCTCATAACTGAGTGTCACTCAGGACTGGAGCAACTGAATTACATTCTCTGTGAGGGTTTCAACTACCTCTCACCCTTGCCTGAAATGAGAAATGTCCTGCCCTCTATCGTTTCCACTCCCACAGTGGTATTCTGCCGTCCACCAAATCTACACAATATACCCGTCCGTTCCTACACAACCCCTGCTCCCAGCCTCTTAACTCATGGCTCCTATCACTGTAATAGTCCTATATGCAAGACTCCCATACATCCTCCCATCACACCCTACTCCAGTCTGGTCATTAACACCACAAACCCCATCAAAGGCAAGGCTACCTGTGAAACCAGTCATGTAATATACAAGCTAAGATGTAACCACTAAGCTGCATTATATGTGGGCATGACAACCAACAAGCTGTCAGTCCGCACAAATGGCCACCAACGAACTGCGGCCAAGAAACAAGTGGACCACCCTGTTGCTGAGCTCACTGCCCAACATGACATCCTTCATTTCAATGAATACTTCCGCAGTGGTCTCGCGGTTCTAGGCGCTCAGTATGGAACCGCGCGACTGCGACGGTCGCAGGTTCGAATACTGCCTCGGGCATGGATGTGTGTGATGTCCTTAAGTTAGTTAGGTTTAAGTAGTTGTAAGTTCTAGGGGACTAATGACCTAAGATGTTAAGTCCCATAGTGCTCAGAGCCATTTGAACCATATCAATTCAGGCAGGCTAGGAAAAAATCTGACTTTTGTAGTCTCAGATGATACTGAATTTAGCATGTGTTAAAGTGAAGGACTAAGTAAGAAACGTATTTTTTTTGTTTCAAAAAAAAAAAATCCTCCAGGGGTTAGAATAAGCCCGAGCTATTCCTGCCTGTCGTAAGAGGTGACTAAAAGGAGTCTCCCACGTTTTGACCTTTATGTGATGGTCTCCTGTAGGGTTTGACCTCTATTTATCAAATTTTCCCTAAGAGTGAGCCAATTGGGGAAGGGTGCCATACATGGTGCATAGTGTCCATCATGCACTGAGATCTTTCACATCCTCCATCGATGGTGATCTGCATTTTCACTCATTCTCCAGCTGTTAGGCGAGGTCACCCACCTGGGTGCATTTTCTTCCATCCACTGTGCAGTATCGATTTCTGTGCTGACAATGATAATGGACTTGTTTGCTCGTTGGCACTTGATATCCAGCATGGTAGCCATCTGTTGTGGTGGGGCAGCCACATACCCTGTTGGTTGTAGCCCTGACCACACAGGGATCACTCTGCTGATGCGTGCGCCGTTAACTCTCCATGTATGCCAAGGAGTAGATGCCCGTGACCCTGGGGCATTGGAACTCCCGCTGTGGCCATGCTGCCAGGTGGCCATTGCTGTGGTTGGGTGGCGCCCGTGGGGAGGCCCCTGGTTGGAGTGGGTGGCAACTGGGCAGATGACACGCCATGAAGTGTAGTACATCATCTCTTGCTGGTGATCAACCACCAGCAGTCTGTAAGCGTTCATGGGATCAATTTAATGCACAGAAGTATGACCCAAAATTGTTCCCCTCCCTGGCCACACCATGGGAGGAACGCCAGGCTAAGGATAGCATGAAAACCTTATTCGCCCTGGTACCTAGTATGCAGAAGAGTTGATGGGGAATCTTTCATGTCAATGAAGCCTCAGTTTTTTGTGGAGCATTTAGACGACAAGTTTGGGGAGTTTGAGGGTTTGTCCAAAATGTGGTCATTTGCAGTCTGATGACGAGCTGCACACCAATTTAGAGCGGCGAGTTGTTCATTTCGTCCAGCGTATCCATCGGTGTACGAGGAATAATCAGGTTGCCACCAGTGCCTTATTCCTGGAATTTCGAGGGTGACACATTATCCAAGGTCAAGCTGATGGTCTACTGTGTGATGTCAAGACATATATCCCTCCCCCGTTGCGGTGCTTTAAATGCTGGAAGTTTGGCCGTATGTCTTCCTGCTGTACTTCCACCATCACATGCGAGATTGCGGGTGTCCATCACATCCCAATATTTCACGTGTCCCGCCCACCCTGCTCACCAGACTGCAGGATTTCACAGAAAGAGAGGAAAGTCATGGAATACAAGACACTGGAATGACTCACCTGCCAAGGCTAAGAGAAAATATGAGAGGCTACATCCTGTGCGTATGACATCCACTTATGCTGCCGCTATGACAACAGTTGTAGCGACTCCACCTGCCCCCTTGATGGTGGAGGGCACTTCCCTCCCTGTTGTTCCTGCAGCACCTACTTCAGGAGCAACACCCCCCACCCCCCGTCCCCACGGTCGTCCTCAGTCCCTGAGACTGACTTAGTGAAGCCCTCCCAGCTAGAACAGCCAAAGGTGCAGCGAGACAAAACCAAAAAGAACAAGACACCCCCCCCCCCCCCCAAGAACCCAGACATTGCGGAGGCACACATTCCACCCCTCCCTACAAGCTCTGCATCTGAGGATGAAGTGGAGATTCTGTCGTCCGCTGAGGACCTAGATCTCTCTGGGCCCTCAGACACAATGGATGTCCACGCACAGGTGTCAATCGGTGGCAGCAGGTGACCGAGGCATAACCTGCCTCATTGAGCATTTCATGGCTTCCTTGCCTCATGATAACGCCATCCTCCAGTGGAACTGCTGCAGTTATTTCCACCACCTGGCTGAGCCACGGCAATTGTTTAACTTTACACCTGCTTTCTGCATTGCACTCCAGGAAACCTGGCTCCTGGCAATGCGGACCCCTGCCCTCCACTGCTATAAGTGATATTACAGGAATCATAATGACTATAATCGAGTGTCAGGTGGAGTTTGCATTTATGTCCTAAACTCAGTTTGTAGTGAAACTGTGCCCCCTTCAAACCACTTTTGAAGCTGTGGCTGTCAGAATAAGGATGACACAGGAAATCTCACGCCAGATGGTGCAGTACCCCCGAATGTATTAGCTGCACTGATTGATCAACTCTCTAACCCTTTCCTACTTTTGGGAGATTTTAATGCCCATAACCCCTTGTGAGGCGGCACTGTTCTTACTGACCGAGGCAGGGATGTCGAAACAGTACTGTCTCAATTCAACCTCTGCCTCTTAAATACTGGCGCCCCCACACATTTCAGTGTGGCTCACGGCACGGCACTTACTTGGCCATTGATATATCCCTGTGCAGTCCAGGACTGTGTGGTAGTGACCACTCCCCCATAGCATCATTCCCACGAACACCTTCCCAGATGGGCTTTCAACAAGGCACACTGGGAAGGCTTCAACTCTGCTGTCACCGTTGAAACTCCCCCACATGGTGCCATTGATGTTGTGGTTGAGGAGATAACTACGACGATCATTTCTGGGGCGGAAAACACAATCCCTCTTTTTTTTTTAACGTGGCCCCGGCAAAAGTCAGTACGTTCGTGGTCGCTGGAAGTTGCCGAGTCAGTTAAAGAGCATCGGCGAGCTCTACAGGAATATAAGAGGCACCCATCCCTAGAGCACCTAATAGCCTTTAAGCAGCCCCGTGCCCACGTTTGCCAGCTTATAAAACGACGGAAACAGGAGTGTTGGAAGAGGTATGTCTTGACCATTGGGTGCCATACATCACTTTCCCAAGTCTGGATGAAGATCAGACATGTTTTTGGGTACCAGACCCCAACAGGTGTCCCTGGCATTAACATTGATGGTGTATTATCTATCAATGCAAATGTGATTGCCGAGCACTTTGCTCGTGCGCCTGCATCGGAGAATTAACCCCCAGGCTTTCGCACTCTTAAACAGCGGATGGAAGGGAAAGTCCTCGTTCACTAAATGCCACAGTGAACCCTATAACACCACATTTACAAAGTTGTAGCTCCTCAGTGCCCTTGCACATTGCCCCAACACAGCTCCTGGGCCAGATCGCATCCACAGTCAGATGCTTAAATATTTCTCATTTGAGTACAAATGACATCTCCTCGTCATCTTCAACCGAATTTGGTGTGTTGGCATCTTTCCATTGCAATAACGGGAGGGCACCATCATACCATTGCTCAACCCCAGCAAAAATCCGATTGATGTAAATAGCTGTCGGCCCATCAGCCTCACCAGTGTTCTTTTTAAGCTACTAGAACGTATGGTGTGTTGGCAGTTGGGTTGTGTCCAGGAGTCACGTGGCCTACTGGCTCCATGCCAGGGCAGTTCCCGCCAGGGTCGCTCAACCACTGATCATCTTGTGTCTGAGTCTGCCATCCGAACAGCCTTTTCCAGATGCCAACACCATGTTGCCGTCTTGTTTGACTTACAAAAATCTTACGACACGACCTGGCGACATCATATCCTTGCCACATTATATGAGTGGGGTCTCTGGGACCTGCTCCCGATTTTTATCCAAAATTCCCTGTCGCTTCATACTTTCCGTGTCCAGGTTGGTGTCTCCCATAGTTCCCCCCATATCCAGGTGAATGGAGTCCTGCAGGGCTTTGTATTGAGTGTATCACTATTTCTAGTGACCATTAACGGCTGGGCAGCAGCTGTAAGGCTGTCCATCTCACCTTCTCTGTATGCAGACGACTTCTGCATTTTGTACTGCTCCTCCAGTACTGGTGTCACTTAGCGGTGCCTCAGGGAGCAATCCACAAGGTACAATCATAGGCTCTAGCCCACTGCTTCCAGTTTTCAGCCACAAAGCCGTGTGTAGTGCACTTTTGCCAGCATCGTACCATTCATCTGGAACCAGAATTTTACCTTATTGACGATCCACTCACTGTAGCGGAGAGATGTCAATTCTTAGGACTGGTTTTTGACACCTGATTGACTTGGCTTCCTCACCTTCGCCAGCTTAAGCGGAAGTGCTGGCAGCAACTCAATGCTGTCCATTGCCATAGCAACACTAGCTGGGGTGCAGATCGCTTAATGCTGCTGCAGCTCTACAGAGCCCCTGTTCAATCCTGCCTTGGCTATGAGTGTCATTTTTGGTTCGGCTGCACCCTCAGTGTTGCATTTACTTGACCCTGTGCACCACTGCAGAGTTTGACTAGTGATGAGTCCAGTTTACCAGCTTACTGGTGGAGGTTGGAGTCCCTCCATTGAAGACCAGACGTGCACAACTTCTCGCCAGTTAGGTTGCATATATTCGTAGCTCTCCTAAACGTCCTTATTACCATCTCTTTTACAACTTTTTGACGTTCAACTGTTACAGTTATAGTGTCTCTTTTGTTGGCACTCTGATGAGAAAAGTCCCTTTTATCTTCCAGCTAAAATGACTGCACTATTTGAACTTGAGCTGCTTCTAGAGGATGACCATAATAACAGGGATCTGGTCTTTCAAAGACTCCTTTTACAGACCTCACATTTCTTGATTTGTCTGCCATGTACTTTGATACTGAGGGAATGTGGTTCAAAATTGTTTTCTTTGAAACTTTCTCTGGAATAATAGCTAAGACTTGCACCTTTTCACTGTAAGATGCAAAATATTCAACAGCTGAATTGATATTTGTGAAAAATATCTGGGAAGAGGTGAAAGAGTGCTTTGGTTCATTTTCTTCTGAAGATGGAATTTCTACAGTTTTGCTGTAGTGTATTCACCCATAGCTTCAATAATTTCTCTGCACTTTCTTGGTGCATAGAGCGTATGACTCGACTTCACTGACCACAGTTTCTTAACATGACTAACACCCACCTCTGTAGTTGACTGATTCAGGGTATTTAATTCTTACTCAATTGATGCAAAATCTAAATCATCTGCACCTTGGGAGGTTTCGCCTTGTTTAGATATATCATTGTTGTTATTCTGTCAAAACTTTTAGAACACAAAAAGACATCACTGGAAATATATTCACTTTGAAACAGAGTCTTCAAATGAGAACACTTATTCCCAACCTGAACAAAGTCTGTTTTTTTGTTTGTCTTAAATCACTCTTTTTTATGGGTATGCAAATAATCAGCACACTTCACTGTCCTGTAACACCAGTCAGAAGACATTTCAAACAGCCCTTTTCAAAGAACACATTGCAACCGTGTCAACTGCCAAATTCCTCACAAAAACACGGAACTCACTGGATTGTCTCAGATTTCTTAGAAGCCTCTTCAGTAAACAAATTAGCACTAACAGTTACAATACAGAAACCTGCAATGAACAACCACGGCAAAAAAACTGACAAGAAATGACTACAACTGTAAGCAATATCTGCAACGAAGAAAGTGATAAGAAATAATTGTAACAAAGACAATAGACATAAACATTGTAACAAAGAAATTAGTAAGAAACAGCTTCAGTGAAAACATACATTACCCATGAAAGTTAAAAAAAAAAAATTTTAAATAAAACCTGCCCAACTTAAAAGTGGAAGCTCTCCTTTACAGATCAACAGAAAAAAATCTAACTTTACTGGATTGGCATTTTTGAAATTTTTTTCTGTAAATTATTTAAAAAAATTCAAAAGGTTGGTTTGTGGTGTGTCATAGTGGCAAGGAGGGAAATGGATTGAGGGGAGATGTTCTGGGAAGGGCCTAGAGCTTTAAGTGGGTATTACAGTTTGTGTTGGACTTCTGGGATGGGATAACTCTGGCAGAGTTGATAGGTGGAGGAGCCAGGGTAGAGGCCTTCTGCCAAGTAGTCACTGCAAGGCTGCATATGATTGTTCTTTTTTCTACTGGAAGGTGGCTGTTCTGAGGAAGGGACCTGGGAAAGGATGGTGAGGGTAAATTAGTCCTGGAAAGTGGCCAGCAGGTGCTAGGTGGGAGTGGGGAGGATCATGGTTGGGATGATGGTATGAACTGGAAGAGGCAGAATTCAATGTTGGAATGGTGGCTGTGGGTGAAGGGATTGTTGGGAGGGAAATGCTTCCACTGCAGGTATTGGCACAAGGAGAGTAGGTATTGGACAAGTCCAGCATGGTTAAATTTGGTTGTAGGGCTAAATGTGAGGCCTTTGGATGGCACTGGAACGTCTGTGGAGCTGGGGGTTTTGGTGGTAACGTTAACAACAATATTATGGAAATGTTTCAGCTCTGGTTTTAGTGGAGAGTTAGCAGGGAGTTTTGGGGGATGTGGCAAGTTGGAAAGGTCAGTTAGGCAGGTTTTAGCTGGTATCAGGGGTGGATGGGGAAGAACACTGTAGGTTCGATAGGCATTGTTTAGTGGTGCCCTGAGGCAGAAATGGGATGTTGGCAGATTGGATAAAATATGGAGGTCGTACCTGGAATGCTCCTCCAGGTGCTGGTGGTAGGAATTCAGCTGCAGAGAAGTAATATATGGAGTAGGTATTGCAGAATGGTAGTTCCCTGCAGAGGGAACAGAGGTGTTAGGGATACCTGTGCCATGCAGAAGTGTTTTTGCAGTACCGGATTTGTGAGGCCAGAGATTGGCTGAATCTGAAAAGCTGTAGATCATTGTGAAAGGGGAGGTAGGATCCAGAGAAAGGAATCTGTAAAGTTAATCCATCTGGAGGGATTCCTGGCTTCAACCAGCATTTGAGAAACAGGATGTGGGACTGGGTTCTAGGAAAGGGATACTTTTCTGAACTGGTGCAGAGAAATGGATCCAGGTTCCATTGTGAAAAGAATGGTGTAAAGACAAGGGCATTGATGCAGAAATGGGCATAATAGATGTTGATGGTTGAGAGAGGAGCTGTATAAGCCAAAAGACATGTAAAGGTGCATGAAAAATACGTAAATACATGCAGAAAATACACACAGATATGTAAAAATACATACAGATTCATAAGCGAAGAGAGAGGGATGGAGTTGGGTTAGGTCGAGGATCAAAATTTCGTGTGGCAATAGCAGGTGTGGAAAACAAAATCCTAAAGCACGTCACGATGAGGGATGAAGTGGGATAAATATAATTATATAACTATTAGAGGAAAGAATCTGGGGCATCATCAACAATCCGCTGTCACAGAGTCTGTGTTGTGCATGCAATCGTTGGTACACTGTGGCTCAGAAGTAGATGCAGTTGGGAAGGTGGTGAATAAACAGGAAAGAATAGAGAGAATGGAAAATGAGAAGAGTAATGCTGTAGAGAAGGGTAACAAAGGAAAACATCACAGGATTGTAGGATGAAAGATGATGTCTAGCAAAAATCAAACATCGGAAACTCCAAGTAGGGTTATCAACAATGCAGAAAAAGACAGATTGCTACTTACCGTAAAGAAGACATGTCAAGTTGCAGACAAGCACAATTAAATAAATCTTTTGACCACAGCCATCACCAGTAAATGAAACACACACACACACACACACACACACACACACACACACACACACACACAAGCTCAAACACACATGACCGCCAACTCCAGTATCTCATGCTGGAATGCAACTATCATGTCGATAGCAAGCAGCAATCTGGAGGGGTGGGGGCGGGGAAGGGATAGTAATGTATGGATGGGGAAGGGGGGGAGGGGAGAGAGACAAACGCTGTCTCGTGGAGTGTGTAAGGACTAGACCACCAACAGTCACAACTTCAGGTGGCTGTGGGGCAGAGAGGTGGGGAAACAAGGTGCAAAAAGGAGAAGAGCAGGGAAAGACGGGCAGATGCATTGGCAGAGGGCTGCAAATAAACAGGGTGGGAAATAAGAGTGAGAAGTAGACGATCGGACAGATGGGATGGAGACTGTTGGGTGGAGGGTGTGGGTATAGTATGTTACTATAGGTTGAGGCCGGGATAATTATGAGAGTAGAGAATAAGTTGTAAGGATAACTTGCATCTGCACAGTTCAGACAAGGTGGTGGTGGAGGGGTGGATCCAGATGGTTCGGGTAGTGAAGCAGCCCTTGAAATCAAGTGTGTTATGTTCAGCCGCATGTTGTGCTACAGGGTGGTCTACTTCGCTCTTGGCCACAATTTGGCAGTGGCTGTTCATGCTGGTGGACAGCTGGTTGGTGGTCATACCAATATAAAAAGCTGTGCAATGACTGCAGCAGAGCTAGTAAATGATATTTGTATTTATTTGTGTGTATTTTTGTGTATGTGTGTGTATTTTTGCATATCTGTGCCTGTTTCTGTGTATCTTTACATATTTTCATGCATCTTTACATATCTTTTCAAGAGTGCAGCTCTTCTCACAACCATCAACACCTCTTTGCCCATTTCTGCGTCGTTCCCATTTCGTTTACACCGTTCCTACCACAATGGACCATGGCTCCTCCTTTCTACACCAGTTCAGAAAAGTATTCCTTTCCCACATCTTCTTTCTCAAATGCTGTGTAGACCATGGAATCCCTTCAAACAGCCTAACTGCTAAGATTCCTTTCTCTGGACCCCACCCCTCCTTTCACAATGACCTTCAGCTTTTCAGATTCTGTCAATCCCAGGCCCTTGCAAATGTGGTACTGCAAAAACACATCTCCATGGCACAGGCATCCCAGAACCAACTCTGCTCCCTGTGAAAGATACACTGCTCTGCAGTACATACTTCATATATCTCTTCTTTGAAATTGAATCACTTACTCACCAGCACCACCTCCATACGTTATCCAACATGCTAAAATCCTACTGCCACCCCATTGTCCAATACCTATTTTATTCACAGCAGCTCTCCTCGTCCACCTCTCAAAGCACCAAAACCATGCATCGCTCACCTTTTCAACTTGCAACATTCCCCACAATTCCCTACCAACTCTCCATCAAGACAGCCAAAACATTTCCATAACACTGTTGTTAACCTTTCCACCAAAACCCTAAGCTCCACAGAAGTTTCAGTGCTGTTCAAAGGCCTCATCGTTAGCCGTACACCCAAATTTAACCAAATTGTACTTGTCAAAGACATACTCACCATCTCCCGATCCCTGCAATGGAAGCACTTCTATGTCGTCAATCCCTCCGACCAAAACCATCCTAATACCACAATTGAACCCTACCTCTTCCAGTTCATACCATCATCCAACCATGATCTTCCCCCTTCCCACCTAATACCTGCTGGTCACTTTCTGGGAATTCCTTATCTTCAATACCTTGCAGTGACTACCTGGCAGAAGGCCTCCACCAATTATCTGACTCCTCCACCTATCAACTCTGCCAGAGTTATCCCAGCCCAGAAGTCCAACACAAACTGTAATCCCCGCTTAAAGCCGTAGGCCCTTCCCAGAATGTCTCCCCCCCAATCTGTTTCCCTCCTTGCCACTGTGACACACTGCACACCAACCACCAACCTTCTACATATTCCCCAAAATCCACATATCCAACAATCCTGGACATCCTATTGTGGCTATTATTGTGCCTCCACTGAAAGAATTTCAGCCCTCATTGACCAATACCTCCAACCAATTGCCTGTAATCTAGCTCACACATCAAAGACACCAACAACTTCCTTCACCGACTACACCATCCCCACCCCTCTACCTCCTGAATCCGTACTCGTCACTGTTGACGCATCCTCCCCATACACCATCATCCCTCACTCCTGTGGTCTTACTGTTATTGAACACTACCTTTCGCCATGTTCTTCAGATTCCAAATTCACTACCTTATTCCTCATACACCTTACTAACTGTATCCTACCCACTTCTCATTTGAAGGGAACATGTACTAAAAAATCCATGGCACAACCATGGGTACCCACATGGAACACTTCTATGCCAACCTTTTTGTGGATCATCTAAAGGAGATCTTCCTAGCTTCCCAAAACACCAAACCCCTAGTCTGGTTAAGGTTCATTGAAGATATCTCGATCTATACTCAGGGCCAAGACACTTTATCTTCGTTACTTCACAACCTCAACATCTCCTCTCCTCTCCTATCTGTTTCACGTGGTTCTCCTCAACCTAGTGTACCACCTTACCAGATGTTGATGTCCTCCACTCTGATGGCTCCATCCACTCCTCTGTCCACTTTAAACCCACCAACTACCAACAGTTTCTGCATTTTGGTAGCTGTCTCCCTTTGGCATGAAAAAATCCCTCCTATACAGCCTAGCCACCTGAGGATGGCGTGTGTGCAGTGACAAAAGCTCCCTTGCTCAGTATGCTGAGGGTCACACCAAGACCTTCACAGAACGGCACTATCCCACAGACCTGGTCCACAAATAGATCTCTTGTGCCATTTCCCCTCACATCCCACACCACCTCCAAGAATCAGTCACAAAGGAGTGTCCTCTTTATCACCCAGTATGACCCTGGACTGGAACAACTGAACCACATCCTTCGCCAGGGCTTTGATTACCTATCATCATGCCCTGAAATGAGGGAGATCGTACCCGAGATACTTCCTACCCCTCTTAAGGTGGTGTTCTGTCACCGACCCAACCTCCACAACATCATAGTCCATCCCCATGCCACTCCCAATCCCTAACCCTTGCAACAAGGATCAGACCCATGTGGGAGACCCAGGTGCAAAACCGGCCCAGTCCACCTACCCAGTATTTTCTATTACAGTTCTCTCACGGGCTTATCCTAATCCATCCGGGGCCAGCCCACCTGTGAAAGCAGCCATGTCATTTACCAGCTCTGCAATCATTGTACAGCTTTTACGTTGGCATGACTACCAGCCAGCTGTCCATCAGGATGAACGGACACTGCCAAACTAGGCCAGGAGCAAATTGGACCTTGTGGCACAACATGCAGTGCTGAACATAACACGCTTGATTTCAATGGCTGCTGTGCTACCCAAGCTATCTGGATCCTTCCCTCCACGATGAGCTTTTCTGAATTGCACAGATGGGAGTTATACTTACAACACATTCTCCGTTCCCATAATTATTCAGGCATCAAGCTATGGTAACATACTGTCCCACACCCTCCACCCAACAGTTTGCACCCTATCGGTCCTATCATCTCCTCCCCATTCACATTTCTCCCCCTGTTTATTTGCAGCCCCCTGCCAACCCATCCACCCTTCTTTCCCCACTCCTCTCCTTTCTTGCATCTATTTTCCTCACTTCCCTGCCCCACTACCTCTTGACTCTGCACCTGCTGCCAGTCTAGTCCCTACACACTCCACCAGACTGCATATGTCTCTCTCTTGCTTTTTTGTTGTTGTTTTCATCCTGCAGTTTCCATTGATATAATACATGTAGGATTTCACTCTAATAACATTTGTTAGACAGTCAGTCATCTGTTATTTGCAATTAAAAATTTGAAAGAAGTGTCAGTGGGTTACTCTTCAAAATAAAAGTGAGGACGACACTCATGCTTAAAGGGAATATTTTAATATTGACAACATAACAAATTTTGCTGCAATACTAGCTCATATTTTCAACATTTATCGTTTAATATAGGTGCCTGTCTCTTGCTCAGTGTCTCTTCTGTTTATAATTTTTGTAGACAAGTAAAAAGTTTCTCATAAGATCATGGAAATCTGTATAAAACCATAATAATGTAATGTATCTGTGACAGTTGTTTCTACACCGCACATAAGTTATTCAGTACATCTACATGACTACTCTGCAATTCACATTTAAGTGCTTGGCAGAGGGTTCATCGAACCACAATCATACTATCTCTCTACTATTCCACTCCCGAACAGCGAGCGGGAAAAACGAACACCTAAACCTTTCTGTTCGAGCTCTGATTTCTCTTATTTTATTTTGATGATCATTCCTACCTATGTAGGTTGGGCTCAACAAAATATTTTCGCATTCGGAAGAGAAAGTTGGTGACTGAAATTTCGTAAAAAGGTCTCACCGCGACGAAAAACGTCTATGCTGTAATGACTTCCATCCCAACTCGTGTATCATATCTGCCACACTCTCTCCCCTATAACGCGATAATACAAAACGAGCTGCCCTTTTTTGCACCCTTTCGATGTCCTCTGTCAATCCCACCTGGTAAGGATCCCACACCGCGCAGCAATATTCTAACACAGGACGAACGAGTGTAGTGTAAGCTGTCTCTTTAGTGGACTTGTTGCATCTGCTAAGTGTCCTGCCAATGAAACGCAACCTTTGGCTCGCCTTCCCGACAATATTATCTATGTGGTCCTTCCAACTGAAGTTGTTCGTAATTTTAACACCCAGGTACTTAGTTGAAATGACAGCCTTGAGAATTGTACTATTTATCGAGTAATCGAATTCCAACGGATTTCTTTTGGAACTCTTGTGGATCATCTCACACTTTTCATTATTTAGCGTCAACTGCCACCTGACACACCATACAGCAATCTTTTCTAAATCGCTTTGCAGCTGATACTGGTCTTCGGATGACCTTACTATGCGGTAAATTACAGCATCATCTGTGAACAGTCTAAGAGAACTGCTCAGATTGTCACCCAGGTCATTTATATAGATCAGGAACAGTAGAGGTCCCAGGACGCTTCCCTGGGGAACACCTGATATCACTTCAGTTTTACTCGATGATTTGCCGTCTATTACTACGAACTGCGACCTTCCTGACAGGAAATCACGAATCCAGTCGCACAACTGAGACGATACCCCATAGCTCCGCAGCTTGATTAGAAGTCGCTTGTGAGGAACGGTGTCAAAAGCTTTCCGGAAATCTAGAAATACGGAATCAACTTGAGATCCCCTGTCCATAGCGGCCATTACTTCGTGCGAATAAAGAGCTAGCTGCGTTGCACAAGAGCGATGTTTTCTGAAGCCATGCTGATTACGTGTCAATAGATCGTTCCCTTCGAGGTGATTCATAATGTTTGAATACAGTATATGCTCCAAAACCCTACTGCAAACCGACGTCAATGATATAGGTCTGTAGTTAAATGGATTACTCCTACTACCCTTCTTGAACACTGGTGCGACCTGCGCAATTTTCCAATCTGTAGGTACAGATCTATCGGTGAGCGAGCGGTTGTATATGAGTGCTAAGTAGGGAGCTATAGTATCAGCGTAATCTGAAAGGAACCTAATCGGTATACAATCTGGACCTGCAGACTTGCCCGTATCAAGCGATTTGAGTTGCTTCGCAACCCCTAAGGTATCTACTTCTAAGAAACTCATGCTAGCAGATGTTCGTGTTTCAAATTCTGGAATATTCCATTCGTCTTCCCTGGTGAAGGAATTTCGGAAAACTGCGTTCAATAACTCCGCTTTAGCGGCACAGTCGTCGATAACAGTACCATCGGCACGGCGCAGCGAAGGTATTGACTGCGTCTTGCCGTTTGTGTACTTTACATACAACCAGAATTTCTTCGGATTTTCTACCAAATTTCAAGACAATGTTTCGTTGTGGAACCTATTAAAGGCATCTCGCATCGCAGTACGTGCCAAATTTCGCGCGTCTGTAAATTTTAGCCCATCTTCGGGATTTCGCGTTCTTCTGAACTTCGCATGCTTTTTTCCGTTGCCTCTGCAACAGCGTTCGGACCTTTCTTGTGTACCACGGGGGATCCGTTCCATCTCTTACCAATTTATGAGGTATGAATATCTCAATTGCTGTTGCTACTATATCTTTGAATTTGAGCCACATCTCGTCTACATTCGCATAGTCAGTTCGGAAGGAATGGAAATTGTCTTTTAGGAAGGCTTCTAGTGACACTTTATCCGCTTTTTTAAATAAAATTATTTTGCGTTTGTTTCTGATGGATTTGGAAGAAATGGTATTGAGCCTAGCTACAATGACCTTGTGATCACTAATCCCTGTATCAGTCATGATGCTCTCTATCAGCTCTGGATTGTTTGTGGCTAAGAGGTCAAGTGTGTTTTCGCAACCATTTACAATTCGCGTGGGTTCGTGGACTAACTGCTCGAAATAATTTTCGGAGAAAGCATTTAGGACAATCTCGGAAGACGTTTTCTGCCTACCACCGGTTTTGAACAAGTATTTTTGCCAACATACCGAGGGTAGGTTGAAGTCCCCACCAACTATAACCGTATGAGTGGGGTATTTATTTGTTACGAGACTCAAACTTTCTCTGAACTGTTCCGCAACTGTATCATCGGAGTCTGGGGGTCGGTAGAAGGAGCCAATTATTAACTTAATTCGGCTGTTAAGTATAACCTCCACCCACACCAATTCGCACGGAGTATCTACTTCGACTTCACTACAAGATAAACCACTACTGACAGACACAAACACTCCACCACCAATTCTGCCTAATCTATCTTTCCTGAACACCGTCTGAGACTTCGTAAAAATTTCTGCAGAACTTATTTCAGGCTTTAGCCAGCTTTCTGTACCTATAACGATATCAGCTTCTGTGCTTTCTATTAGCGCTTGAAGCTCAGGGACTTTTCCAGCGCAACTACAACAATTTACAACTATAATTCCGACTGTTCCTTGATCCAAGCACGTCCTGTAATTGCCAAGCACCCTTTGACATTGCAGCCCATCCCGCACTTTCCCGAGGCCTTCTAACCTAAAAAACCGCCCAGTCCACGCCACACAGCCTCCGCTACCTGTGTAGCCGCCAGCTGAGTGTAGTGAACTCCTGACCTATTCAGCGGAACCCGAAACCCCACCACCCTATGGCGCAAGTCAAGGAATCTGCAGCCAATACGGTCGCAAAACCGCCTGAGCCTCTGATTCAGACCATCCACCTGGCTCTGCACCAAAGGTCGGCAGTCGGTTCTGTCAACGATGCTGCAGATGGTGAGCTCTGCCTTCATCTCGTAAGCAAGACCGGCAGCCTTCACCAAATCAGATAGCCGCTGGAATCCAGAGAGAATTTCCTCAGATCCAAAGCGACACACGTCATTAGTGCCGACTTGTGCCACCACCTGCAGCTGGCTGCACCCTGTGCTCTTCATGGCATCCAGAAGGACCCTTTCCACATCAGGAATGACTCCTCCCGGAATGCACACGGAGGGCACACTGGATTTCTTCCCCTCCTTAGCCCCGTATCCCTAAGGGGCCCCATTACGCGCCTAACATTGGAGCTCCCAACTACCAGTAAGCCCACCCTCTGCGATTGCCCGGACCTTGAAGGCTGAGAATGATCCTCTGAAACAGGGCAGGCAGCTGCATCTGGCTCAGCCAGAGAAAGTGCCTGAAACCGGTTTGTCAGACGCACCGGGGAGGCTTTCTGATCAGCCTCCGGGGACGCCTTTCGCTGCCTGCCACGCCTTGGAACGACCTCCCAATCAACCACAGGCGAGGGCTCAGCCCCACTGCGGGCAGCAACCGGGGCAACCACAGCGGCAGACCGATCTGGGGACAGACGGGACGAGGTTGACATCCCCGTGATACCCGAGTCCGGCTCCCCACAGTGGTGCCCATTGGCAACAGCCTCAAGCTGCGCGACCGAAGTCAGCGCCGATTGCAGCTGTGAGCGAAGGGATGCCAAGTCAGCCCTCATCCGAACACAGCAATCGCAGTCCCTGTCCATTCTAATCGATGTTTAACAACAGTTACCAAAACACGAGTCCGTGCCTAGATAACGCAAGCGGAACACGCAAAGAATGTATCAACTAACCTGTACAAATGCCTAACGACTGCGCTACAATCTGCTGAATTTACGATTACAGTAACTAAAACTCGAAATTGCACCTCCTATACGAAACTCACACGCAATTTAAATAAGAATCTACGAAGTAAACACTATAGCGCGATGCTACAACTGTCAAATACTATAATACGCCCGAAATATATGAATTAAACAATGCAAGTACCCAAAAACACACAAAGAAATTAATTAAACTATCTAACAAACAAGTAGGCTAGGGTTATACGACTTGCTGCTGCAGCTGCTTATCCAACGGCGGCAGGGAGCACAATGGCTGTGACCAACCGACACTGACTGTTCAAAACAAAAACAGAAGACAGACGACTATGCGAAATTGCACTATTCAGGTACTAAGGCGCGATGCTACAACCCTCAAATACTATAATACGCCCGAAATATATGAATTAAACAATGCAAGTACCCAAAAACACGCAAAGAAATTAATTAAACTATCTAACAAATAAGTAAGCTAGGGTTACACGACTTGCTGCTGCAGCTGCTTATCCAACGGCGGCAGGGAGCTAGTAGTCATGTAAATACTATAATGAAAAATTAAACTGAAACAGAGTAAATATAAGATAGCAAGAGGCATGTCGATAGATACAGACAATAGTTAAAGTAGCTTTTGAAATGGGATTCCATCATACAGTAACAGTAAATAATTGGAAGAAAGAAAACTTGGGTATGGAAGTCGCTCAGGATGGTCAGCCAAAGCAGATACTACAGAAAGCAAGAAGAATTAACAGTGAAAAGCCAGCAGTGGTCAAGATTTAAATATGTGGCATGATCCAAGTGATCAAGAGGCTGTGTACTAATCAGTGGTGTGTGTGTGTGTGTGAGAGAGAGAGAGAGAGAGAGAGAGAGAGAGAGAGAGCTATTTAGACCAAACAGATACGGTTAGGGTAAGTATAATCAAGTAGAGGGAGGGATTTATATTAGAATAAGTTCAGGCCAGGTGTATGTTGAAATCAGACCAGTGATGTAGAGTAAAGAGTAACTTGAGCATATGTGCAAAACACACACACACACACACACACACACACACACATTGTGGGTTCCTTTTTTTAGGACAGAACAGACAAAGTGCAGCATAGCTCATCAAAATTACCCAATTGAGATGGTGTCATCGTTAAGACCCTGGATTCGCATTTGGGAGAAGTGAGATTTGAAGCCCTGTGAATCATCTAAATAAAGGTTTTTTTTTCTGTACATTGATTAAGATGAGTGCTAAGATGGTTCCTGGGAATGGACATGGTTGATTTCCTTCCCCATTCTCATTCTGTCCAAGCATATGCTCTGTGTCCAATTATCTTGTTGATAAGATGTTAAGCATAATTCAATCTGTCTTTCTAACAAGAGCTTTACTGATTTAGTTGCAGTTATTTCATCTTACAGTCTTAAGTAATAGTCTGAGATTGTAGGGTTTCTTAGACCACTGCTGATTCATATTATTTGGTTCTACAGTGCTGAAGCTCAGTCCAAGAAGAAGAGAGGTAAAAGAGGAAGTAAGAAACAGCAGAATCCCGAACCTGAGACAAAGATAAAGTCAGAGATGAAGATAAAGCCTGAAGAAGGAGAAGAGGTGGAGGACATTGTTGAAGATTTTGAATTTTCTGAAAGTGAATAGAATGACGTGTTTTACTATTAAGTTGTAAAATTTGTATTATATACTATACTTAATAATTTAATATGTTGTAAATAAAATATGAATTAAACTTAAACACTTTGTTGGTTTTATAAATACTTTGTAAACCCGTTTGCATCATACAGTTGAAACCCACTCAAGCATGACTTTTACCTTGAACACAGAAATTTGTAAACTATGTACATTATTCATCTCGGATAGAAATTTGTAACTGGTTTTGTAGAATTTTTATACAGAATCACATTTACAAAACTCAATTAAATACTAAATATTATTAAATATAATGAATCTTATTAATTCCACATTTGCCTGAAAATGGTATTTTGCCTAATAGTAAAAACAAACCTTCCTTTCCAACATCTTTAGAAATGAAATGTTAAATCATTTTACTGCATCTAGCAACACGATATGGGAAGGGGGAGGGGGGAAGTAACTTGAGAGGTTGGATGCTTCTAAATAAGTAGCTTTGGAAAGAGGTTTTGAGATTTTAAAATTCCCTTAAATTTGAAATTTTACTGATTAAAAAGTTGCTGTAGAAGTAATCGCTAATTAAAAATTAAATTTTAGTACACCTGCAGCTGTAGAAAAGTTAATATATGCATATTTACAATAATCAAGTGTTATATGGTGACAATATTCAGTAACATAAAATTTAGCTAATTCATTGACATTTGTATGTCACATACATGTTTTTCTTTCGCAAAGTATAGATCATATGTCAGTCATTTGCACATAAATAAAACTGCAAAAAGTTGTATAATTATATAAGTGCATAGGCTTCTGCGGCCAGTCAGTCAACATTAAAGTTTTCTGGGTATGGTACCGCATCAGCAGCAGTAGTTTTATATGTTATGATGTGGTACCATACCCAGAAAACTTTTATGTTGATTGTATAATTGTTGAACAGCTATCACTAAATAAGTTATCTAGAATCAGAAAATCATGTTCGTCACTATGAAGCAATCAACTTAGGCGGAGATATGTCTAGCCTTTCAGACTGTAGTAGTTGTGCCTGTTTCTCCACAATAATGGAGAAATAGCAGCTGATGGTAAAACTCAAAGCTGACCTGTTAGTAACACAAGCAGAATTAGATCAGCTGATAGCTGCAGTAAGGTTGGAAATAGGATGGATGACTGGGTTATGGTGAAACATGTCAGATCAAGCGACAGGTTAAACAGATCTTTCAAGTCTGCTAGCTTTAATCTAGATGTCTCCAACACCTCTGCAACTCCGGAGACTATTGACAAAAGTCTGCTGACAACTGTACGCATTCAAGAACATTCAAATAAGATGGAAAAATGTGCAAATCCATTAGTACTCATTAGATTAAAAAGACAAAGGAGGTCCTTCTGTTGAAGAGTAGCTATGTGAAGAGAATGTTTGAACTACACTGCCTTTTGGGAAAAGTGCAGCACCGAGAAGGAATTACCCAAACAGTGCCACACTTGGTGGAAGTGGTGGAGGGTGTGCAAGCAATATGTGATACATTTTGCAGCAAGGTGTGGGGTACACATAGGCTGAGCAGACCCTTCTCATGTCGGTCCAACAGGGTTGGTGTTGTGCCTAGTGTAGTTGGTGCAGAGCTGTCACACAAGAAGGAAACAATAGAGTGAGTGCCAGTATGCCTCGTCGATGTCAAAGGGAGCCATATCGACATGTAAAGTGAGTTCGAACGGGGCAGAATGATCGGTCTCTGGGAAACAGGGTTGTCATACCGTGACATTTCGCCTCACACAGCGCATGCTGCTATGACAGTTATGCATGTGTGGCAGCAGTGGATAGAGGAAGGTCGTATGCAGCAATGAGTGGGAACTGGACCATGGAACATGACCACAGCAAGGGATGACCATCATCTTGTCCGCATGGACATTACGGACCATACTCCATCATACACAATGTCAGCTCGTCGCTGGAGCACTGCAACAGGTGTGAACTATTCTGCATCGACGGTTCATTGCCATCTGGTGCAGGCTGAACTGGTTGCTGGTTGCACGTGCCATTACATTGGCTTCCATTGTCCAGAAACCACAAGCTCCTCTGACTACAATGGGCACGTGAATACTGTCACTGGGGTGCTGAGTGGCAACATGTACTTTTTTTGGAAGAGTCTCACTTTAATGTGTCCTACAGTGATGGTCTCATACGTGTCTGGCAGTACTGTGGTAAGCGCAACCTGGAGGGTTGCATTATGGAGCGGCTTAGCGGACAGACACCAGGTGTGATGGTCTGGGGCGCCTTTGGTTACAACAACTGCTGTTATCTCGTACGTATTACAGGTAATTTGAATAGCAACCGGTACATAATGAAGGTTGTGGAGCCTGAGGTACTACCCCTGCTTCAAGCATCTTCACAGGCCACATTTCAACAGGACAGTGCCTGGCCACATATTGTGAGGAATGCGCAGGCCTTCTTCGAAGAGTGATGGGTACCATTGCTTCCCTGGTCTGCACATTCGCCAGACATGTTGCCCATTGAACATGTCTGGGATATGGTTGGTCGGCACCTGGTGCGTCACAGTCCTCCAGTAACTGGTGTCACGGATTTCTAGGCTTGGATACAAATTGCGTGGAGGGAAATCCCTCAGGAACGTATTCAGAACCTTATTGATTCAATGCCACGACATATAGCAGCTCTAATTGCAGCACATGGTGGCCACACAACATAACTCAATAGTAGGGCTCAAAGTGTGATGAAGCAAGTGGGAATATTTTTACTTCTCCTCTTGTTTTGCCATCTGCCTCTGTAAATTCGTTTTTTCACTTTTAACTAATTACTATTAACATACATGAGTGTAAACTGCATTTTCATGATAGAGAAAGGTTGGCCCTCAGTTGTAAAGAATATAACACCAGATCTAATTTTGTGCTTAATTTTATGTATGTAATTGATTTTCTAATTTATTTTGACTATTCCTATTTAATACTTTCATTACAGGGTGAAATCAGTAATTGTTTCATAACTTAAATTTTATTGTTGACATATAAACAAATATAAATTCTGTAATAATTGTAAACACCTGGAAGGTGAAATGCTGGTATCCTTAAAGGATCTGTTTGCATCTATTCAAAAACATGTTAGTAAAGCCAGCCCTTAATTAATTCCAACGTAATTAACAGTTTTATCAAAAGGATTGTTTTTTTACTTATATTTGTTAATTTCATGAATTAAACAAATGATTTGGCTTAACACTTGTAGTAGAAGAAACTGTTAAAAAGAACCAATTTTTTTATGTATTCGGTTAATTTAATGAGTTACATTTTAATTGTAATTTCTTTAACTTTGAACAGTTTGTAGTTTCACCACCTATTATTGTGAGGATATAAGGACCTGACTCTTGGTCCTGAGACAGGCAGTCCACGCCCGAGTTTGACGAGAAACCTGTGTTGGTTAGAACAACAACAATGCTTCAACTTAACTGTGAAATAAGTGTTACACAATTAGGCCGTGTGTAAAAACAATGACAGTGTCTGCCCCATAAGTACCTTTCTATTCTTCAAGAACTGTGAACTTTGTGGTTAGGTTTTTACTGCCTCATAGATGTTAAATAGTAAATGTAGCTGTATGTGGATGTTCGCCTGAAAACGATTAATGAGGCTTATTGAAAGTTAAACAAGAGTGCACTGGCCATATTAAATGTGTACATAAGGGAGGGGGGGGGGGGGGGGGTTGTGAAAAGTGAAAGTAAACAACTGTGAAATGCAAATGTGCATCTGTTGGCTTCTGCACTTCCACCCCAATTTTTTCACCCAGTATGTCGACACCGAGAACAACATACGAAGAAATAAAGCAGGGAACGTCGTCACAAAAGGACATGTACAGATTTGAAGAGGTGATCATTTGTTACTTGTCATTTACCTAACCTGTGGTATTAAATAAATTGAATTCATGTGTTTCCTTCTTGGTGTTGCAATTTTCACAAACGCTAGTGTAGTAAAGAAACCCTATGAGTGTCAGGTAATTTGTTAGGTATTTTAACTGATGAACGTCTCACATAGGACGAGCATACATATCAGCTTCCTCTGTAAAAAAATTATCAGTAAATTTTCTTTGTGAAGTATTATATCCCCCCCTTCCCCCATTCTTAAACAAGTGTTCTACCATTTTAATCCTCTCACACTTGCAATATGGGATTGAGATATAGGGTGGGCCACCCAAGACTACAGGGATAGGATTTTCAGGCTTCAAAAGAGAGCAGTTAGGATAATTACTAATATAAGCAAACACCAGTCCTGTAGAGACTACTTCAAAAATTATAGTTTACTGACTGTGTATTCATTGTATGTCCTTGAGATTACAATGTTTGCAAAAGAGAATGATGAAATAAGTGTAATGAACAGACACATCCATAATTACAATACACAAACCAGCTATAACTACCTTAGGATACAGTCTAATAAGAGCTGCAGGTCACAGTCTCTTTGAAACTGAGAGAAAATTCTGTAATAAGCTGCCAAATAATATAAAGCAACTCCATGGTAATCCCTTTAAGGACAACTTGAAACAGTTGTTAATTGAAATATGTTTATACTCGCTTACAGAATTCTGAGCTGCAACACAGATAGTTCTACTTTTGTATACTGCAGTATATTAGTGGTAGTAAATGTTACAGAAGACTATATAATGTGCTATATGATGTATGTATGGTGTGATATTGTTATAAATGCACAAAAAACTGACTATGTCAAAGACTGTTAAGTTAATATGGTTAAATAAAGATTATTATGATAATTATAATGATTATTATTATTATTATTAACGACTAATATTTTTAATGAAATGAATACCTCTAGCTGCATCCAGGCATTGATATAGTCCATCTGAGCCACTGAGGACACACAGGATAGTGCAACTGCAGGGACTTATCTCTGACACCCCTCCCGTGAGACCCAAATTCGCAACTTATTGTCCCGCACTATATTCATGGTGCCCCTGCACAAGCTCTGTGTGAAATGTGCTGTTAAGTGTTTAAATGCAAAGCTTCAGGAGTGTGTTAAGAGTGAGGTGGTCACACATGGTTGCATTATATGTGACATGGTTTACATCTGAACAATTCTGCTAATGGTAAGAGGTTATTTTCACTATTCGGTGTAACCAGAACACTTGCTGCCCAGTCCCTGTGATTTCCAATATTTGCCAGCCGTGGTGGCCGAGCGGTTCTAGGCGCATCAGTCTGGAGCCGCGCGATCGCTATGGTCACAGGTTCGAATCCTGCCTCGGGCATGGATGTGTGTGATGTCCTTAGGTTAGTTAGGTTTAAGTAGTTCTAAGTTCTAGGGGACTGATGACCTCAGATGTTAAGTCCCATAGTGCTCAGAGCCATTTGAACAATTTTTTTTTTATTTCCAATATTTGATTTAGACTGAATTTTTCCTAAAGACAAAGGTGCTACATAGTGGTAGCCTTAGATGTAACAATTAGTGGGGGATCAGAAAAAGGCAGTTTTGGACAGCAGAAAGCATAACAATCATTGTATATTTGGACTTTCTTTATCAAAACATAAGAAGCTTCTTAAATAAGAAAGATGAGCTTCTGATACCAATACAAAACATTGAATAATCTGAAGGTTTTTCTGCAGATGTGTTATGCATAACAGAATGTAATTGGGAAATAACAGAAATTGAACACACGCATTTACATGGATGCAAGTTAACATCACATTACTGTAGGAGGAACACAATATCCAGTGACACTGACCATCTGAAGGAAGCCTCAATAGCTATCTTTTGCAGTGCAGACTACTGTGAGACATGCAAGAAGAGTGTCGATGAGGTTCTGGAAGGTACCAACAGAAACGTGGAGCCATGCCAACTCCAATGAGTGTCAAGCTGTGCTAAGTTTCTTGGTTGAGGATCCATGTGCAAACAACCCCTTCGAGGTGGTCCCACACATTCTCCATTAGGTTTAAATCGGGGAAGATTGGTGGTCAGGTGATTAAAATAAAGTCATCCTGGTGCTTTTTGAACCACCCACTGCACTGTGGACTGTAAGACACACTTCCTGAGACTGCAGCTTTGTGTGTGTGTGTGTGTGTGATCAACAACAAACAGCAGTCAGCATGGGTGCATGAACTACGCAGGTGTTGCTGACAACCCCTTGGTTTATCTGGGTGGACAGTTGCACATCTATTTGCCTCCACAACTCTCATTCACCCATCATCTGTTACCCATGGTGCACCACAGTTACCTTGGCACCAGTTTTGTATAATGCTATTTTGCCATGTACAGTATATTTTAACTATGCCAGCATGTGAACAGTTTACAAATTAACTATTTCAGAAATGCTTCCACCCTTGCCCCAAAAGGCAATGGTCATACACTTTTGGACATAAGATAAATTGCTCCGTTTTCACATTGCGACAACTTCACTGTTTTCTGTCTCTCTCCAAAATGCTTTATATACTCTCCACTGCTAGTGCTAATATCTGTGAGTTGTTATTGCTCATTGACAGTGAACATAGGCGGTGGTCACATTACTGTGTCTGGAGTCAAGGGGGAGTGGCCATATATACAAAATGTGGGAATAAAGTCTCATGCTCTTGAAGGAGCAATGCTTTGGCTGTCTTTACGGGTACGGTCAATATTGAGGAAGCAGCATTCTCAGTAAATGGGAAGAAGGGGGGTTAGCAAAAGACTTTGAAACCCGTTGCCTGAGACACCGTTATCATTATGACAAAACTAAGTTGGTATGTGGGTATTAATATATAAAATACGTGTATTTACTAACAGTTCATTGCCACTGAAGCAGTTAAGCTTACTTGTAATTTAGTGTAATAATAATAATAATAATAATAATAATAATAATAATAATAATAATAATAATAATAATAATAATCCTCGTCGTGCAGGGCCTAATGAAACCTTTCCTCTTTGTATGAACACCAGCGCTACTTTGGTAATCCAAAAGTAACATTTTTTCTTAAATAATTGCAATGACGATTGTTAATACAACAATACTGAACCTCCTGCCTTAATATTACAGTGTTTTGGAGTCTTTTGGGTAACGCTGATCTACTGCTGTACATACGACATGGTGTATTTACAATTTGCTGCCTCAGCCATTGTCGGCTCCTATTTATGAGTCTACGATTTCTAACATATGCTCCGTCAATGGACCATTTTTTGGGTATTATTCATATATTTATTGGTCCCAATGTTTTTTGCATTATTAGTCCACTTAATTTTGGCCCTCGATTTACGTTAACAACACCTATGGCATAAAACCCGTTTTCTCACTGAGCTGAAATATCAGGTCCTAAAAAATATACAAATACGAGTCAACAATGACACTAAGCTTAACAGAAGTACAGTATTCATGACACCAAAAGTTAACAAACGCGGTTTTACTGTATGAAACTGGTATATAATATCAGACGAACAGCGGACTCTTGCGTGGGTGTTCCGCTACAATAATCTTCTCTTTTGCGCGACTTCCTCTTCACGCTTTAAGAAGCTACAAAAACTTTCACAGTCATCGGTAGCGTCGTCTGCAACACATCGGGACTCTTTGAGAGAGAAAGTGTGTCAAAAACTAGAGAGGAATGGAATAAATGGAAATAGTGCAATGAACTTTAGTTATTTATGTCCATTCAGGTCATTTTGCTGTCTCTGTAGAATTACCGATGCATTACTGCAATAAATATTTCAGTTCACTAATGTCAAACGGGTTTGTATCTCATCAGCCAGACATGTCTTCGTCAAGATCTTTGAACAGAATGTTTATTTAGAAATCATTGACAGTTTCGTCTGTACGAAAGAAAGTAAAATCATTATCTCAACCATGTTGCAAATTTTACGTATTAGTGTTTCTTCTGGAAAGATAGTATCCTCTGTTGCGGCTATATTTAACCAACTTTCCGGCTGTATATGGAAGAAGTAAGTGGGTGTCTACTGAACCATGGATAATTTGACTCCTGAAGACGAAGATTTTCCTGGGAGGCTTTTACACCAGGTAATCTCAAAATTTAAAATGCATGTAAAATTAAGCGTCCTAATTTGATGTGTAATATTTTATGTTACATTTATTAAGTGTCAAATATTCTTTTTTGTTTGGTGGACGAAAAATGTTAGATGATTAAGACAGCTTTTTGAGAAACTGGCCGCGGTTTGCAATGTTATATTAACAAACACTTTTTGAAGTTTCTACACAGAATAGGAGAATTAAGTTTCAGGAGAGAAGTACGAATCTTAAATGTGTTTCTCATGGGATAATACAGTAGACAACATGAAATGATGCAGCCTGTCTCATTGATAGTCATCAATCCACGCCGTTCATTACATGGACACACTGATGTAATGTAGCACTAAGCAAACACAAAAGCGCTCACTCTTCTATTTCTTCCAGTTTGCATACAGCACTACTTGTGACATATACTTATTGTGTGGCATCCAAACAATGCTGCAGTCTAATGTGACACTCGGATATTTCTGTTTTGTACTGTTGTTTCGGCCCAGGAGAATTAGAAGTTCCTCATTGCCTTCTGATTTCTCAGGTAAAGTCAACTTGCTTAGATTTTCTGTGTGTGGGTTCAGTGTGTTTGTTTTATGATAAGCAGAGACTATGTCTAGGGTTGTTGACAACTTATGCATTCTCAAATACCTTGCTGTGGACAATGATAGCATGATTGTTGCTATCCATGAAATGTCAGTTCCTTTCACGTAAGGATAAATATTCTGGAATCAGATGTGCATCAATCTTTCACTATGTGTCTTCAGATGATTACTCTTTGCAGCTACTAGCGTAGGTGGTACAACAAGGAAATTAATCAGTAATTTGTTAGGGGCTTTTTCCTCTTCTATAAAATATTGGTAAACCCAGGCTTTTTTTTTCAAATGCTACAGTTATCTATAGTGAAATACTAGCTAGTTTTTCAAATATATAATGGTTGAAAGTGGTCCAAAGATTGGTAGCTTGCTTAAATGTTCAGAAATGTGAAATTGTGTGCTTTATGAAATGCAAGAACATAATATCCTATGCACAATATCAAATAGATGCAGTTGGAGTCACCCAATTCTTACAGATTTACATTTGCCTGTACCATACATCTGCACTCTAAAAACCACTGTTGTGCATGGCAGAAGTTACCCCTCCGTATCATATATTAGGATTTCTTAAACAACTGTTGCCAGGGAAAGGAACACCTCATAAGACAAATGGGCATCTTTGAAAGATGAAATAGTGAAGGCAGCAGAGGATGAAATAGGCAGAAAGATCTGCGTCAAAACAAGGCCGCCTTAATAGGTGACATTTGTTGCAAGAATCAACTGTGACAGAAATACTCTCCTGATATGTAAGATGTAGAAATACCCTCAGACTTCAAGAAGACTTTAATAATCACAATTCCAAAAAAGGTAGGTGTTGATAGATGTGAGAAGCTCTGAATCATCAGTTTAAAAAGTCGTGGGCCGTGCAGGATTAACTTGTGTATTTAGAGAAATTTTGGCAATGTTTACCGGAATACATTCTTTTAAATTCTTGACATATAAGATACACGGGGTAAAAAGGTATCTAAAACTTGAACAAAAACTGGACTGCTATTATGAGAAGTACATTAAAGGAAAACCCAATATTGTCTGGAAAGTTCAAGTTGTATGGACGTCTGGTTTCAACTGGAGGAGTTATTGCCTGAATCATATGTGTAAATGTACATTGGACAATGTGATGCAATGTCTGGGTGATCCACGAAAAGTGGTATTTTGTGGACAAAAATCTTCAGGCAGTGGGAGGAAATGATACTTTTGTTCTGTATTGCATGATGTGAAATACAGTGTTCCATTACAAAACAGGTACGAAGCTCTGTCTGCAGACAGTGAAAATGTGTGAAAAGAACTGCAGTGTCATAAAAGAATGCTTAATTGACCGAAACAAGCATAGACAGATTTGATTCACATTACAATCAAGGCTTAAGATTCATGAATGCACAAACTTGCAGAGGAAAAACAATTATAAACTACAAAAATCATATCAGTCATTGTCATAAGACGGTGAAGGGTAAAATACTCATCTTATCCACAAGCCATGGAATGGGTTTACCTGTAATCATGGCAGAGAAGTACATACAGTACATAGTGACAAGAAACACAAAACCAAGTGTACTGTTAAGTGAAGTGCTCAGGAAGTGTGATAAATTGGTGAAAAAGGTACCAACTGGATCGTAATTGGCAGAAGTGGGGTTTCTACCTTGTCCGGCCATCCCGACTTAGGTTCTCCATGGTTTTGTCAAGTTGCTAAGATGAGTGCTGGACTGGTTCCTTTGATAAGACAATGGCCAACTTCGTGCCCTATCTTCACATAATATTATCGTAATTTGTGTGTGTTTATACATGTATATATTATTTCTGTCGTGTATCTGACATGTGCTGTATTATTGTGCTGAATGATCAAAGGACAAATAAATAAATAAAAATGAAAAAAATTGATTCCTTTTATAGACTACCAAGCCCCCCCCCCCCCCCCCCCCACAACCCCCCAAATATAACCAGAACTTTAGAGAAAATCCTGAGAACACCTGTGTATATGTTCCTCAATCATACTGTTGTCATTGAAGGAGACTTAAACTGTCCAACAACCAAGTGGGATAGTTACAGTTGTGTAAGGAGCAGGTTTGACAAAATCTTTCTGTGACACAAAACAAAATGCATCCTCTTAAAAACTACATAGAGCAGATAGTTTGGAAGCTCACTCATAACAGAAATACATTAGATCTAATGGCATCAAATAGACCTAACCTCTTTGAGGATATCATGTTGAAATTGGTATCAATGACTGTGAGATACTTGTGCGTGTGTGGGGGGGACTGGAAACTTAAATAAGCAGAAATATTTATATGTTAAGTAACCTAGATAAAGAAACAATAGTGTCATATCCCAAGGAGAGGCTCTGGGCAGGACCATATAGACGAACTGTAGTTCAAGTTTAGAAGAATAATCGACCAAGAACTAGACACATACATGCATGTAGTAGAAAGGTTTGCAATGGGAGGTACCATCCATGTTATACAATCTCTAAAAAGAAACAGGAATGACTGCACTTGAATGTAAATTAAAGCATAGGGCTCTCGATCTGTGGGAGGTGCTAATGGAAACATGTTTGTCTGTCAGAAGGGAAATGCATGAAGCTACAAAGACCGTTAAAGATATCAAGAAACCCTAAGAAATTCTGTTGTTTGTAAAGGCTGTTAACTTGCGCCTTAGTGGCCAGACATCCATCAATGATACAAGAACTGAAATTGAGGAAGCAAAGCAAAAGTAGAAATGCTGAACTCCATTTCCAGATTTTGCTTTACAAGGGGGGAATGCAGAAGTGCAGCTCCAGATACTAGTGTCAGCAGCACTAAAAATAGTTGGAGTGGTTGAAACTAAAAAAGACTCCAGAGCCGAAAAGAATTCCTACCTGATTCTATTGGAATTTGTTGCTGAGTTAGTCTGTGTTTTAACTGTGATATACTGTAGGTGCTGGAAACAAAAATCTGTGACCAGTAGTTGGAAGAAAGCAGGTAGAAGTGTACCAGAAGTGAGTCACAAAACTACCATCCAATGCCTTTCACACCCATCTCTTACAGAAACATTGAATGTTTTCTGAGCTTTAACATAATGAAGTATCTCCATGCCAACCAACATGGATTCCAGAAACATTCACATTGTGAATCCCATCCTGCACTTTTGTCTACTGATGTTCTGAAAGCCATAATGCAAGGCAGTCCAGTGGATGCGCTATTTCCTGACTTTCAAAAACATTTCTCAGTACAACACCAATACTTGTTAATGAATATATGATCGTATGGGTTGTTTGTGTTGTGGTCTCCAGTCCTAAGACTGATTTACTGCTGCTTTGCGTCCTGTTTTTCGTGAGTAAGCCTCTACATTTCTGAATAACTATGGCAGTCTACAGTCTTTTGAACCTGCGTACTATCGTCATTTCTCAGTCTCCCTCTACGGTTTTTACTCCCCATATTTCCCCCGATACTGTAATGATGAGCTGCCCTTGATGTCTCAGAATGTGTCCTACCAACTGGTTGCTTTTTTAGTTAGGTTTTACCACAGATTTCTTTTCTCCAATTTTTTTTTTTTTTCAGTACACCCTCATTGGTTACATGAACTACCCATCTAACCTTTAGCATTCTTCTGGAGCACCACATCTCAAAAGCTTTTATTCTCTTCGTGTCTGAACTGTTTATTGTCCAATGTTTCACTTTCATACACGGCTACCTTCAAAAAAGAGTTTTCCAAACACTTAAATTTATATTTGATGTTAACAAATTTCCCTTCTTCAGAAACACTTTCCTTGTCGTTGTGAGCCTCCGAGTTCTTTTTGCTGTCTCTGGCAGAATGATAGTGTCATCTGCATACCTCAAAGTTTTTTTATTTCTACACCCTGAACTTTAATTCCTTCTCTAAATTTTTCTTTGGTTTTCTTTGCTGCTTGCTTAATGTACAGATTGAATAACATTGGCGATAGGCCACAACCTTTTCAACCACTGCTTCCCTTTCATGCCCCTTGACTCTTGTAACTGCTGTCTGGTTTCTGTACAAGTTGTATATAAACTTTCACTTCCTTTATTTTACTCCGGCTACTTTCATACTTTCAAAGAGTGTATTCTTGCGTATTGGTTGTCAAACAAAGTTTGTGATGGAATTGAGAGTGTCTTGGCCGTAGGATGCAGAATGCGCCTAACAAGACAATTTATTAACAGATGTAGGAGTAACTTGAGGTGTGCCCCAGGGAAGTATGTTGGAACTCATGCTGTATATTAATAATATACCTCAGACTTTTTAAGGTGATGACACTCATTGATAATTAAGGTGACGATACTCATTGATAATGAAGTACAGTCTGAAAGAAGAAAGGGCTAATATTCAACCAGGTCTTGATGCAATTTCAAAGTGTTGCAAAGACTGGTGACTTGCATTTAATGTTCAGAACTATTAAATTGTACACTTACAAAATGCATCTTCTTTCTCAACATTTGTCCCACAATTTAATGGCATTCGCCCATTTGGCTATTCATCTCCACTTGTCATGATCTTGTGTTTCGTCAGGATGGAGATTTGCTATCAAGAGGTCTATGTGGAGGGTATCAAGCCAGCAGTGCCTCAGATTCACAATAGATCACTGACCAACAATTTTCAACAAAAACTCAGGTTTTTATTATTACTTCTGCTCAAAGTATGTGCCCATACCAACATAGGTCCCCCATGTTCTCAACAGTAGGTATCATGCTGTACTGTCTGAGAATGTCATTCTTGGTCACATTATCGTGAAGTGTCAGGTTACAAATCAAGAGAAGCATTTTGATTTCCTGTGACTACACTATCACTGAATCTCAGTTGGAATTGGTCAACTCATTCAAATGCAATTGTGTTAACGTTCGTGGGGATATGGTATGGAACATAAGCTCAGTTGTGGGTAATGCAGGTAGCAGACTTCAGTTGGTTGGTGCGATACTGGGTTAATGCAATCTGTCTCCAAAGGAGATTTCTTGCAAAATATTCATACACTGCATCCTACACTGTCTGACAAAAACACTGAAGCACTCAAAAGGCAAATGAAATAAAATTTCATGGGATTGAGCAGGAATGTGATGTTATTTTAATGATTACAAGAGTTGAGTCAAATTTAGGAAGAACTTGGCAGTATGAGCCAACTTATCAGAATGATATTGCACCCCCTCTGGCCTGGAACGTGCACAAATTCCATTGGAAAGGCTGTTATAAAGCTGGCCCACAACTGTTATAACTTGTCCTCACTATCCTGGATATTGGCAATGGTAGGGAGTTGACACCTGAGATGGTCCCTCACATGTCCTGGTGACATATCTGGGTATCTTGTTGGCCACAGGAGTACCTCAACACCACGCAGATAGTATATAGAGACACATGCCAAGTGTGGACGAGTATTGTCCTTTTAAAAAATGGCAATCTGACACACTCACATGAGAGGATGCCCACGACTTGCCATTGTGTTGTCAGAATTCCCTCAATCACTACCAGCCATGACATACGAGGTGTGGCAATAAAGAAACTGGACTGGTTGTTGTGTGCATTTCTGGCTTCGTCGATGAAAAAGAGAAGATTGGGGGAATGACCATGGACTCTTGCTGACACGCATACAAAATTACATGCCACTGTGGTGGTTAGTCTGGCTGTGAGTCTTCATAGAAATGGGCTATGTGTCTGAGCTCTATCAGAGCTGTGCTATGAGCTAAAGTGGAACAACGTGTTAACATTGAATTCCTCACAAAACTTGGAAAATTCTCCACAGAAACTTATAATTTTTTGAAACAAGTTTATGGTGATCAGTGTTGGACACACAAGGTTTTGATTGTATTAAGAGTTTCAAGGATGCTATGTAAGACACCGAAGATGATAAAAAATCAGACTGTCCTTCCACTTCAAAAACTGAAGAGATTGTGGTGAAGGTCAGAGGAATTGTTTGAGTAATTTCAGAACTTGCCTGCATCAATAAGGAAACTGTTAGATTTTGCATGATGATCTGGGCATGACAAAGATTTGTGTTAAACTGATGCCAAGCGTCCTCATACACGAGCAAAAGTAACATTGAATGGACTGCTGTGCTGACACTCTTGAAAACATTGAAAATAACCCTCATTACCCAACAAAGAAACTGTGTGTGGGAAACATGGATATTCTAATTCAATCCAGAGACTCAGCGACAATCCAAGCATTGGAAGAGTCCTCAATCCCCTAGGAAGAAGGAACCACACATAAGCAAATCAAAATTCAAAGCAATGATGATTGTTTTCCTTGATTTCTGAGGGGTTATTTACATTGATTGGGTGCCCGAAAGTCAGACTGTCAATCAGGCTTATTATGTAACTCTTCTGAAGGCCCTCCATGAATGTGTGTGATGAAAGAAACTAGATCTGTGGATGAATCGCACTTGGGTTCTTCGTCAAGACAGTGAGTTGGCCCATAATGTGATGCCTGTGAAGTCGTTTTTGGTGAAAAGCAACATTCCAATAATGGAACATCCACTGTATTCTCATGACCGAGCCCCATGCAACTTCTTTCTATTCCCAAAACTGAAGTCTGCACTCAAAGGAATTAGGTACGAGGCAGCACCGCTTCCAACAGTGGAAAATTTGCATGGAGCAGTGCAGCGATCAGGGTGGGGATTACATCGGAAGGGGACAACATTTAAGTTGTGTACGTTTTTTCAGTAGGGAGTTATAGCATGAGTCTAGTTTCTTTATAGCCACACCTTGTATGTCGTACCCTGTGGCTTCGTACACCATGACACCATGAGTAACATTGATGTGCCTCTCCAAAACATTAGAAGAATAGGACACCTCACTAGCCCTACTCGCCAATGAGTCCATGCTTCCTGCTCATGACTCCACTCAAGACAAAATTGTTTGTGTTGTGGTAAAAAGTTCTAAAAAGAATGCGTTAAAACTTCGGTTACACGATAAATCAGCCTAATCTAAAAGCTGTAAATTCAACTAAATATCTAGGAATTGAAATTACGAACAATTTAAATCGGAAGGAACACATAGAAAATGCTGTGGGGAAGGCTAACCAAAGACTGCGTTTCATTGGCAGGACACTTAGGAAATATAACACACCTTCTAAGGATACTGCTTACACTACACTTGTCTGTCCTCTTTTAGAATACTGTTGCGCAGTGTGGAATCATTACCAGATAGAACTGACTGAGTACATCGAAAAAGTTCAAAGAAAGGCAGCACGTTTTGTATTATCACGAAATATGGGAGAGAGTGTCACAGAAATGATACAGGATTTGGGATGGATATCATTAAAAGAAAGGCGTTTCTCATTGCGACAGAATCTTCTCACGAAATTCCAATCACCAACTTTCTCCTCCGAATGCGAAAATATTTTGTTGACACCAACTTACATAGGGAGGAACGATCACAAAGATAAAATAAGGGAAATCAGAGCTCATACGGAAAGATATAGGTGTTCATTCTTCCCGTACGCTATATAAGATTTGAAATAATAGAGAATTGTGGAAGTGGTTCGGTGAACCCTCTGCCGGGCACTTAAATGTGATTTGCAGAGTATCCATATAGATGTAGATGTAGACTAATGGCAGCATACGCATGACATGATAATTCTGTAGTCTGGGTGCTACTAGTCTCCAACCAGAGGTGCAGGGTGTCACAGGATGTTGCAGAGACTCCTTTATCTGTTCTGAGATAACAGGCACAGATGTTAAGGGCATGCGATGTGCTTGGTACACAATGTGGCAGTCCTCCCTTGAGATGGTCAGATGTGAGTGACTGGAATCTTGACGACGGATATGCCTGCCCTCAGGTTCCTATGCAGTCCAACTTTGGGCCACTATCACACGCAAGTGCCCCACAAATCTGGATATTGCCCAGTTTGAAGAGCTGAACAACTGGAGACTCACTGTGAGGCCCCTTTCAAATTGTCAAACTCTGTTAAGTGCTGCTAATGCTGTCTCACACTAGTACACTGTGTCTCCGTGTCCACCACAGTGTTCACACAACACTGTCACACCACTGTATACGCTAGTAGGTCTGATAACAACACTAGACACGAACAATGCTAACACTCTGATGGCTTTCTACCTGTCAGAGAGAATTGCAGCTCTGATCATTTTACATACAAGCTGATGGTGTGTACATATGGAAAGCTACATTGACATCTGACAATGTCTTTTGGGCCCTTCACTTTTTGTCAGACACTGTAAAGCATTGCTCAGATGTGTGGGACCCATACTAAATAGGGCAGTAAGGGGTTTTTGATGTATACAGAAAAATGCAGTGTGGATGGTCACACATTCATTTGATTCACTAGAGAACATCTTGTAGATATGAAAAACCTGAACTGGCAGATGTTTGGATGAGTGCCAGCTATCCTGCAAAATCCTATTTACAAAATTTCAAGAATGAATGTTAAGCAATAGATACAGGAATATACTACAGCCCAATATGTATTGGTCTCATAAGGACAGTGAAGATAAATTTATTCTAACTACAGGTATTTAAGCAGTCATTCCTTCATTGCTCCATATGTGAAATAAATGGGAAATACCATTTGCAATGCACTTTCCACAGTAACCTCATTTTCTGGACATCATGGTGATCCTAATCAAAAATAGATGCTGGACCATATTTAAATTTGTTGCACTGTATCTAACTGTTAAAATAAAAAGTTGATAGTCCAGGATGGAATAATGACAATATTATGAAAAGGATAGTTGCTACTCATCATAGCTAACACTTGGTTCAAGAACCATAAAAGAAGGTTGTATACATGGAAGAAGCCTGGAGATACTGACAGGTTTCAGATAGATTATATAATGGTAAGACAGAGATTTAGGAACCAGGTTGTAAGACATTTCCAGGGGCAGATGTGGACTCTGACCACAATCTATTGGTTATGACCTGTAGATTAAAACTAAAGAAACTGCAAAAAGGTGGGAATTTAAGGAGATGGGACCTGAATCAACTAAAAGAACCAGAGGTTGTACAGAGTTTCAGGGAAAGCATAAGGGAGCAATTGACAGAAATAGGGGAAAGAAATACGGTAGAAGAAGAATGGGTAGCTTTGAGGGATGAAGTATTGAAGGCAGCAGAGGATCAAGTAGGTAAAAAGACGAAGGCTAGTAGAAATCCTTGGGTAACAGAAGAAATAATGAATTTAATTGATGAAAGGAGAAAATATAAAAATGCAGTAAATGAAGCAGGCAAAAAGGAATACAGACGTCTCAAAAATGAGATCGACAGGAAGTGCAAAATGGCTAAGCAGGGATGGCTAGAGGACAAATGTAAGGATGTAGAGGCTTATCTCACTAGGGGTAAGATAGATACTGCCTACAGGAAAATTAAAGACATCTTTGGAGAAAGATAACCAATTGCATGAATATAAAGAGCTCAGATGGAATCCCAGTTCTAAGCAAAGAAGGGAAGGCAGAAAGCTGGAAGGAGTATATAGAAGGTTTATACAAGGGCGATGTACTTGAGGACAATATTATGGAAATGGAAGAGGATGCAGATGAAGACGAAATGTGAGATGTGATACTGCGTGAAGAGTTTGACAGAGCACTGAAAGACCTGAGTCGAAACAAGGCCCCCGGAGTAGACAAAATTCTATTGGAACTACTGATGGCCTTGGGAGAGCCAGTCATGACAAAACTCTACCATCTGGTGAGCAAGATGTATGAGACAGGCGAAATACCCTCAGACTTCAAGAAGAATATAATAATTCCAATCCCAAAGAAAGCAGGTGTTGACAGATGTGAAAATTACCGAACTATCAGTTTAATAAGTCACAGCTGCAAAATACTAACGCGAATTCTTTACAGACAAATGGAAAAACTAGTAGAAGCTGACCTCGGGGAAGATCAGTTTGGATTCCGTAGAAATGTTGGAACACATGAGGCAATACTGTCCCTACGACTTATCTTAGAAGCTAGATTAAGGAATGGCAAACCTACATTTCTAGCATTTGTAGACTTAGAGAAAGCTTTTGACAATGTCGATTGGAATACTCTCTTTCAAATTCTGAAGGTAGCAGGGGTAAAATACAGGGAGCAAAAGGCTATTTACAATTTGTACAGAAACCAGATGGCAGTTATAAGAGTCGAGGGACATGAAAGGGAAGCAGTGGTGGGGAAGGGAGTGAGACAGGGCTGTAGTCTATCCCCGATGTTATTCAAGCTGTATATTGAGCATGCAGTGAAGGAAACTAAAGAAAAATTCGGAGTAGGTATTACAATCCATGGAGAAGAAATAAAAACTTTGAGGTTCGCCGATGACATTGTAATTCTATCAGAGACAGCAAAGAACTTGGAAGAGCAGTTGAATGGAATGGATAGTGTCTTGAAAGGAGGATATAAGATGAACATCAACAAAAGCAAAACGAGGGTAATGGAATGTAGTCGAATAAAGTCGGGTGATGCTGAGGGAATTAGATTAGGAAATGAGACACTTAAAATAGTAAAGGAGTTTTGCTATTTGGGAAACAAAATAACGGATGATGGTCGAAGTAGAGAGGATATAAAATGTAGACTGGCAATGGCAAGGAAAGCGTTTCTGAAGAAGAGAAATTTGTTAACATCAAGTATAGATTTAAGTGTCAGGAAGTCATTTCTGAAAGTATTTGTATTGAGTGTAGCCGTGTATGGAAGTGAAACATGGACGATAACTAGTTTGGACAAGAAGAGAATAGAAGCTTTCAAAATGTGGTGCTACAGAAGAATGCTGAAGATTAGGTGGGTAGATTACATAACTAATGAGGAAGTATTGAATAGGATTGGGGAGAAGAGAAGTTTGTGGCACAACTTGACCAGAAGAAGGGATCGGTTGGTGGGACATGTTTTGAGAGGCATCAAGGGATCACCAATTTAGTATTAGAGGGCAGCGTGGAGGGTAAAAAACATAGAGGGAAACCAAGAGATGACTACACTAAGCAGATTCAGAAGGATGTAGGTTGCAGTACGTACTGGGAGATGAAGAAGCTTGCACAAGATAGAGTAGCATGGAGAGCTGCATCAAACCAGTCTCAGGACTGAAGACCACAACAACAACAGTTGCTACTCATCATATAGTGAAGATGCTGAGTCACAGACAGACACAACAAAAAGACTGTCAAACAAAGCTTTTGGCCTATCTGCAACTCAGAATCTCCACTACATGATGAGTAGCAACTGTCCATTTCAAAATCTTGTATCCAACTGTTGTCATATATGGTGAATGACCACCAAAATTAGGATTGAGTTTATTCTTGTATCACATTCATTTTTCCATCCAAAAGTAAAAATTGAAACACTCAATGACAATACACTCTCTCCATCTGGGTGAAAACCGTGTGACTCCATTTACTGAAATGGCTGCCAAATCCAAACTAATCGACAAATCAGAGTAATTTTTTAACACATGGTAATGCCAGTTTGTGTTAACAACAATGTCTTTCTTCAAACATGGGTACTTATTGACTCACCCTCATCTCTGCACTCAAACACTGGAAAAATGTAAGTGTTACAATGATTTTTTATTGTATCAATGTACATTTCTACCCAGGCATTAAAGAAAGATGTGGTGCGTAAATAGATTGTACTTCCATGTTTTTAAACCCATAAATGCAAGTTTTTGATATACAACTTAAAATGATGTCACCACTGAAAGATTTAAACTGTTCTATACTTTACATGCTTTGTCAGCTGTTGCTTAGTTTGCCAGGTGTTAGTACAATTGACTTCTTCTTCTTTAATGTGTCTGTTATCCCACATTTCAATTGGAGGTTGTCTGTTATGTCCTTTCCTGAGTATCTTGCTTCATCATGTTTGCCCATCTCTTCCAAATCTCTTTCTACCTCTTCCTCTCATTTCTTCCACATTTTCCTCTATAATTCTTAGTTGCAGATAATTCCTATGCAGTATATGTCCCAGCCAAGAGTTTTTCCTCATTGTGATCAATTTTAATAATCTCTTTCCTTCCCCTATTTTCTTCATTAGTTTTTCATTCTTAAGTCTTATCTGTCCACTTCACCTTAACCATTTTTCTCCATAGATACATTTCAAACCTTCTGAAATATTTTACTGTCCACAGTTCACTGCTGTATATTATTGCACTTCAGGCGTAACTTTTAGCAGATATTTTCCTTGGCTCTATTGGAAATCTTCTAGCTTTTAGCAAGTGCTTCACCTTTTCAAATGCTTTCTTTGCCGCAGATAGTCTCCTCCTCAGTTCCTCTGTACAGCTTCCCTTCCGTGTCGTTAAGCTTTCTGGGAACAGAAAATATGTGATTTGTTCTATCTTTTTTCTGCATAAGAACATTATAAGCACCATGTACTAAATAGTTAATATTTATGTTGTCTTTTCTGTCTGTAGGTTTCATAGAGGATAATTTCATGCTTTTTTCTTGAATACTTTTATTGCAGTGAAGTGACATATTGACATATTTTAACGGCAAGTCAGTTTAGTTTTAGTCGGTGAATTTAGTGAAACTGACACAATGTGAATTTAGTATTATACCAAATACTCATGGCCTGAGCTAACTGTGTATTGTATATGCAGTATTCTTATTTGTGTGTTTTGGTATAAACTTTTTCTTCTTTTGTATGATTTATATGTTTTATACGCATTAGAAAATTTCATTAAATAAATATATGGACCTGTGAAACATGAGTGGTATTTTGTAATCCGTATATTGTGTGAAATATCCCTATTGTTAGTCAGTAATAGTAAGTTATTCTTTCTGCAGGCAGCATTATGGGATAATGCCGAATTGTTGGAAGATTTATTGCGTGGAGAACAGGTTGCGCACATCAACAGTCAAGATTCTTGGGGTCGAACTCCTCTTCACGCAGCAGCAACTACAGATAATTCCCGCTGCTTGAGTGTTTTGTTAAATGCTGGTGGTATGTTCCTTTATTTTTTTCTTTTGTTTCTCTACTTTTTGTGTTGCTGTAATAAATTTCAAAGTATAGCATCAGTAACACAAATTTTATTGATTTTTTTTTTCAGCTGATCCGAATATTGCCTGTGGAATAAGAGGTGAAAATAAGGTAATAAAGTTTTAGGGTTATAAATCATTTGTATTATTTAACTCTTGAATGCACTGCAAAGTGTTTACTTGTGTGTTGTTAACAAGCTTGTGTTATTGAACTACACCAGTAAGTGAATGCTTTGAAAGTGTGTTGCGTATGTACCACATAATTAAGCTGTAGTGTACAGCTACATCAGGAAGTTACTGTAATGTTACTACTTAAATAGCTACTCATAATTGGTGTCACAGACTTGTAGAGAAGCTAATATGTGAGAGATTGTATGTGAGTGCCAATACTTTAATATTCTTCTACCCTCATTTGAAATACTAGGTTGTTATAAATTATTGAAGCAATTTCATAGGTTTACTATAGCTATGTGGCATAAATGAAAACACCAAGAAGCAGTTGGGTGACATAAATGGGGAGTTGACGTCAGTCAAGAATACTGTGAAGGCGAAAAAGATGCCATTATCAACACCTTTCTGTGGTCGAACGGGGTCATGTAATAGGGCTGTGAGAAGTTGGATGTTCCTTCTGCAATACTACAGAAAAACTTGGCAGGAATGTAGCCACTGTACATGGTTGCTGATAGTGGTTCCCACAAGGATGTATGGTTGCAAGAAGGCCAGGCTCTGGATAGCCACATGGCACTACGGAGGGGAAGACCATCGTGTTCAGTGTATTGGCTGTGGCACATTGTACTGCATCTGCAGCAGCAATTTGAGCAGTGGTTGGCAGCACAGTGACACAATGAACTGTTACAAATCAGTTACATCAACGGCAGGTCAAAGCAAAGTGCTCCATAGAGTGTGTTCCACTGGCTCCAGATCATCACCATTTGCAACTTAAGTGGTATCAAGCATGAGCCCATTGGAGTGCAGGGTGGATGTCTGTTGTGTTTTCTGATGAAAGCTGGTTTTGCCTTGGTGCTAGTGATCACTGTGTGTTGGTTAGTAGGTGGCCAGTTGAGGACCTGCACATGATCTGTCTGCGTGCTAGATATACTGGACCCACACCTGGAGTAATGGTCTGAGGTGCAATTTCAGATGACAGCAGGATCACTCTCATGATTATCCGATACATTTTGACTGCAAATTTGCATGTCAGTCTGGTGATACAACCTGTTGTTCTGCCATTTATGAACAGATTCCGGGGAGTGTTTTCCAACAGGATAATGCTCGCCCACAAACTGCTGTTGTAACCCAACATGCTCTACAGACCATTGACATATTGCCTTGGCCTGCTCGACCACCAGATCTCCAATTGAGCACATATGGGACATAACTGGATGACAACTCCAGTGTCATCCACAACCAACATTACCCATCCTGTCTTGACTAACCAAGTGCAACAGGCATGGAACTCCTTCGCCCAAACTGACAGCTGGCACTTTTACAACACAATGCATGCATGTTTGCATGCTTGAATTCGGCATTCTGGTAATTACACTCATTATTAATGTACCAGCACATCTCATTTGCAGTGGCTTACTTTAATCTATGATCTTGAAATTTTAATCACATAAAAAAAGTTACATAGACAAATGTATTCCCAAAATTTCATTACTCTAATTAGCTTTTTTTAGTGGTGCAATCCCGCCCCTACTGACACTGCAGATATCAAGTTTATAACATCTACATATACATAAATACTCTGCAAGCCACTGTTTGATGCAAGGCGGAGGGTACCTCGTACCACTGCAAGTTCTCCCCAAGTCTGGCGAAGTGTGTCCCTGTCAATCTGTTAAAACACTTGATATGAGCTCACAGTGTGGTAGGTATGATTTTAGAGGAGGTGTAAACACCTAATCTTTCACATAACTTCACTCAAAAAAATTGCGTGGGTGCAGGTCGAAAGGCCTTGATATGAATTGCTGGTCATCAACCTTACCTTGACCGATCAATTGATTTCTCAATTTCCTGTTTAGGAATTCACAAACATCATGATGGAAGTGGAGTGGAGCACCATCCTGTTGGTAGATGAGGTCCACATGTCAGGCTCAAGTTGTGGCATGAGCCAGTTTTCCACCATGTCCAGATACAAATGTCCTGTAACAATCTTTTAGCAGGAGAAAAATAGACTCTAATTTTAAGCTGTGAGACTGCACAGAACACATTAACTTTTGTTGAAATCTGAGTGTTCTGTGTGCTAGTGTTGAGATTCTCTGTCCCCCAGATTCACACATTGTGCCCAATCACTGTGCCTGTCACAAAGATGTTGCTTCATCATTGAAGATGAATTTCTCACAAAACTCATCCTCTTCTATAAACTACTACAACTGTGCCAAAAGTTCAGAGTATCTGGTTTTGTCTTCAGGATTCAGGGCTTGTAGCAATTGCAAGCAGGAGGCTTCAATTTCAGTCATTTCCTTAAGATCTTCCAAATGGTGAGCTGTGATATGTTCAGCTCTCTGCTTGCTCGGTACATAAACTTCTGTGGGCTACATGTGAAACTCTCCTGCATGCTGTCAACCATTTATTCACTTGCTATTTGTCAGCCCATTGATTTCCCCTTGCAGATGTATACTGAAAGTTTAAAGTGTGCGTATCATTGCCAAATGAATTTGGAAATTAGTGGATATTTGTTGAACTTTATTCTGAAGTTTCATTGCACCATTGCAGCATGCTGATGTTAATGCATTTCAAGCACATCATAAATTTTCTTGATGCCAGCCACCATCTTGCCAAACTGCTCACTCCTGCACTCTCATGGCAGAAATCTGAAGTGCAGTTGCTACAGTGCAAAACTTCTTGAGCTTTTTATATGAGTGTTGAGTTTTCTCACTATATGTCAGTTAACGCATATGTAGTGATTTTATGAAATTGCTTCAGTCATTTACAATAACCTTGCACAAGCATCTCCCTGCAACAGAATGCTGCAAAGAAGGATTTGAGAAAATGGACACTCTGGTATGTGAATCACACATTGGTTTCTGATGAAATTACTCTGTTCTGCAGGTAGAACCCAGATTTAAATGGATGAGTGAAGTTGGTAACTACTACAGTGGATATCAACAGAGTCAGACTCTGGGTTTTTTCATTAAATGGAAGCAACGGTATGAATATGAGCTAATCAGAAATGGAGTGAATGCCCAAGCTCTCTAATGACTTCACCAAAAACAGTCTCCATAATGACGTATCATCTGCATTGACTGTCGGAGAACAGCTAAAAAATGTTGGAGCTTTCCATCATTGAACATAGTGTAGTTACCAATGTTGATAAAGGTGTTTTCAAAGGTTTTGAGCATGATAGGTACCACAGATGACAACTAGCTGTAATAAAGTTACAAGGAAAACAGTAGCCAATAATTTGTTGCATCATTTCAAAACTGAAAGAGAAAACTGTGATAACATGGGCTGATTTCTTCAGACTTAAATTAAAAAATAATGGAATTGGCAGCACAGCCTAAGAAAAAATTTTTAAAGCTGTATCCACAAGGAAAGCGATGGAAATTTTCTTTTGTAATTCAGAGCCTGTAGAACCTGGTGATTTTTTTGGAGAAGGGGAAAGTAGTCAATCTTGTGCAATGCATCAGCAGCTAGGAAAACTTGAGCCACAACTTCTTCATATATGTGAAGTGAAAACTCTGGTGCTTCTATGTGACAACATTAAACAAATACTTGATCTTACGAGTACATCCCGATTACAGTGTGCTGTATATCTGTTAGTATGCAAGTACTCTTCCTTTTATTGCCCATTTTGTATCCTTTTTATTTCTTGTCTTTTTTTATAATTGTTTTTTTCCCCTGTTTTGATACTGTGCTAGTCACTTTTTGCCCTTCTCTCTCTTTTTTAGCATATCATATGTCTTCTTCTCTAGATTTTCTCTCCTCCTGTGTCAGCAGAGAGCCTGTCTTTTATTATCCCTAAAACGTTTCTTAAATTTCACTGTATATTTGACCTACTTTTGCAAGTATTACTCAGCAACACGAACTGGTTTCCTGAGTATAGCAGGAGCTACATTGGTCTATTTACAGTCATATTACAGATCTAATTAGGGTGTGTTATTACCTTGCAGTGTGGTGCTAAAAGTGGTAGCTGAAAATACCTTCACAATAAACTGTGACAAACTGCTGTTAATGTCATTAATCTTACTGACACTAAGAATGAGAGAAGTATGATAGTGCTGACAGAGAAGGCAATGGAATGAGTAATCAAATGATTACAAGCAGAAATCAGTAAGTCAGTGGTGTGCAAATAACGGAAGGAGGGAATGATGCCACATTGAACAGTATTCAAGTATCTGCCCCAAAGGAGAATAGGTAAAATGGACACAATAAATATTTCATTGATGATACAGACAAGTGTGTTATTAAACAGCATTTTATATATCATGAACAGTACAAGGAAATACTATTTTTGCAAAAACTTCACAGCTTTTGCTGCACAAAACTTCACAGCTTTTGCTGCACAAAACTTGACTTCCATGCAAGCAAAAAGCTGTGAGAATAACTGTTCCATCCATGCTATTTTAAGATTTCCCACCATGAAAGTCATTATTTGCAGATGAGAGAACATACAGTAAACTCTCATTTATCCAAATTGCGTTTATCCGAAATCTGTTTCATCCGAACAAATTTTTCTGATTTTTGCTGCTCTCATTAGTGCTGCCTGACACATCGTACAGCTACGCTTTTGGCTACCTAGACTTACATTTGACAAGTTTCAACTTGTTTGTGCCTGGACCCATGCATTCGCTGGTGTTTTCCGGCAGTCTACTGCTAATCAGTGCACTGGCACTTGTCAAAAGTCTGAGTGTTGTCAATTTGTGCAAGTGTTTGTTGAAATTTTTGCGTGTTCGTATTGTGTGGTTTCATGCCATTGCCATATACTGGAACCCCTTGGAAGTACAGTACATACAGTATTGCTCTATGCAGCACAACAGCCCTGTTGAAACCGACAATGAGAGTGCAGCAGCAAACACTTTTTGCCTGGTATTAGTACATCAGACGAAGCCAAGCATTTAACAGTTTAATAGTGAACGTACAATGCACTGTTATGTTGCTGCATGGGATTGGGTAGGACAGGGGAGAGGGGATACACGTATCGAATGTTTTCATGTGATGGCTGCCACAGTGTGGTTTCAAAACTCAAAACCTTTGTCTAGTGCTCCTCAACTGTTTTCAAGCCTTACATGTGTGTTTTCCATTTAATGTTTCGTATTTATGCTACATGCTTTAAAATGGCCAAAAACCAAAAGAGAATCAGTTGAGTGTCAGCAAAAAAAACACTGAACATAACTACAGGTGTGAAACAAAAAACGAATGTGATCTGCTAGGAACAAAAGCTTTGCACTTTGCATAGAATTGATGCTGGTGAGCCACCTGCGAAGGTTGCGTGCATTTGAACATCGGTAGGAATACGATTACTGATTGGAAGAAAAGACAATCAAAAATTGAAACATTTTGTTCCGTCCAAGTGTCAGGCAGCACAGTGAAATCTCAAAAAAACAATGAGAAAAGGTGCACATCCTCAGTTAGAAGAGGCCTTGTTTTTGTGGTACGAACAAATTAGAGACAAATGTGTGCCAGTTTCAGGTCCTGTACTTTGTCAAAAAGTGAAGAGTTTTGTGAGCTGGTTGAAGGAAAGGAGCAAGAATTCCTCGGAAATGATGGCTGGCTGGATTGGTTCAAGAGGCGGCATGCCATTCATGAAATTGCCATCAGCACAAATCATTATCTGGGGATGAAGCCATTATCGCTGATTTTAAGAAGAAACTGCACACAATCATTGACAAAGGTGGTTATACTGGTGATCAACTTATTAACGGCGATGAAACCGGATTGAATTATAAAATGTTGCGAACAGAAACCATTGTCTCTGAACTAGAAAAATGGCATCTGGATATAGAAAAGGCAAAGAAAGAGTTACTGTCTTCACATGCAGTAATGCCACTGGCAATCATTAATTGTGCTCTAATTTAATTGGCAGATCCAAAAAGCCAAGAGCATTAAGATGGCAGCCAGCTGATAAACCTTTGCCATTGTGGTACACAAATCAGTCTAAGGTATTGCTGAACGGTGTCACCTTCAAAGAGTGGTTCGGAGAGTTTGTTCCAGCTGTAGAAAAATACACGGAGGGAAATGGACTTCTCGAAAAGCGCTACTTGTTGTTGCCAACGCTCCTTCTCACCCAGTTGATTACAAATGGGGTTGTGAAAGCTGTGTTTCTCTCACCAAATGTCACATCTCTACGTTGAACCAAGATGTTCTTGAGGCGATGAAAAAAACATTACAGATGCAAGCTGCTGGAATTCTTAATCGGTGCAATTAATGCTGAAGAAGATTTTGTGCAAGCTCTTAAAAAAATCAATCCATTGGATTGCTGAAGCTTGGAATCTAATTCATCTGATTTCTCTCTTTAGGTCGTGGAAAAAACTCTTAGGCAACTTACCAGTGGTGGTAAGGAGGGGGGAACACTCTAACTCAAGCTGATGTGCCAGAAACAGATGAAAATGATGTAATTTTGGTGAATTTACTGGAGAAGCTACCAGGTTGTGAAGACGAAATCTTTGAAGACGTTGAAGAGTGGATGGAAAACAAATTTTTTGATTTGACTGAGGCTGAAATCGTCCAAGTTGCGACCAATCAGAAAGCATCAGAAGAATATGTCTCTAATAATGAAGCAGAGAAAAAGATTCCTCACACAGTTGGCTACGAAGCAATCCAGACCACCCTGGAGTACATCAGCCAACAAGAGGAGGCAACTTATCCTGAATTTGTTTGTTTCCAATGTTGGAGATATATTGCTGCAACAAAAGCTTCTCATGCCAAAAACCAGAAAACAATTATAGACTTTTTTTACTGAAAAGTACATTCTAATTAAGCCTCCTAGAACTTCAATGCCCATAGGTTAAAAGTTTTTTGACTTTTTACTTTAAAGTTCCTCTAGACAAACTTTTCGTTTCTTTGAGTAATCTCTAGATTTGGTTCTTAATTTTGTACAGTAGTTTATTTTTTATTCAGAACAGTAGGTTGTAAAATTAAAACTTCTGTCTTTCCTGCTGCCAAATAAGTCAGACTTTTTCTGTAAGAGCTCAAAATAAACAAGTTTTGTTATTCAGCATTTAAAAGCTTAGAGTTTTCATTGATACTTTGGCACTTTTTTAACTCATTAACACAATTTTTTCAGTTAAAAACATGCAGGCTTATTCACAACCATATCAATAACTTTCTACATACCCTATGCACGTTTTACAATCATATTTCACGGCATTGACGCAATTTGGGGTGTTAAATGTGTGAAAACGGGGACTTCGGTTTATCTGAAATTTTTGTTATCCGAACTGGTTGCCGTCCCGATCATTTCGGATAAACGGAAGTTTATTGTACTAGCAAAATGTTGCAAGGATGTCATTTGTTTTCATAGGAAAAATTTTTTGACAGTCACTTGACAATAAATTTGCAATCTGACTTCTGTTGTGGTTAGATCATCTCAGCCCTAAATGTGACATATGCATTCTTGTAATCAGTTTAGTTCTTTTTACATTTTGCACAATACATATACACAGCAGTATTTTATGTCACCTGTGCATTTACACATCATTATTTATTTGCAATGTAGAAAAAGATAGATTACTACTTACCATAAGGAAGACATATTAAGCTAGAGACAGGCACAACTGAAAGTGTCTTTCAATGAAGTACAACACCTGTGTGGGACAGAAACAAATTGTGGTTCCAAGTCATTTCTGAGCAAATATGCTGCTCTCGGGAAGCTGTTTCCTCCTCTGTTTCTGCTATTTTATGAGCTGCTACACTAAGGTCATCTAAATGCTATATTAACAAATTAGGGAAGATAGATTGCTACTTACCATAAAGGTGACCCTTTATGTTGCAGACAGACACAATTGAGACACATATAAGCCTTCAGCCACAGCCTTCATCAGAAAAAGAAAAACACAACATTCATTCACGCAAGGAAGCATATCTTGCACACACATGACTACCAACACTGGCAGCTTGGACCAAAATGTTAAGCTGTATTGTTATATTACATGCTTCATTGGCGTGTCCAACTTCAACTGAGAAATGTTCCTCCATTCCTTGTTTATTATACAGCAGTCAGTCTACATTTTTAGAGCCAGAACTATATCCTCATTGGTCACATTAATTATTTTTATTTATTTAGACTATATGAACACCTGTGTTCCATATTCTTTACATTTGCCATAAAATGTAAGTTTCCATATATCTTTAGCCAGTACGTCTCGTGGCTTGTCGTTATTACACAGAATTGTCAAGCCTTCCCCTTTCGGGGCAACGAATAACCATTGTTCCTGACTCAGGGGAGTCCGAATACTATCATATAATTTTGCAAACTTCTTAATGCAGCCCTTGGGAATTTCTCGTACTGGTTGAAGCATTGTAGCTTCACATGGTTAATGATCATAAGTGGGCATTAAAATAAACTTTTGCATACGAATTTTGTGACTGTGATCTATCTCTTTACACATCAGTTAGTTGTTGCTCAGTTTTGCATGATACTGCTTTGGCTTGTCTGTTAACATATAATCTCTCTGTGGTTGTGTGTACATGAATATACTTTGACTTCCTTCAGGTTTGGAAGGTATGGGTAATTCTCTGTACAAATTAAACCCTTAATTTTCCACTAATGGGTCATTCAGTACACAGCTAAATATATGACCAGACATAAACAGCTATCAACCTCACTTAAGCATAACAACTGGTGTCCACTCTGTTCTGTTAGAGCGATTTGGTACTCCTTGTATGTAACATCATTCCAAATAAAATGCAAGTATTTAACTATTTGTACTGAATTATTAAGTGAGGTTTCAGTATTTCTTTCTGTGCATTTACTCTGACTCATTATGTATTGATACCAATTGTATTAACTGATCATTGAAAGTAGTGATCACATCTTAAAAACTGTATCATCTGATCAGTGCTATTAGCAAATTCACTCAAGTATCCATGAAGCCTTTCCACAGTCTTGACAGTGATTTTCTCATTACCATGAAGGTTAGCTACTGTGTGACTGAAACTTTTTAAAATTGCTTCGACTGTTACTTGCTCTTTGGTCAACTTAAGCAATGATCTCTTTTCATTTTCAATTAAATTAATATTTGAATTGAAATGTAAGGCATCCTGTTTATCTAATATCCCAGACAACATTTTACTAATTTTTCCATGAAATTTAAGACACCTTGTTTCCTCTGTGTTTCACCTTTTGTTAATAGTCCAGTTAGATCTTGCAAAGTCTTGATATTTATCACATGCCATTCTAAGGTTTGTTCTATGGTTGTACTTTCTTGATCACTTATTCCCAAACTTGTTAACTTTTTTAAAAAATAACCTACAGATAAATGTGCCTGTCTCTCTGCCTTATTAGATTTTCCATGAAGCTCGCTGAAATGAGCATAGCTAAAGATTTTCCATGAAGCTTGCTGAAATGAGCATAGCTAAAGATTTTCCATTTCACACTATAAATTTGTACTTTGCTGTAACTATCTTAACATAAGCCTGGTGACAAAGGAAACTTATGGTTGCCAAAACCCTGATATTGTCCAATGGTCTACACCGCTCCAATACAGTTCATCAGGCACAACACACTCGTCAGTTTCTTCATCTGAAATTCAAATAAAACTTCTATTTTAGTAGAACTCCTTTAATCTATTGGCATGCACGATTAAAAATTTGTTTTCCTTTCAACAAATGACCACATTTCAGCTTTTTTGGCCTTACACAGTGTCACTGTGTATCTAGCTTACGCTTTCTGCCCCTTCTAACTCTTTCATTGTATAATAGAACTTGATCACCTGTTTTAAAATCTTTTGAATTCTGATCTCTATCATAGTACTCCTAATTGTTCTCTTTACACTGTTTGTTATAATCCATGGCACATTGGTGCATCTGACTGATCTCTTTAAATTCAAGTACGTAATGTTGTAATTATAACTGACACCTGTGGCACCTCTTTGCAATGCACACAGTATGTTACATTGTGTGCTGAAAAACAACTTGTGATGTTTAATTTTTTGTGCTCTGGGGAGTGGTATTATATACAAATACCACAAATTGGAACCATTGGTTGCAATCTGATTGCACCCCGTTGATGCAATGACACAGAAATTCCACTGTATTTGTATGTAATCTTTCCAATGCTCCATTTGACTGGAGATTGTAAGAAGTAATGTGTAGCCTACCAGTCTTTTACAACCTGCTCACTTTCCATAGTGTCACTCAGTATTACCGACAGTTTCCCACATCTCAAAATGATTATTTCCTCAAGGATATGAGCCACTGTGCCTGAACTCTGCGTTTATATCAGTTCTGCTACTATGGACTTTGTTGCAGCATCCTTTAGTGTTACTATGTACTTATTATTTCTATGTGTATCAATATCAATATCACATTTACTAAACACCCCTTGATGTTGGTGGTGCAACCAACGGTATTTATGTCATCTTTTTTTAAATTTTTTTTATTATGTTCTTGTGATTCTGTGATGACCATCTATGGGTGCATCATGGAATTGCTGCAAAGTTTCCACTTTTTCTTCAGCAGTAATCTCCTGCCATTCATCTTCCTTGACTCTTGACTTTTCCTGCCTTTCATTTTCCACAGTTTTGGCATCAGCTGACTTTACCTCCCTTATTCTAACCAGTGCATCAGCTACCTGCTGCTCATTTTTGCTCTTTTTGTATACAATTTTGCAATCACACTCCTCTAATTTGTCTGAACTACTTTAAATGTAAGGACTGATTGCTAATATTTGTGAGCCATTGCAGTGGTTTATGATCTGTACAAATGGCAAACTTATGGCCAAACACATACAAGCTGAAATGTTGGACTGCCCAAACTATGGCTGATAACTCTTTTTCGGTTGTTCAGTTTATTCAGAATTGTTCAGAGTTCTGGATGTGTATGCAATGAAGTCTTTACCTACCTCCCCTTGGCTAAGAACAGCGCCAATTGCTTGTGTCAGTCAGGATTATAAACTTTTTACAAAAATCAGGGTACAGTATTACAGGGAGGTTGAAAAGCTGCTCTTTTAGCACTTGGAACATGTGCTCTTGCTTGGTGTCACTCAACATTTTTCTCACTCCAGAGTTATTCTATCTTAAATGCAGTCTGCTTCAGACTTGTGCTAAATTGTGGAACTTCTGCCACTTTAATTTGAGGCATCTTAATAGAAACCACCTCCTCTCATGTAGTAACACAGTAATCAAACAAGAGCTTTCTCATACTCTCACCAGTATTTCTGGTTGGTGCGTGCCTACCTGCAACATCTGCACCCTTTATCCTCAAAATCCTCTCACCATGAGGACCTAATTTTTTATTTTAGCTATCTGACCTTCCTCAGGCTCTGCAACTTTCATTTCTTGTTGGTGACACATCTGCCTACCGATATACAAGTACCTTGTTTACTTAGCCATTTCTTTGGCTTACTTTTCTGTACTGGCTCCTCTGTGTGATTCAGAGAAATATTAACTCTAGTGCATACACACTTCACAGTTTAAAAAAGTGTTTGTGGCTCTCTAAGCCTCCACCCCTGTGTACTTGCATCCAGCATTTTTATCCCTGTACATAGTTTAACTGGCTTGGCCCTGAACCACAGGTTCTACTTTGCCATAATTAATTACTATGCAATACTTTGTGAAGAAGTCTATCAGTTGAACTGGCAAAGGGAATATCCAGTTCCTCTCCTGCCAGTGAAACTTGTGTTTCACTCATAGTGCCTGAGCTATTCCTAGATCTAAAACAACTGTCAGCACTACAAACTCATTTTTATTTTCACTGTCAACTTTAAATATTTTTCCCAGTTCAGGATAAGGCAACTAATCTTATGCTTTGCTGTCATTACACTGCTTCTTGTTTTTCACAGAATACCACATGTTGTTGGTACACTCACTAGCCATGTGCCCTGGCCTGTGGCACTTGAAACACGCAATTGGCTTCACTTTCTTAGAGGGACTCTGACTGTTTTTGAAGTCTCTGATTCTCGACTTGCGTGAGCCGATTATACTTCATGTGCTCATCAAAGATTCTCTGAATGACTACTGCTCTGCTTAATACTCCCACTTATGCCAAAAATCTTGCCAGTTTCTTACTCTGACATTGCACCATGCACAGCCTCAAAAAATTAATGTTGAAGCAAATCTACTTTACTTTCTCAGTCTGCAATTGATTCTCTCTTTGGTTGTTTACTGGAACCCTTTTTAAAGGTATAGAAGTCCAAGGTATATGTACATGCATAATTTTTGAACAATTTTTTTACTTCTTCTCGTGAGTACTTTACTCCATGTGGGACCCCAATATGGGTATTTACAAATTTTAATGTATTGGATGGTCCACTTCATGCACTAGTTCAAAAGCAATGCCCACAGTGTTTATTAATTCATTGCATGCAGATTTTGTACCATTGAAATCCTGGAGAATAATCTTAAGGATATCAATGATGTTAATGTTATCTGCTGCTCCATTCCTGGCATTTGTAGTGTCAGATGAGGCCGTGACTTACTTTGTCTACTGAAGAGTTGTACAGAGACAAGTAGAAATTTCATAGCCACTGAGTGTGTGTCATTGCGGATATGCTGTGCTATGAGGGACGTGACTGCACGACTCCCACAGTGTTGCTTTGCTCTCCTGTGCAGGGCCATTGTCCGCTGAGTCGCTGCTCACTGCATGTAGTTTGCATGGACATTGCTGGAACTCACAAAGATACCTTGCACCCTCAGGACCACGCTGCCTCTGCTGCCATCACAGCTGAGCTGTTTCTGTGGTGGCCTCTCAGGACCAAGGCCCCTGTTTCAGTATGTTGTTGCTCAGCCATTCCCATGCCTTCCATGACGTCATGCAGATGGTCTGCCCTGGCCGCATTTTCCATTGTCCGGACATCTGATTCTTCCTTCTACTATTCTTGCTCCATCTGTTCTCACTGGAGTGCATGTGATGCTTTTAATAGAGTTTCCATAATATCAGTCCAGTCATGACATGGGGCTTGGTCTGAATATATGTGAACTACCCATCGATCTAAAAAATCACATAAACTACCCTCACCTTGCTCCAGAAATTGTTTACATATGTCTTGTCCTGGTATGTCTTGTGGCATAGAATAGAGGAAGAATTTGAGAACTTAAAGGGGGTTGCAGGTCAGTCTGCAGTTACTGAGCAGTTAGGAGCAAATGCAGGAAGGTAAAAAGCTTCCCATGACGGCAGGTGATTGTAAGAATACTTTACACAAGGTTAAATAAGTCAAAGGTCTGAAATATATGTACTTATTGCATTTGTACTAACTAGTGCACTGAAGGCTATTTCTAAGCATTAGAAAAAGCAAATAGTTTGATTTTTGGCACAACAGATGTCAGTATCTGAATCCGTGGGGTGAGAGCTAACAGAAACAGTAGTCACTAGAAATATTGTAAAGTACAAACATTTGAGGGGGCACTCCAAGTTAGATAACAGACTTGTTGAGGAACACATAGTTGATGTCTGACTAAGCATTCTTTTGAATAAAAACAAGAGTTTTTAAAGGATAATTGTGACAGACAGTTCTCTCTGTTAGTCATCAGTGTGCAAATCCACCAGCGCTTTATAAACATCGACCATTCTGACATGTGGCTCTGCACCTCCCTGATGCTGTGGCCAACCACCCTCAGATCCTTTCCCTTCTCCTACACTATAGGTAGGAATGTTCCTGGCTTCTACACTAACAAACTCTATGTTTTGTAGCAACAGTGTTAAACTAGAAACTAAACCTCACTACTCTTCCTAAAATGCTAGCAACAACAGTGTTTTACGTTGCTTTGGCCTACCCTACGAGTGAAGACTGTTTCTCAGGGGTGGGCACTGCAGGTCCAGCAGTTTAATTTATTTCCTGCCTCACTTGTGTGAATCCACTGGCAGTGCTGTTCTCAGAAGTAAGTACGAGCTTGCTGCATATGCTAAAATGTCCCATTTTGTGATTGCCATTTACTGTGACACTTTACCAATTAATTATATGAACTGAAATTCCTGCCCTGGAACAGCTGCCTGGAGTCTCTGCAAGTCCAGATGTCTCTCACATTACTGTATACCTCCTGAAATCTAAACACTACAATTTCCACCTGCCCTCTGAATTTTATCTCTCTGTCCTGTCTTGGAGTGCCTTCACTGGCTTTCAACAGTCCCATACTTAACAACGGATTAGTCAATAAGTCATCAATACATGGGAGACTAACAGTTAATGCTTTTACTGCTATGTTATAAATGTCATGTGCCATCTAGCCTGATGCAAACTGTTTCATGTAACGATACTTCAACAACTTGGGCATCAGTTGGGCTGCTTTGTATATAAAAGCGGCTTTTCAGTTGGCCTCACAAGGCTGAGTGGTTCTCGTTCCAGATCTTTCAACTAGAGAAAAATTTGAGTTCATTACAGGGATTTGAACTAGGACTTTGGCATTAATAACCAAAAACACTAATCATTACATCACACAGCAATTTGCTCACACTTCTGTGACATAAGCATTTAATTAATTTTGTGACATTATAAGAATTGAAAGGCTGTGTATCATACCAAAATAGTGTGTGCTGACTTCTGGGGCAGAGGTACTTTGAGAGGAGAAAAAACTGAAAATGTAATAAAATCACGTGGCATAGCTTCCAACAAAGGGTCGGCGTTATCATCCATGACTGAAGCAACATATGATGAATCAACAGAGATGGCTGATGAAGATAGCAGTGTCAGTGGAGAAGGTAATGGATAATGCCACCGAAGCATTGTGAGGAGCCAAGGTGAGATAAACTGTATGTTCTGTTTCTGCTCATGTTGTAAACAGGTACGTCATTCAGTGGCACATACAGATATGTAGCGTGTCACAGTGCTACACTTTTAATATTAGTGGAGTGTACATCATTACTCCTTCCCCTCCACGCTTCTTGGACATAAACACAATGGTGCTGCAAACCTGACCGTGTAATCATTTTGCTTTAGTACTTTATATGTAAATGAAGGGGGAGGGGGCAGAAAGCACAGGAAATGGAAGGGATTACTAACGTCACCTGCATTGGAAAATTGGAATCAGCAGAAACAAGTGAAAATGTGTGCTGGACTGGGATTCGAACCAGGGTCTCCTTCTTACTAGGCAGGTGCATTAACCAGTGTGCCACCCAGACAGTGTTCATCGCAACTGCGTGGACTATCTTGGCGTGCCTCACTGCTGACCCACATTCCCACTGAGCACCATCTATCCACAGTTCCTGTCCATTTCCCCCATGCTCGCAACTCTGAGATTTCCGCAGGAGGTCAGATGTACTTTTGCATCTGCACTGAAGAACGTGCATCCATTGGCCATCTAGGTGAACCAATTATACGAATGCAAGGTGTCTGTTCTTTCGGACGTGTCTGATTTCATTGCTTCCAGTCTTGACATTTAGTTTCCAGGTCTGCGACTTGTCTGTTACATATCAAGCTGGCACATTGCTAAGACACTGGTCTCATATTTGGAGGACTGGAGCCCAGATTCAGATCTGGCATTGCAGATTTAGGTTTTCCACAGTTTCCCTAAACGGCTTAAGTAAAATTCTAGAGGAGCGGTGCATTTGAAAAACACAAGTGCAATTTCCTACCCCTGCCTTCTCCAATTTGAGCTTGTGCTCCAGCTCTAGAGATTTCATCATTGAAAGGATGTTAATTGCTATTCTTTTGTCCTTTTTTTCTGTTTACTTTTATCTTTTATTTTTCTCTTGTGTAATAAATGTAGAGTCTAGAACATTGTAACTAATGCAGTCTCAATCGTTAATATCTTGTGTCATTCTTAGATTTTGATACTTGTTATTGAAGTTACTAGTTTTCAGTTTTGGAAGCTTTGATTTTTCTAAATTGTTCCCTAATAGTGTTGTGTGCCTACACGTATTACCACTACCTTTTTACTTTTGCTTTCTGAGAGGGGAGAACAAGCTACATTTTATTTGTATTAAAAGGCAAAAAATCATACATCAGTGGCATTATTAGTGAAATCAGTTAGTGATATCAGATTTAATCTGTACCTGGGACATGTTAAATTCCTTTTAGGTAACAGCAGCCAATCTCATGGCCTTTTCAAACATGGCTAAAATATTACTGAAATCAATCCGCATGTGAATGTTAAGAGTCATGGAAATAAATTATAGTCTTATATGATCAGATATTAAAATACATCTTGAGAAGGCACTTCTTTCATTGTTATACAGTGATGTTTGTTCACTTCCATATTCAGTGTTGATGAAGTTAAGGCAAAGTGTGGAACCTTGTTACAATTTGAGTCAAAATAAATCGTAAGATTAAGCACGAATAAAAAGATTAAGTTCTCTGAGGGTGGTGATGAAAATGACAGAGGAAAATAATGTAAATGAAATTGCATGTACTGAAAATGTGCCATTCACTTACAGGCCTGCTTCTGTAAATAGTGTTGTTTGTGATCTTCCTTGCAAAACTTGTAAGAAATTTGGGACACTGGGTCCAGGAAGGAGTATATGAGGAATTAATATTTCATAGCAGTGTTCAACAGTTTGTGTCATGCTGTGGAGAAAGAAAAATAAACCAGATGATGTCCCTGTGAAAGAATATCTTTAAACATAAAGTTCAGCCATAAAGCTGCTTTGTAAATATTATCTATAGCAAGTGAAAAATCTTTAGAACTTGTGTTAAAGCATTGGAGAGAGACAGATAAGAAACAGCTAATGTTTTCAGAGCTGTCTAAAAAGTTGCCAAAGCGAGTCACCTGTTAGATGATTTTGAGTAAGAAATTGATGTTCAGAATTTAAATGAAGTGCACATGGGTTGTACTCTTCATTTCAAGTTCACCTGTGTCAACATACTAAGTCATGCTGCTGCAGACATGAAATCCAGAGTCTTCAAAAAATAATTGAATTCTATAGCAAAATTTCTGATACGTGATGCAGTTTCAATGATCAGCCAATTGTCTTAAATGATTATTGATACTTGAGCAATGCTCCCTGATATGCTGGAACCAGTTGATATTTCCCTAGATGTCATTGAAACAGAATGCATGACAGCTGAAGGCACAGTCAATACTGTGATGCAGAAACTCCTTCACAACTGTTCAACCTGACTCTTTGTGGAGACATGGTTCCTGAATGGAAGATACCTGATAAGAGGCAACAAAAGGAAGGAGCAGAAACAGGAGAAATATGTTAGAGATATTTCGATGCTGATTTGGGATCTGATTTAAACAATCAGTTTCATCTGCAAGGCATTTCTTTTCACCTTAATTCTAGATATTATACATGAATCTAAATTATTTGCTTACATTAAGGTACACGTTATTACAGAAATAATTTCCAAATGTTAGACATTGGAAGCAAGGTCACTCCAGTACCATTTAACCTTTTTCCAGAAAATTGGCACTGCATATTACCAATTGCAGCAGTCAGAATAAATATTATAATTTTATTTAAACTCAATGATGTCAAATTTCTTACCTTGCTTTGAAAGACTGTATATATGTGTTTATAGGTCCCTCTGCATATCAGTGCTGAGCATGGGTATGTCAATAATATTAAACATCTCCTAGCACATGGTGCAGATGTGGTGGCAACAGACAGCAGTGGCCTAACAGCCCTGGATATTGCTGAGAAATGTGAACATACTGAATGTATGGAAGTACTGAAAAGGGCAGCTGGTAAGTGTCAAGTTAAAGCAGAGTTTTTGTTAACTAAGATGATGATGGATGTTATATTCAGATTTTCATCAATTAAGAGTTGTATACAATTTATATAAATAAAAATGATAATTACTGGCTTATATTACTGTTATTTGAAGCAGAGAGAAAATTGTGTGATTTTTCACTATGTAGTGACTTTATCAATAAGTATTTATGATTATTTAAGTGATATCAGGTGAATGGTATTGGAAAGAGGAGGAAGAGAATTGACTAGTAAATCAGCGTGTTGTGCACTGGATGACAACATAGCAAAATATTGTATCTGGGAAATATGTAAATAGTACAGTTGCTGTTACAGAATCATAACTTTCTTTGGAAAATGTCTGATATAAAATATCTTTTGTGAGAAACCGTAAACAGAAAAATTACAGAAGCTATCTCGTACTCAAGAATATGAACATTGGAGACTAGAATATGAAAATTGGAGACTACAATAGTCAATATCAGGTCATTATCACAGCTAAAAAACAGAAAACATATTTGAAAACATAATGTAATTGGATAGATAAAAAAATTACTCACCAAGTGGCAGCTGGAGAACACACAGATACATTTGGCTAATAGATAAGCAATTGTGAAATTTATCCGTAAGCACAAATGTGAGGAACATACTTGTTTTACTGGTTGAATTAAAAAGTGACAGCAGAACACATCAGGAAATGGAAATTGGAATGTTATTGTCAGCTGTGTGTTTTTCCTTTTTAAAAAAGATGTAAAAAGACATGGGATTCCATATTTTTGAAAATAATAATGTAATGTTATTGCCAGAAGAGTTAAATTTTTCATCAACAGATAGTTCTTCACTTGAGTTAGTAGAGTATGGAGAGCTGTAAAACAACCCACAGTTGCGTACATTTACACATACAATTTAAAAGCAAAAGTCACTTTTCCACAGGGTATTTTACGGGAAGTTTGCACTAAATTATCCATTTTTACCAGACAAGAAGTCTTTTTAAATAACACCAGCTTAGCAAGATGAAGCTCTGTATACGGAAAGATTGGCCATTCTTTTCCTCTTTGCATGCTGCCATCGAGTCACATCTGACCATACTGGATACTCCTGTTACGTATGTAGCATATAGGATGTGTTGTGTATTTCCAGTAGTTTCCTTTGAAGTAATGGAACAGTGTTGTTGGCTACACCTTTCAAGGCCTGGAGGGTGGAAAATTTTATGGGATTTATTTACACACGTTTACTGAAATGCCGCAGGAAGCAAAGTGATAAAAAAGAAGATAAGAAAAGCATGAAAGATGTACAAAATTATTTAACAAAAACTACTCCAGAATTCTGCTGTTTGTCCTGCTGCTTGGATGTTCCCTCGTAAAAATGATGTTTTTCAATGTAATATCAGTTCATTTTTTTCTGCTGCTATTGCTGATTTTTTTCTGCTGCTATTGCTGATGAATCACAATGATCAGTTTAAAGCTACTTATGACAACACTAGCTATAGCCCGCGTCACGTAGGATGCTACTACCATGCATAGAGGCAGAGCGTAGACAAGCGTGGAGGCTATGAGATCTGTGCGTGTGTGGCTGCAGAGAACAGATAAACAAAAGTCCGTATTGCCGAACTGTGTTGCTGCCATCAATAGTGTGGTTCACTTGCCTACGGTGCATCGTATTATCTGTTCAAATCTATGAGAGGGAACAATACATTTTAAAACCGATTTCAATCACCCATCTAAATGAGAAAAATCTTACTTCACGTCTTGACTTTGAGTCTGCTACTCCACAACATTAGCTTGCATGATGTCAGAAAACAAGAACAGCTGATGCAGCTTTGTGGAGACACGAGGTACAATTTTTCTCAAAATGATGATTGTCTAATGACAAGATAATTGAAACTGGTTGTGACACTTGTCATTTATTGCAATTTGGACTGTATTATAAGTAAAAATGTAATACACAAGAAAATTAACTTAAAACTCAAATCAAAATCATTATATGCACTTAACAGCTGTTTTTACTCCATGCATTTTTTTTTTAATGTGTATAATTTGTGAATGTGTATGGGTATGTTTGACTGTAGTTAAATGTAAATTCTTGTGAATAAAAATGTATTACTGGTATGAAAGATTAATGCAAAGGACTATCATAAAAATTGTCAGTATGTTATCGTAGTTCTTGCTGTCAAAGACCATTGTGTGTGGGAACTAACTCATTCGACTCTACAGTGAGAGAACACATTTATGATCCACTGCAGAGCCAAATAGTTGACTTATCTTCTATGAATAACTCGAGGGAGTGCTTACCAATAACATCAAAAGCCACCGATATCTCGACAGGTAACACTTCCCATCATTTTGAGGCATTTTCCAGTCCATGCCTTGATAATGATAGGGATGTACTTGTCGCAATATCACAGTTTTTGACGAATTTGTCCAGCCGCATTCTTACGAGTAATTAGGCATACAGCACACTGGGCAGAGCTTAGCTTCTCCTTGAACAATATGTTGAATATTATAGTCTACATACTTCATGACATACTAATTCCGAATCAATAAAGCCTAGTAAGTTCTTGTATACCATGTATGCAATTGAAATGTTGACAAACATATTTTTTTAATCCATGAAGAAATAATATTAGTGCACTATGTTCCAAAGTCTACATTGTAATACAATCATCACTGCTATCTGAGTCCATGTCTGGACCACCTGATTGTAGATTCAGGATAGGTTCACTGCTTCTGTCCATCTTCAACTCCCTATCAAAGTCTTCTTTTCCAAAGTCTACATTGCAATACAATCATCACTGCTATCTGAGTTCATGTCTGAACCACCTAATTGTAGATTCAGGATAGGTTCACTGCTTCTGTCCATCTTCAACTCACTATCAAAGTCTTCTTTATGAAGCTTTTCAATGTGCCGCACACAGTGTGCTTATGCTGAAGGAGATGATGTCTATTGCTTCACGCACATGTGATTCAGGTTCTGTTATGTTGAATGTTTTGTTTTTTCCTCCATGTATCCTTTAACGTACGCCCAAATTAATTCTATCGGTTTATACTGACAGTGATATGTGAGTAAACATAAAACTGTGTGACAACATACATATATATGGAAGTGACCACATTCATGTATATAGAAGTCAAATTCACATTTTCTTTTGTGTGACTTGTATAAATTAACAAGCCACAGAAATTTGGCATGTGCAGAATATTTTTATTTAAGCCAGAGCACTATATCCACTTTTGTGGTGTTTGTACTTAGTGTTTTCTCTGTAACAGCTGATTGATAACATGCATTTTAATTACTATGACCAACTTTGAAGCAAGGTATGGCAAGAATTGTTTGGTGAACCACTTCTTGAAACTGACAGTATTCATTTCCAAATGATAGTCACTGCTGTTATTCTTATACCTATATATAAAGTTTACTCTCTGGAACGAAACAAAAGGAAGAGCCACCACGCAGAATAATTATCCAAGAATGTTTCATACATGTAACAGCTTTTTAGCTACTTCCTTGTCTTGTATCATGCATCTTTATAAGAGATGTGGTTCATGCTGGATCTATACTATGTGACGAAAAGTATCTGGACACTCCCAAAAAATACGTTTTTCGTACTAGGTGAATTGTGCTGCCATCTACTGCCAGGTACTCCATATCAGTGACCTCAATAGTTATTAGGCATCGTGAGAGAGCAGAATGGGCTGCTCCGCGGAACTCACAGTCTTTGAACATGGTCAGGTGATCGGGTGTCACTTGTATCATATGTCTGTAAATGAGATTGCCACACTCCTAAATATCCCTAGGTCCACTGTTTTCAATGTGATAATGAAGTAGAAACATGAAGGGACACATAGAGCACAAAAGTGTACAAGCCGACCTTGTCTGTTGAATAACAGAGTCTGCCGATAGTTGAAGAGGACCTTAATGTGTAATAGGCAAACGTGTATCCAGACCATCACACAGGAATTCCAAACTGCATCAGGATCCACCGCAAGTACTATGACAGTTAGGCGGGAGGTTAGAAAACTTGGAGTTCATGATCGAGCGGCTGCTCATAAGCCACACAACTCGTCAGTAAATGCCAAACGACACCTCGCTTGGTGTAAGGAGCATAAACATTGGGTGACTGAACAGTGGAAAAACATTGTGTTGAGTGACAAATCATGGTACTCATTGTGGCTCTCCAATGGCAGGGTGTGGGTATGGTGGATGCCCAGTGAATGTCATCTGCCAGCGTGTGTAGCGCCAACAGTAAAATTCGGAGGCAGTGGTGTTACGGTGTGGTCATGTATTTCATGGAGGGGGTTCCACCCCTTGTTGTTTTGCCTGGCACTATCAAGCAAAGGCCTGCATTATTGTTTCAAGCAACTTCTTGCTTCCCACAATGGAAGAGCAAATGAGGGATGGCAAATTGCACCTTTAAAGACGATCGAGCACTTGTTCATAATACACGGACTGTGACGGGGTGGTTACATAACAATAACATCCCTGTAATAGTCTGGCCTGCACAGAGTCCTGACCTGACTCCTATAGAATGTTTTGGAACACTAATTTAAAAATGGGCTGCCATTCCCCAAGCACCTTCCAACACCTGACTGAACATATGCCTGCAATAGTGGAAGCTGTCATCAAGGCTAAGGGTGGCCCAACACCATATTGAATTCCAGCACTACCGATGGAGGACGCCACGAACTTGTAAGTCATTTTCAGCCAGGTGTCAGGGTACTTTTGATCATATGGTGTATGTCACTTCTTTCAATCAAAAAGTCTTTTCTTAGCATATTTGAAATCAATGTCTTTTAAAATTATTTGCATTGACAAAGTGCTATCTCTGAAGCCAATTTTCTCATGAATAACTGTGACAAGTTTTTGTGATTTCGGTTATTCACTAGTTATGTACAATTCAAACATGGAGCACATTAAAATATCATTGTCAAAACCATCCATTTGTGTTACAGGTTTCCTGTGATTTCAATGCTTTCCAGGTGACACAAAACCAAATTTTCCTGAGGTTTCTATAACCCTGACTCTTTCATTTAGTATTCTCTGCATAGTTCTTTGCTAAAATGTACTTCTGCACTTGTATCTTCAAAATGTCAAAAATAAGAGTCCCGCTTTCACATCCACGTTTGAAAAATTTGTAAATGTGGTAAACAAACCTATTTGCCTGCTTGTGAAACACTTCACATCTATTGCATTCATTTGACATATTTATTTGGCAATCATTCCATTTACAGATACACATTCACTTCTATACTGATACAATAAAGTAACATTGACAACTGAATGGATAATTCGGTTGGTCTGTGAATGAAACTGTATTGTCCCAAAGCATGGCGACAGTGCAGCATGCAGGAGAGTGATTTTCACAGTCTGGTTGTAAATCATGGCTAGCATTTCAGAGAGAGAATGAATCTTACGGGTTGCATGCAGTCAATCGAGGGAGATGCGCAGAATGGCTGAAAATTGGACCGCATTTCTACATGAAGTGAACTGTAATTGAGCTTGCTGCTGTAAAAGGAACTGCAAAAGTTGTTGCTGTCACTCATAGTAAATGAAAGCAATACAAAGCTCTAGGGTTTATTCTCATCACAAAAAATATTTTTGATACATTTTGTATACATATTTTGTTGCTAAAGTTCTTTTAATAGAAACTGTTCAATATACTATGGTAGTCAATGTATGAGCAGCTGTACGATGGGCTCAAAATGAAAACTGCCAGCAAGCAGACAATAATTTCTCTATGCAGAGCCTTCGGTTAGAAACAGCTACAGTGCCATTTGTTTGTGAGAAATATAACTGTAAACATGTTTGTATTATTTTTTTAAAAAATTCCATGTTTCTGACTATTTATTGAAAGTGTGTTACAAGAGGGCAAGTATGAAAAAATTTATAGAGTAGCCAAGGAAATAGTATTTCAGGGCAGGAAGAACAAAACAAATAAGGAGACAGAAGGGAAAGTGGCTCACATGCTGTTCAGAATAGATGTAAATAATATATTGAAACACTCTATGAAGTGGATCAAAGACCTTCCGATCTGCAGATTGAAAAGGAAGGATCAGTAAATGAAGATGAATAAAGGAGATTTTATCCTAGTTTCATAGATAAATAAGGCATTGGGAGAACTTACAACCAACAAAGCATATGGTGTAGATGACATTCCGGCAGAAATGAACTTTACAAGAAACAACCGAAAATGAGTTGACCCCTCTTTGCAACTACATCTGTGACAAAGGGGAATGGCCAGAAGACTTTCTCGTAAGTATAATAGTCCCAATTTCAAAGGCTAATAATCCCAAAGAGTGTGAAGACCACAGGACGATCAGCCTAATATTGCAGGCAGCAAAAGTATTTCTTTGTATTATGAATAGGAGGCTATATGTAATGCTGGAAGAAACATTTGGTGAAGAACAATATGGTTTCATAAGGGGAAAGGGAACATGAGATGCCATTGGACTTCTAAGAACCATTGGCGAAAGATACATAGAAAAGGGCAAAGAAGTGTATGCTGTCTTCATAGACCTCAAAAAGGCCATTGATAGAGTGCAGGGGAATAAGCTGTTAGATATCATGAAAAAGAAGGGAGTAAAGTGGAAGGAGAGATGATTGATTGCAAATCTGTACCTGAATCAGAAAGCTTGGGTACGAAAAGAGGTGTTAGACACCAATTCTTGAGTAAGTACTAGAAAGCTATTTGGATGGGATAAGAGGCATCAAGATAGGTGGGCAGAAATTGAATGTATACAATTTGCAAATGACATGGCGAACCTCACAGAAAGTCAAGAGGTGCCGACTTAAATGCTAAATGGCCTGAATGGAGCCTGTGCAGCATATGGCATGAAAATTAATAAAAAGAAAACCAAAAGCATGGTGATAGGCTTAAAGAAAAGAAAAGTGAAAATTAAGATGGGGTCAGAAATCACAGAACAGGTAAGAGCATTCAAGTATTTGGGAAGTTGGATTAATGAAGACTTGGATTGCCAGCAAGATATCAAAGTGAAAATGGCTCTGGCAAAAGAGGCATTTCAAAATCAGAGAAGACTCCTGACTAGTTGTTTAAAGAAGGAATTAAGGAAGCCAACTGGTTAAGTGCTTAATATGGAGCATGATCATGTCTGGAGCAGAAACATGGAGTTTGAGAAAGCAGGATGAGAAGAGAATTGAAGCTTGTGAAATGTGGATATGGCAGAGAATGGAGATGATCAGCTGGACTCATAAAGTCAGGAATGAAGTAGTACTGAGGAGAATTGGAGAAGAATGGAGGATGCTGCTGACGGTGAAAAACAGGAAACTAAACTGGATAGGCCACAATCTAAGAAGAGATTGCCTTTTAGTACAGGCAATTGAAGGTTTCATTGCAGAAAAGAGAGGGAAGGGCAGAAGGAGGTTCCAGATGCTGGATAATGTCAGCAGGCCACAAGGAGGGTCCCAAAGAATGAAGAGAAACACAGAAGACAGAGAAGCATGGAGGGCTATGCAGTCAAAACCTCCCACAAGGCAGACAACCCAATGATGATGATTACTTTAACAGAAATCTTTCTCTTGTTTTTTAAGTAGTAAGCAAATTTGAAAAGGGATGCAATTTTTCAGAAATGCCTCATGAATAGGGATAAATGTCTCGTAGAAATGTCTCACTATGGCAATAATGCCTTAGGGATTCATTTGCAGACCTATTTTAAAGCATAATATTGTAACGGAGGATGCATAACTTTGTTAGTGACACTTCAGACTACAATGACTAAGTGAGAAAGAACTTTAAATGCTGAAAATTGGGACTGTTTGGTGCTATGTATTTTTCTTATGAAGATTATAGTGTAATAGTATGACTTACTTAGATGTTAGTTATGTAAAAGAATCTGTTTAAGGAGTGATTACACAACTACTTAATATTTACTATTTTACCAGTTTCAAAATTGATACAAGCAACGTTACACACAATTAAACTCAGTTCTGACATGCTTGTCGTCTCATTGCCACATCAGTACTTAACTATCGTAAAGTACTAACAAGTAGCCTACAGTATTTTCACCACATGAGCTGGTATGGTGTTTAAGACACTGGATTCACATTTGCTAGGACGGTGATTCAAATCTGAGTCTGGGCATCTAAATTTAGATTTCCATTCCTTACATTAATTAGGGCAAATACTGAGATGGTTCCTTTGAAAAGAATGTGGCTGGCTTCCATCCCCAACCTACGCTTGTGGTCTTCTACTAATGGCCTCAGTCTTCATTCTTTTTTATAGTATTTCCAGATGTATACTATTACTTTGTGCAAAAATAAAACATCACTTTTCCAAAAGAGAAAGGGAAGATGGACATCTGGCCAGTACTACTTCTGTAGTTCATTTGCGCTCGTAGCTTATGAGCATGTCCATACGGCTCATTGTGAAGGATGATATTGCTAAAACATAATCTTACTCAAAACATTACAGTACTCAGTGGTGCAGGCACCCTTAATGTACTACCAGTCTCTTTTTTTCCAGGTGTTCTTTTCATTTCAGAAATGCATTAAGTGCTAGTGGAAGATTATTCATCTGCTGCCTATGGAATGAGCACATAGACGGCTGTGAAATGCCTGGAAGTTTGTAGTAGGAACCATGTTATTGAAATATAGCAAACAACTTTCATAGCCATTTGGAGGAGGGGGGAAGGGAGGGGGGTAATGCTGGCCACATCTATGGTATTTTCGATTAACATGAATAACTGAGATGGAAGCAATGGAAAGGAAACAGTATAGGTAGAGATAAGAAGGAAATAATGACTTCCAGCTGCACATGACATTGCAGCAATGCAACGGCTCGACTTGAAAATTTGTGCCAGACTGAGACTTTAACCCAGATGCTCTGCTTCTTTAGAAAGGTTGCCTTAACTGTCTCAGCTATCCGGACAAGCTTTCTGTCAGACCTAACTTCCCACTTGTTGCACTCCAATGACTCCCACCCATTAACCCCCTACTCATAGATTTGTGATTCTTGTATGAGTTCAGACGTTGACTGTGCCTCAGCTATGCTGTGCTCATAGAATTATATATATGAGTGGCATCTGTTTTATCAGACATGTCTGACAAAACCCAATTCTAAGCACAGAAGGGAAAGCAGAAAGGTGGAAGAAGTATATTGAGGGTATATACAAGGGCAATGTTCTGGAGCACAATATTATAGAAATGGAAGAGAATGTAGATGAAGATGAAATAGAAGATATGGTACTGCATGAAGAGTTTGACAGAACATTGAAAGACCTAAGTTGAACAAGGCCCCGGGAGTAGACAACATTGCATTAGAACTATTGACAGCCTTGAGATAGCCAGGCCTAACAAAACTCTACCATCTGGTGAGCAAGATGTACGAGACAGGCAAAATACCCTCAGACTTCAAGATGAGCTCTTGATATTCATGCAAGTGGTTCTCTTTTCTCCGAAGGTCTCTTTAATTTTCCTGTAGGCAGTATCTATCTAACCCCTAGTGATATGTACCTCTACATCCTTACATTTGTCCTCTAGCCATCCCTGCTTAGCCATTTTGCACTTCCTGTCGATCTCATTTTTGAGACGTTTGTATTCCTTTTTGCGTGCTTCATTTACTGCATTTTTATATTTTCTCCTTTCGTCAATTAAATTCAATATTTCTTCTGTTACCCAAGGAGTTCTGTCAGCCCTCGTCTTTTTACCTACTTGATCCTCGGCTACCTTCACTACTTCATCCCTCAGATCTACCCATTCTTCTTCTACCGTATTTCTTTCCCTTATTTCTGTCAATTGTTCCCTTATGCTCTCCCTGAAACTCTGTACAACCTCTGGTTTAGTCAGTTTATCCAGGTCCCATCTCCTTAAATTCCCACCTTTTTGCAGTTTCTTTAGTTTTAATCTACAGTTCATAAACAATAGATTGTGGTCAGAGTCCACATCTGCCCCTGGAAATGTCTTACAATTTAAAACCTTGTTCCTGAATCTCTATCTTACCATTATATAATCTATCTGATACGTTCTAGTATCTCCAGGCTTCTTCCATGTATACAACCTTCTTTCATTAGTTTTGAACCAAGTGTTAGCTATGATTAAGTTATGCTCTGTGCAAAATTCTACCAGGCGACTTCCTCTTTCATTTCTTCCCCCCACTCCATATTCACCTACTACATTTCCTTCTCTCCCTTTTCCTACTATTGAATTCCAGGCAGCCATGATTATTAAATTTTCGTCTTCCTTCACTATCTGAATAATTTCTTTTATCTCATCATACATTTCATCAATCTCTTCGTCATCTGCGGAGCTAGTTGGCATATAAACTTGTACTACTGTGTTAGGCATGGGCTTCGTATCTATCTTGGCCACAATAATGCGTTCACTATGCTGTTTATAGCAGCTTTCCCATATTCCTATTTTCCTGTTCATTATTAAACCTACTCCTGCATTACCCCAATTTGATTTTGTATTTATAACCCTGTATTCACCTGACCAGAAGTCTTGTTCCTCCTGCCACCAAACTTCACTAATTCCCACTATATATAACTTAAACCTATCCTACCTGCCCGATTAAGGGATTTGACATTCCATACTCCGATCCGTAGAACGCTAGTTTTCTTTCCCCTGATAACTACGTCCTCCTGAGTAGACCCCACTCGGAGATCCAAATGGGGAACTATTTTACCTCCGGAATATTTTACCCAAGAGGATGGCATCATCATTTAACCATTCAGTAAAGCTGCATGCCATCGGAAAAATGTTCTTCATACCACAAACAAATAGTGAAGAATAAACAGTGCTGACACCATGATTTTGCCAAACTGAGAGTGTTGTGCTGACCAAAAAATGCCACACTGCAGTGCTAAATGAAATGAGTGCTCTTCTGTGTACTTCCAAGAAGGACCGAGCAAATCCGAATGACAGGCCGGGCCTTGGTCCAAACGCGGCTCACACACACTGCACTAGTGAAGTTGGCACACCATGGGCAGCCCTGGTGTGGAGGAAATAAGCTCGAGTTCAGAAGAATAGTTGACTATGTACTGAAGAGGTATGTATCTAATGGTGATACTGTATGGGAGGGACACTGGATAAAAATGTGCCCAGTAAAACACTTCAGGATGGGAGGGTTGCATCATGGAAGAAACTTCTAAAGACACAGAGACTACTGCATAATGGCTGTAAAACAGCAGAGGGCTATAGAGAGAGGGAAATGTTGAATAAATGTGTTTAGCTGTCAAGAGAGCACTGTGTTAAGCCTTTAATGACTGCTATGGCAGAATATTATTGAAAGATTTGTCTGTATGTAGTGGCTGTCAGTGGCACCAAAGTTAGTGTTCAGATACTCATGGACAAGACAGGAACTGAAATTGGGGGTAGGAAAACAAAATCAGAAATGCCTATTTTCAATAGCCCTTTACAAAGGAAAGTCCAGTAGTAATGCACCAATTCGATTTTCGCACTCCTGTAAAGATAAGTGAAATAGATATTAGTACCAGTGGCATTGAGAAACAGCAGAAATTATTCAAACTGAAAAAACTCCTGGGCCTGATGGAACCCCTAGTAGATTTTATACCAAATATTTGGCTGAGTTAGCTCCTTCATTAATCATAAGACACTGAAGATCCTTAAAACAGAAATCTGAAGATAGCACATCACACCGCTATAAAAGGACAGCATAAGTGACCCAAAGCTACCATCCAGTGTCACTGACATCCATTTGTTGCAGAAGCTTACAATATATTTTGATATCAAATATGGTGAGTTACCCCAAACAGATGACCCCCCTCATGCAAATCTGTGTGGATTCTGAAAATAATGATTGTGTGAAAGCAAATTTACAATTTTCTCTTATGATGTTCTGAAAGCCATGGATCAAGACAGTCAAAAAGATGCAGTATTTTTTTGACTGCCAGAAAGGCATTTGACTCAGTACCACACGTATGCTTACTGTCAAAAGTATGATCATATGGGGTATGAAACAAGATTTGTGCCTGGATTGAGGATTTTTTGGTGGGAAGGACACAACATATTATTTTTAACAGGGAGTTATCGACAGATGTTCAAGTAATTTAAGGTGTGCTCTGAGGAAGCATTTTGGGACCCTTCTTTTCATTTTGTGTATTAGTGACCTTGCAGACAATATTAATAGTAACCTGAGCCATTTTGCAAATTATGCAGCTATCAGCAATGACATACAGTCTGAAAAAGCTGCACAAATATTCAATCAAATCTGGATAAGGTTTCAAAGTGATGCAAAGAGTTAAAACTTGCTTTAGAAGGTCCAGGAATATAAAATTGTGTATCAGGCAAAATGAAAAACTATAGTATCATATTATTACAATATCAGTGAGTCAAAGGTTGTTGTTGTTGTTGTTGTTGTTGTTGTTGTTGTGGTTGTGGTCTTCAGTCCTGAGACTGGTTTGATGCAGCTCTCCGTGCTACTCTGTCCTGTGCAAGCTCCTTCATCTCCCAGTACCTACTGCAGCCTACATCCTTCTGAATCTGCTTAGTGTATTCATCTCTTGGTCTCCCTCTACGAAGGTTGAATTGATCAACTCAGTGCAATGGTTTGTAGGTATAGAAAATGGAATGATCCCATAGTCTTTGTTGTAGGTAAAGCAGGTGATACACTGCAGTTCATTGGTATGCTAGGGAAATGTCATCAGTTTACAAGGAAGGTTGCATACAGAACATTTGTGCAATCCATCTGGAATATTGCTGAAGTGTGTGGGAGCTGCACCAAATAGGACTAACAGTGGATATTGAATGGACTCAGAGAAAGGCAGCACAAATCATCACAGGTATGTATGACCCACGGGAGAAGATGCTGAAAGACCTGAACTGGCAGAGACTTGAAGATAAATGCATACTATCACATGATAGCATACTAGAAAGTGTCTAGAACCAGCATTAAGTGGTGAATCTAGTAATATATAACAACCCATAAATATTGGTCCCATAGGGACTGCAAAGACAAGATTAGCTAACTACAGTGCAGACAGATGCTTTTAAGAATCATAATCACAAGTACAAATATTTGTTGTTGTTATCAAATATATCATTCATACATCATCAAAATTCACGAGACTTCAGACCCTTTCATTACAAATCAGTTTCATTCTCCTTGCATGCTACAAGTATTTGTACTAAGACCTTCGGTATTGAAAGCTCTCAACTAGGAAATAATTTGCCATGTAATATCAGTGAAGTTATAAGTTACTCCAGTTTTAAAAATGAATTACAGCGTTTTTTCATGGTAGCTCCTTAGTAATCTAATCATATTGTTACCCAAATCCTTATGATACATTTTTTACTCTCTGCCTACTTGTTCTCTATCTCTTTTTTTATTAACTGTTATATTTATCTCTTTCTCATTGTAAGTTTGGTAGTGTTATACTGAGTGTAATATAAGACGTGAGTAATTGCCATAGTGCTCTTCAGTTGAAAGACACTTTTTCTGCAGGCCTCCATAGTAGTTGTACCATGTATAAGCTACTTCTGCAAAACTATTGCATTCTACAGCCACATGTACCTGCTTGCTGTAGTCAGGCCTTGGTTTCCTCTCTGTGTTGTCCACCTTTCTCCATTATAAACCTAACTATTCCATGATTCTTCAGGATGTATCCTGAAGATCTCTTCTTTTAGTGAAATTGTGCCGTAAATTTCTCTTTCTCCTCACTTTGATTCAGTACTTCCTAATTAGTTATATGATCTGCTCATATAATTTTCAGCATTCTTCTGTAGAAACACTTTCAATAGTTTTTGTTTTCTTCTTATGTGAACTGTTTATCATCTGCATTTAACTTCCATACAAGTAGGGCAAGTCTGACGACATTTTTCACCACAAGCGTCATTTCACTTGGTGCTGTCTCCCCCTTTCTTTTTTCATTTCCACGTAACATTATCCCTGAGAACTGAAAAGCTTTTGGTGGATAGAGAAATAAGTAGGTCTACTGTATTGCTGCAGTTCTAAAAATGTGTGCAATTTATTAAACTGAGTTGAAAGAATGAAAAAATATATATATTTGAAAAGTAATGGAAACTTTAAATCCTATAACTTAAGCATTATTTCATTATCCTTTGGAAAAAGTGAGACAGAAATACATGTTAAATATAAGCACTGTTTACCTACATGAGTTGTATGCTGTGTATCAAAGATACTCAGTCAACAGATAAATTTCAGAAAAGTTACCATGAAAGTAGTTGAAAGATTGATACACGTTGTCAATTTTTTTATGCATGCAATTGGAAGGGAAAACATAAACTTTTGTGTGGTACAAGATACTAATATTACAAACATGAAAATAACTCTGTCTATTAAGTTTTCACAACTAAACCACTGAACAGATTTCAGTGATGTTTGGCATGGAGATAGTTTGAATGTTGAGGAAGAACATACACTACTCAAGAAAGTGTGTAGTACAAGATGTTTGTTGATGTGAAGGATGTAACACAAATTAGAGAAAAATTTTTGCTTTTTTAAAGAGCTATTTGCTCTTCGACTTTTGAACTTTATCATATTTGTGAAAATGCTGTCCTTGGTTGATATGTTTTTTAAATGCAATTAAACATAATAGATAAAATGCAGATTTCATCTGATTCATCTATACTTCCATACTAATATTATTAAATGTGAAAGTAACTTCTGTTAAATTTTCGTGAGTACACTGGTGAAGGGATTTTGGTGAGATTTGATATTGAGAGGGGTTGAACCCTGGGGAGTAACGTAGGCTACTTTAGCAGAAAAAAAATCAACCCCTAATGTGTGAAGTGGGGAATGGAACATCCTTTTTAGCATCAGTGAACATAAGCAATGTTAAAAAATTATTAAATTTGTTGCATAATGTATAACTACTATGATAGCTCGATGAGCTAATGTCCGTACCTCTCTGCACACAACTTTATAGCAACACTGTGTGTGCTGCTTAATTGGGCGGTGGGGCAATTGCTGATGGTGAAGGAGGGGGAGGGGGTGACGCATCATGAGCTATGATTATTTGAGCAGGCAGATGTGTGAGGACAGCTTACATTATTGCATGCACAGTAGCTTGCTTTCTCACTGTCGGACATCTTAACAAAAGTACTGATGAGTGAGCTTGGCTGTGGTAACACCTAGTTCTGTTAAAAAAGTCATTTATAATTTTCAAAGTTGTTCAGCATATATACCGATGATATTTCTATTCAGTAAGAAGGTTATATTGAAATTGTAACATTTAACTTAGCAGCATCTTCTGAAATATAAAATTTGATACTATTGACTTGCTGCTTTAGGCTCAGATGGCTGAGGTTGACACTCCACACAACCATTATTCAGGAAATGTTGACTTTTTAGCTTGGGTTTTAAAAGCGTCCTTTCACTGCTAGAAGGATTCATAAGCTTACAAATGTATTGGAAAATATGTCAATAAAATTGCATTTTTTTATCGACTTCACTTGACAGAGTTTCAAGATGGAGTCATGTGGCTTGTAGTTGTCCACCATCTGACATCTGCAGACCAAGAATATTGTAAAGAAAGCTGAACCCATTAATATTACTATCCAAAAGTTCATATCTATTTTTGTGTGTGCAGGCTGCTATATCTACAATAATGTAGAAAAAAATTACCGTAAAGGTATGATCTTCTTCACTTTCATCAATGGATTCATCATCTGACTCATAAGTAAATTGTTTCTTCACTCTTCAGGGTTGAATTTTCTCTCCTTTTTCAAAGTGTGAAAGAGATCCAGCTTTGCACCCACTATCATGCCTCTGGAACCACTCTCACCTCAACAAGTTGCTTGTTTTGCTTGGGCCGTAAATTGTCCATGCACACAAGACAATACACCAGATAAATGCCTTCTGAAAAGACTTCCTAGTCCTTACATTTGCATTCAGTGATTACAAATTTATGTTGTACAAAAATAGTTTTGTTGTTATGGTTAGTCTGCATTTTAATTCTCTACATACCATTGTCATTTATTTTGTTGTCCAAATAGCAAAACTCATCTGTTGGTTTTAGTGCCTCATTTCCTAATCTAGTTCCCAGATAAAAAAAAAAAAAAAAAAAAAAAGATTCAAATGGCTCTGAGCACTATGGGACTCAACATCTTAGGTCATAAGTCCCCTAGAACTTAGAACTACTTAAACCTAACTAACCTAAGGACATCACACACACCCATGCCGGAGGCAGGATTCGAACCTGCGACCGCAGCAGTCCCGCGGTTCCGGACTGCAGGGCCAGAACCGCACGGCCACCGCGGCCGGCCCCAGATTAAATTTGGCTACTTTCATTAGACCATGTATTTTTAGGTCATTAAGAGTGCATTTTAGGCACTTAAAATAGGCTCTTTCAGTACCACATTTACACTATGTAAAACCTGAAATAGGCCCTAAAAAGTATTCTGCAGAAAAACTAAACATAATGTAAAATACAGTGTTGATATATTAGCATATTATTATTTGTTAAAAATAGGAAAATGAAACAGACAGGTTGCAGTACTTTGTGTGTGTGTGTGTGTGTGTGTGTGTGTGTGTGTGTGTGTGTGTATTCATCAGATGTCTTGATTAAAAGTGTTTTCTTCAATTTTAATTTAGTTCAACATTTGTCTTGTGTAAGTGGAACATTTTATCATTTGAAACTAATGCAAGTAAGAAGTGAGATGCTATATAGAAGAGCATATAAACAGCTTTTGGTATTATTAAGGGTCACAGGTAGTTATTTTTATCAAAATAAAATTTAAAAAAACATACAATACACTTTAGTGATTTTAGTTTTCTACCCATCCTGCCCATGCCTAGATTTATGCCATAATTCAAAACTTTCGAAAAAATCAGAACTTGGTGCATCATATTAAAAACATTTATGCTTTGCCTTTCAGGTTTGACATTTTCACATCGTTTACTTCTCCTTTGTATTAAAATTGAACTCTGCTTCATAAAAATGATAAAGTAAACAATTGAGTACCGATGTCTCTTGGTGTAAGATTAAATGGTATTTCTAAAATACTGTGCATCACAAATGCTCTGGTGTCAAAAGATGTGAGAAGAAATTCACAATTCTGAAATGGCAGTCAAACCTAAGGAGGATAAAAACATAGCACCTAACCTCTTTTTCCATGGTTGGCAGAATATAATATTTCTATCAGTTGTATAGTGGGGAAGCTCTGGTAGCCACAGTATTATACACCTAGATTTTCAACTGGTAGTTTTCGGCATTTTCTTTCGTTGAACTATTGGTTCACTGAAACTGGAATGAGTTTTGAACGATGAACATCTTACACTGCATGCGTTCAGCAGTACACTCCATACCAGTTCAGTTCGATGAGTGGAAAACAAAAATTTGACAATGGCCTCACTTTCCTACAGTGAGAACCTGTGTGTAACCAAGGAGTGAGATGAGGTTTTATTACTGAAATGGTTAGGCAGCTTTAAGTCTCCCTTCTTGTATGTGTTCGTTCGTCTGAGGCCAGTTCGAGGTCTATGAATTACTCCCTTTGTGGAAACAGGCAGTTGGATTGGATTAAATGAGCTTCAGACATTTTTTCCCCAAATATTGCAATTCCGAAATGACAGGGGAACCTAAGAAGTATACAAATATAACAACTAACCTCCTTGTTGCATGTTTGGCAGCCTTGTAAGCAAATCTGATTTTATGGAAATACAAGAATTTCATCTTAAATTAAAGAAGTAGATGCATTTTGTAATTTTACAGCAAGAATAGCCAATAATAGGTGGTAATGTCAAAATAGGCTGTTTTAGGTGCTAAAAATTAATAGTTTTGAGTTTAATTAGTCACGAAATGCATAAGTACAAGTTTATTTGCAACTATGAACTGAGGAAAAGAATAGGGTTTTACCTATAAGTCCGGAGTGTATTCATTGTCCATTTTTCAGATTTGTTGATATTCATCTTATAAGCTCTTTTCAAGACATCAATTCAGTTCAACTGATCCCCGACACCCAAACTAATCTTCCCGAAGGTTGGCTGCTACCGGTTTTTCCATTTCTCCTGTAAATAATTTGTGTCAGTATTTTGTGGCAATGACTAAATAAACTGATGGTTTGGTAATTTTCACTTCTATCATTACTTGCCGTCTTTGGAATTGGTATTACAACATTTTTGTTGAAGTCTATTTTACCTTTCTCATATAGTACATACCAGTGGTATAGTGTTGTTGTAGAAGGTTCTCCCAAGGATGTCAATAATTCTGAGAGAATGTGCTTTACACCAGATGTCTCTCAGTGCTCCTTCAAATTTCTCTCTTATCTTATCTCCCATCTCATACTCATTTACTTCCTCTTGCCTTTCCATAATATTGTCTTCAGGATTGTACCCTTAGAACTGTCTTGCCACCTGTGCTCTTTGATATTCATTCGATACCTCTCTTTTTTTTCCCAAAATCTCTTTATTTTTCTCTAAGTGACATCTATCTTTCCCGTAGTCATGCATACTTCTGCAGCTTTACATTCTCCTCTAGCCACTTCTGGTTACCCATTTTACTCATTTCAGTCTTGTTTGTTAATTATGTGTATTATTCCCATTTGCTGTCTTCATTTTCTGCATTTTTATATTTTCTCATTTTGTCAGTTGAATTCAGTGTTGTATGTTATTCAAATATTTCTGCTGGGCCTTGTGTTTTTTATTTTTTATCGTCTGCTTCACTAATGCGGCTTTCACAGCACACAATTTATTGTATGTGTTTCAGTGATTGTATGTGATTCAGTTTCTGTCAAGAAAGAGAATATGAATAAGGTAATTATCACAATATAAACCATTTGTGCATTCTCATGTACGATCTTTATTACAAAAATTATGTATGTGCGCGCCATTAATTGTAACATCTGTGGTTCAGTATGAGAGAGTCTGAATGTTTTAATCTGACTACTGTAAATAATTTCATAAAAACTAAAAAGATGGCCTTATGATCTCCTTCACAGATCTGAGAAAGGCTTGGGAATTCCATTTAATAAGACCATGCCTAGTAAAGTAATGAAGTATTCAGAACAGTGTTTGGGCTCATGGCTATTTCAGTACTTGTCAAGCTATTAGGATAACAGGTATTAACATTTTTCCTGTTGTTGCAATTTCTCTCAGAAACCTGATTTACTGGCCAAATGAAAAGTCATTTAGCCTCATCATTCTTCCAGCTGGTTTGATACAGTTTACAGTTTCTTTCTGCAATGTGCTACTCTTTTCATCTATGTATCTGGGTAAATAAGTGTTTGCCCTTTTTTATGTGTCCTTCCAGTGACTAATTTACCATTTTGTATAAACTAAATCAATCTGCAAACTTGTTTCTTCTTCTGATAAGAGATTTCCCCTTTCCTCACTTGCTCCTTTCCTCTTTGTACCACCCCCTATTTTATGTCATTGCCAGTTTGCTAAATTTAACATCCATCGCTGGATGACAATATTTGAAGGGAACATCATTTGCTGCTGCTGCTGTGTGGTATCAGCGCTGCAGCTCTATTTCTGTGGTCGGCGTAAGTTCGTTACTTCCTCCTATCCCTGTTCGCCCCAGTCAGATCTCGCGCTGGTCGCGGTCGAGTGTCTCCCAGCTGCAGTCACAGCGAAGGTCGCCCACTTTCCGTGCTGCCAACGGCCTGCGGAAGGCACAATGTCCGCAGCGTCTTTCCGTGTCTTCCCATACCCCTCTGCTTTGTTGACTTGGCGTCGCGCACGCCATTTGGCAAGAACAGGTGCAGGAAACAGCGGAAGGAGCGACTAACGTCTATCTTGTCTCAGCGAATTACCTCCGCGTCAGGCTGTCTGCGGGAAATGTTTGGGTCGTGAGTGAAGGAGTCGCCAGTGCGAAGTATATTTTAACACGACAGTACTTTTCTGTATGATCTCCGTATTAGAAGCGCTATTTCTGACTAATTGAGTGTATCAGTTGGCAGGACACATCCTGGGGCGTGTGTGTGTAGAGTAAGCTGATTCCAATGGATGATGGTTGCTGTAGTTATTAGGAAATGAAGACGCTTGAACAGGATAGACTAAATGGAGAGATGTATCAAGCCAATATCCAAACCGAACACCTCAGTAACAACCTTTGTTTTCCACCAATCTGATAATCGGCTCACCATACCAGTAAAGGGAATCTACCGTTGAACGTAGCACCTAAACTACATTTCTTCTCATACGGGTATGCAGTGCATTGGCTGAGGTAAAAATCGCATTTAGTGTCAACATCTGTAGTCGACTGAGAATCGAGTCCCGAGACCTTTTTAAAGTATTCTGACTCTGACGTCAAATAGTAGAATTATGAATTAGTTACCATTTACGAAGTGCTAACCGCAAGTGATGGACTTCGTTTGACTGGTAGTATATTGGTAAAATGCATTGTCTACAAAAGAGATCACTCGCAAAATAACCGAGCGAGGTGGCGCAGTGGTAGCACACTGGACTCGCATTCTGGAGGTCGACAGTTCAATCCCGTCTTCAGCCATCCTGATTTAGGTTTTCCGTGATTTCCCTAAATCGTTTCAGGCAGATGCCGGGATGGTTCCTTTGAAAGGGCACGGGCGATTTCCTTCCCAATCCTTCCCTAACCCGAGCTTGCGCTCCGTCTCTAATGACCTCGTTGTCGACGGGACGTTAAACACTAACCTAACCTAACTCGCAAAATACACGTGCTACCCGTCTTACAATATTGTTCAAGTGTGCGGGACTCACGTCAAATACGTCTAACGGGGATATTCGACGCATTCAAAGAGGGGCAACATGAATAGTGACAGGTTTGTTTGAGTCACGGGAGAGTCTCACGGAAATGCAGAAAAACCTGAGCTGGCGGATGATTTAAGATACACGGAAATAATTCCGCGAAAGCCTACTTACAAAATTGCAAGAACCAGCTTCAAGTGAGAAACCAAGGCATATACTATTGTCCCCTACGTATCGACATCGTAGCGACTGCGAAGGCAAGATCAAATTAATTACTGCGCCCCCCCCCCCTCCCTCCTCCCCCCACACACATTTAAAGCACCCATTCTGCACTCCGTAGGCGAATGGAATTGTGGGATTGCCCTCTGCTATGCACTTCAGAGGGGTTTGCGGAATATGGATGTAGATGTAGTTGTAGTTGTAGAGAGGACGAGTGAATAGAAAATGTATTGCTTGCAGTTAACGTAGTAGAAAAAACTAGCAGATCGAAGTAAGTTGTCGTTCACCATGATTTTCCGTGTGTCAGTACATGATATTTAAATGATCTCCGCCCCCTTAGCTGAGTGGTCAGCGGACCGGGATTCGATTCCCTGGCGGGTCGGAGGCCCGCCCCAGACAAATGCAACGAACAATAACGAACAAAATGAGATCAACAACACCAAAAATGTTAGCTTCGGTGCGGAAGGACCCGGGTTCGATTCCCGGTACTTCCTCAGAATTTTATTTTTATTTTTTAGGTAGGGCCATTTGTGGGGTCATATAAGGAGCCGCTTGAATAAAGAATTAGCGGCATCATCAGTATCCATCTATTGGCAATACAACTGATGGATTGATCATCGCACGTCCCACGATCATATATCGTTTCTCGTACTGCCTTGTAGACAGCAGCCAGCCACTCGCAATAGCCCTAAAGCCAAATTCGTAAGTGGCGTTTACGTTTACGGGAAAAGCTCCAACTAGTGCGATAGCACTGAAAAACATAGGATAAGTTCTTCAGTTAATCTTAGATATGTCACTAACACGACATATGAAATGTAGCTGGGATGTACACAAAGCTAACAGTGGTCTGTATTCATTGTGCTTTTCGAAGTAAATTGTTAATTGTGTATATACAATAAAAGTAAAAAGAAGTTTGCTGACCAGTGTGACCTGCGTTCCTCTGTGACAGATACAGTTAAGTGCACAGTGAAGAATATTGGTACTGCAAGAAAAATAGAAAAACTACGTCAGATAAATTGTAAGACTAACTGAAAAGAAGTAATAAAGCTTGAACATTCAGTTACACAGTGCATCGTCGATTTCATTTCTGGAGACACATTTCCAGTGGGGCATCCCTTTGCGGAGTTAGTGTTTATAAGCTGGGTCAAAAGCGTTAAGGAAGCGTGCGTCCTTGTATACGCTCCCAAGTCCAGTGACAGTAAAGGAGTGTTTTCTCAGTGGAATATTCATGTGGGGTGGCCTTTAAGATCAGTGCGAGTATGAGAGCCCTGTGTACATGACGTACAGTACAGCAGTTTGGTTTGTGACCTGATCCGTTGGTGGCAGTTTCCGCATTCTGATGGAAGAGGATGGGGAGCTGTCTGTGTGGTCAACACTCAGAACCATCATATCTAGAATTAAGAATCGAGATACTTCTTCCTGTACGCGTAAGTATATACACTAACAATGCTTTCCAGTGCGCCGAGGATGTGCGAATCAAGACATTGTGAAATACGGCTTACACGAGCTACAATCAGCACTCATCGTGCTATCTGGATTTAGGCAATTCAGTGAGTGGCATCCAAAGGGCTCGAGGTGGATCCTCGGCATCAGATGGTATGGATTTGCTACTCATCTTTAAGAATTGAAAAACATGTTTCATCCACAGTGTGAAAAGGCGCATCCTTGTTTCGGCATAAGATCCTGCCTTCGGTAACTTCTCCTGGATTACTCCTGAAAAATTAGCATAGAGTACTTAGATTGAAGATCTCTGAAATGGCAGTCCGCAGAACTTAGAATTTGTCGGATGTATTCCAGTTTGTCTTCCTTTATACTTTTTACACTTTACAGCTCCCCCGAGTAGGGGAAATTATTCTCTGGTGTCTTAACACATGTTCTAACTTCGTTTATTTCGCGGTTCACAGTTTTTATGTTAAGTTTATCGCTAATTCCGTTCTCCTGCTCTTCGTTACTTTCGTCATTCTTCAGTTTACTCTCTGTCTATATTCTGCACTCATTAGACTGTCATTCCATTCAACAGGTCTCATAATTCGTCTTCACTCTCATAGAAAATGGCAATGTCATCAGCGAATCCTATCATTGATACCCTTTTACCGTGAATTTTAATCACACTCCTCAACCTTTCTTTTATTTCCGTCAATACGCCTTCGACGCATAGATTAAACAGTAGGGGCGAAAAACTGCATACCTGTCTTATATCCGTTTTAATTCGAGCACTTCGTTCTTGGTCTTACATTTTTACTGTTTTCTCGTATTACCTATCTTTCCCAGTGGCTTGCCCCGTTTTCCACTGTCGAACGCCTGTTTTAGGTCGACAAATCCTCAGAACGTATCTTGATTTTTTAATGTCTTGCTTTCGTTGTAAAAGTCACGTCAGAAATTTCTTTGTTGTATAAGATCATCAATTTTCTTTTTCATTCTTCTGTATATTACTCATGTTAGACAACTTGGGCGCATGAGCTGTTAAACGGATTATGCGATAGTTCTCGCACTTACCTGGCTTTGCTTGTGGGTCGTGTGGATGAAATTTTTCCTGAAGTCTATGCCTTTGTAACTTTGTAGTCTCATAGATTCTACACATCTACTTGAATAGTCGTTTGGTTGCCACGTTTCCATTTCTAATGGCTCTTATCTACCGCTTCTGCCTTATTTGATCGCAAGTCTTAAAATCTGGCCGGCCGGACTGGCCGAGCGGTTCTAGGCGCTTCAGTCTGGAACCGCGCGACCGTTGCGGTCGCAGGTTCGAATCCTGCCTCGGGCATGGATGTGTGTGATGTCCTTAGGTGAATTAGGTTTAAGTAGTTCTAAGTTCTAGGGGACTGATGACCTCAGGTGATAAGTCCCATAGTGCTCAGACCCAGTTGAACTTAAAACCTGTGTTAAATGTCGCCTCTAATACCGGATCCGCTACGTCATCCATATCGACTCCGTTTCTCCTTCTAGTACATTATCGAACAGTTTGACATCTGTATCGACTCTCATTTCTTCTTCTATCACGTCATCGGATAGTTCCTCCACCTCAAGTGGCCTTCCAATTTTCTCTTTCTACCTACCTATTCTACCATCTGCGTTTAACAGTGCAGTTCTCATTGCACCCTTAATGTTGAAGCCCTTGCTTTTAACTTCACCGAAGGCTGAGCGTTTGGCGTTGGTACTCATATCAGAATACCCTTAATGATCTAATGACGGCAGTAAGCCGAAACCGGTCATATCGTAAATTATAAAATAATGTACCATCAAGACGGACAGTTATTATTATTATTATTATTATTATTATTATTAGCGAATACTCCCCTATAAATGGAAAACGTTAAACAGTTAACTTAGTCAAATTTTCTTTAGGATCGTCTTCTTGTTGCAATAGGCTTTCATTCTTTCCGAGAATCCCATTTGTCTACTTTCAAATGTCGGTTGGTCTTATCAACCGTCTTAGAGATATCGTCCTAAATTTTTCCTAATGATTTTTCTCTTTTCTGCGTTGATTTCTTCAAGTTATTGTTTTCTGTTGAGCGTCAGTGTTTCGCTCGCGTAGAGGGCAGTTGGTTTTATGACTGTGTTTAATAGTGCTGAATTTTTGCCTGTCTGACATGGATTTTTGGTTGTAGAGGTTTTGGACCAACGCTAATGCAATTTTGCTGCGAGATTTTTCCAACACCTGTCGGTTCTATGAATTTTCCCAGGTATTTAAAGGACGGGACAGTGTTGATTTTACTTTATTTTGTTTTCAGGCTCTTGATTTCTGTCTTTGAACGTAAGAGCTCAGTGCGATTTGCCATTCTTTAAGCGTCTCTTCGTTCTCTGCAAGTATCGCTAGATCGTCCGCAGATGTGGGCTGAGGTTGTTTTTGTGAAAGCCCAATAGGACTGGCTTCTTCAAAGCCCACATTTCTCGAGTTCTTTCTCCCATTCTTCTATAACAGTGTCTAGGACAACGATGAACAGAATTGGAGAGAGTCCATCTCCTTGTGTCACACCTGTTTGAGTTTCAAAGATTTCAGAGAGTTCCCCCAGAAATTTTACTATAGATTTCATGCCAGTTAGTATTTGTTTTATGAGTTCTCGTGTTTTGGGATCAAGTCACCTCTCTTCTAAAATTTGGAATAGTAAGGGCCTGTTTACAGAGCCGTACGCCTTTTAGAAATCTACAAATGTGGATACTAGAGGTTTTTATCTGAGGGCTCGCTTTTGAGTATTGTTTTGACGTTAAAATTTTGTTCTGGGTGTGACTTGTTCGGTCTGAATCCTGTACGATATGTTTATTTGGGTTCTCATTGATTCTGTGCTCTATCCATGAGACAAGCCGATAGCATATTGTATGTGAACGGTAAGAGGGAGAGTCCTCTGTCGTTGTTTATATCTGACTTGTTGTCTTTTTTTATGTAGTGGATGGATTAGAGCAATCTTCCAGCCAGGATTTTTCTTTTTGCCAAATGTTTATGATTATTCGTGCAATTTCTTTGAGTGAGTACGGGCCTAAATTGTTCAAGATATTACCATCCTCCCCTGAGTTTGCTGCATGTGTTGGTGGTGACAAAATCTTTTATGATTTCTGGGTGTAATTTCAGAAACCTCTCTTTGGGTCCAGGACGATTTAAAAGCTGTGAAAAATATGTGACTAATTCATAGCAGTTTTCTTTATTTGCGAAGGTTGATTTACCATCTTGTTTTCGAAAGCAGTGGTTCTATGGCGTGAGTACCCTTTGATTTGGTTTGCAAAGATCTCGTAGAGATCACATGTGTTGTAATTTTTGAATTTTTCTTCAATTGACTCCACTTGCTCACTGATATTTTCATTTATTTTGTCTTAAAATCTTGGACATTTGTTTGCGAACTTCGAGGAATTCTTTCTGTGTTTCTTCTGATTTGTTGGAGTTGTGATTTTGAAATGCCTTTTTTGTTTTTTCTAATGCGTTTTATACTCCAGCAGAGGTATCTTGGTTTCTTGTGAAGAGAGATCAGGTCTTTCACTGTTTTGATGATTTTTAGTTAGATATTTCTCCCAGTCTTCTGCAGTTCTCCCCATTTTTCTGTTATTTGAGACTCTTCGATTTTTTGTAGATCAGATTTTGGGATCATGAGTGTTTTCCTTATGATTTTTTTTTTTTGGGTGTGACTTTAATTTTGATTCTGTTTAACTAACGTTGCGAGTCGATGTTTGCACCTTTGTGCACTTGCGCATCGTGAGTTTCTATTTGGTAGTCGACGATATTGCGACATGATGAATGCGCAGTTCTAAAGGGTGGATGGGTAATCGACAGGTTTTTTTGTTTTTTGGTCTTTCTCCGAAGTGAGATTGACATAATTTTTAGATTGTTTTGTTGGCGTAACTCAACGAGTCGTGTACCATTGTTATCGGTGTACTTATGAGCAGGATGGTATCCCTCCTTGCCTAGCTTTGGTTAACGTGAGTTTGTGGAATTGTTGACTAGCAGGTCTTTCGCCGTGCGTTGGTACACTTACGTTATGAATGGGTAGTGCGAGAGGATTTGTTGCCCACTTACACTAAAGTAATACACCGCAAGATATGTGATACAAAAACGTAATTTATTATATCAGGTGGAAATACACGGAGTGTTCCATTGATTGCGGAGCTAACCAGGCTGACACATACACTATCTGTTCAGAAGTATCCAAACACTTATTGCTGGATATTAATGTAAGATGTGTCCACCCTTCGCCTTTATAAAGGCTTGAACTCTGCTGGGATATCTTTCAGTGGGGTGTGTGTGTGTGTGTGTGTGTGTGTGTGTGTGTGTGTGTGTGTATGGCAGCCAATTCTTCCTCAAGGGCCGAAAACAGTAGCTATGTTGGACGCCAGGGTCTGGAACGATGTCGACGTTCTAACTCATAGCAAAGGGTTAAGGTCGAGACTCTTTGCGCGCTAGTCCATTTCAGAAACATTGATGTTCACGAATACAGCTTTATAACAAGGTGCTTTGTCATGCTGATAAATCATCGACTCAGTAAAAATGTGTTCATATCTTTCCACATTTAGCGTTTATTTAAGTGCTATAAGAAGAACTCACCCTAAGCACGAAAAAAAAAAGTGACACCAAGTCCTCCGTACTTCAATGTTGGCACTACACATCATGCCAGGCAACGTTCTTCAGGCATTCGCCAAACCCAAACCTTTTCTTTGGATTGCCACAGGGTATAGCGCGATGAATCACTCCAAATCACGCATTTCCAGTCATTCACTGTCCAGTGACGTCGCTCTTTCCACCAACTCAAATGTCGCAGAAATGTGACTCTCATGTCGATGGGTATGTTATGATGATAATAAGGACAACACAACATCCAGTCGCTGAGCGGAGAAAATCTCGGACCCAGCCGGGAATCGAACCCGGGCCGTTAGGTATGACATTCCGCCGCACTGACCACTCATCTATCAAGGGCGGACTTCGTGCAGGTGAAAAGCTTGTATTACAATACTTTTTTTGTCAGCTGTTGTGTTGTCAATTAACAACTATGTACATGATGGATTGTCATGAAATATTTCAATTCAGTTAACCTCTCATTCGTTATTTTCTTAATTTGTCATTGGCTGGATGTCGAAATTAACGTTTTTCACGCTGATGTTGGAAAGTTGCGTGGTGAAGCTACATTTTGCGGTTGGTAGCGCCGATTACGTCAATATTTCCCCTCAGACGTTTCCACACGCCGCAGAGACCAATCTTCTCATTTAGACATTTGTTCATTATTTTCAGCAACTGTTTTTTGAAGAATGCCGGTGTGAAGAAATAGCACACTAGTTGTGTTCAAAAAAATGTTTTCCAACGCAGTTCGTGTGCTATTTCTTCACACCGGAAATCTTATTCCATTCACGCTGCCACCCCCAGTGCACCCCGACTTCTTCTTTTATGCCACCTAAACCTGCTTCACGGACTCAAAGAGAAAGACTCGACGTGATGAAAGCTCAAAAAGTAGTAAGACTCCTTCTCGCAGAGAAAGTATGTTCCACTACGATTTCAAAGGAACATTTTCAAATATTTATCAAAAATTGGAGAAAATATAACATTAAATAAAAATATCGGCATTCAGTATTGCCGTTTTGATATCGACATATCGATATATAGGGGAAAAAAATGTCGCCGAAGTAACTCGATATTTTCTGATGGAAACAACGATCTATTCATATTTTATCAACAGCCCAAATATGATGTAACTTCTGGGTTGACTGCGCTAAACGGACAACTTCTCCACTTGTTATTCGTGCTGCTGTAATTTGTACACGTGTCTACATCCGTTGGGACGTTTGTCTTGCATTGCATCGTATATGGAAATGGGTATATATTCATACACCAGTATATACCTTCACCTTCCTTTGGCACTTTCCTCCTTTCAGGGAGTGCACGAGAAAAAATCAATTGAACATGAGCTAATTTCTCAAATTTTATCCTCGCTATTCTTGTACGGCTTGCCAGGGTTTGTAATATTCCTGCGCTGTTCTATTTTTGTGCAAGAGTATATTCGTGGAAGCTCAATTGTATTTCTTGTCGAGAGTGTTGATTTTCAGTTTACCTGTCACCGTTGTTTAGCTAGCATCTACGTAGTAACTTTGTGTTGGTCAAACTGGCCTACAGGTTTCTCTATTCATTTTAGTTCGACAAAAATCCGAGAAGTGTATCTGCACTAAAGAATTGGTTGAACCATTGTTTGAGACGTCTTTGATAATTTAACTGCACCTCCTTAGTATGTTCTTAATGAATACAATAGGTTCCACTGGATAATATATTTTACTGTGTCAATATATTTTACTGAGCCTTTATGGGGAGGGTAATATAACTATGTGGTTCTGTACGCGCCCCAAGTCTCTCATTTTCAATATCTCTACGAGACGAGTATGAGGAGGCTAGAATTGTTGTACAGTTTTCCACGAATACCGTTTCTCTAAATTTACCAGACCAGGGTTTCACGAGAAACCAAGGTATTCTTTCAGATTTTTGCATGGACAGTAAAAGACGTTACGGTCCTAGCAGAGCGTCTCTGAATTTTACTCGTGTCTGCTTTCACATTTGCGTGGTAAACACTCTGGAGCAGTACTCTAAAACTAATCGCATTAGCGGCTTGTGCATGATTTCCTTCATAGAACCACAGCATTTTCCGCGAATACTCCCAACAAAAATATTCCATTCGCCTTTCTAAATACTGATTCCACTCGTTCATTGCGTTGCATCTCTCTTTGAAATATTACCTTTGGATATTTAAATGCTCTGATACGCTCCAGAAGTATATAACTCATCTTGAAATCGGATGTTATGAAGTCACTTGACGTCGTTCTTTTAAGCACAACTAGGATAGTGTAAAGTGGGATGTGCGAACCTTGGACTCTGCCCCGACCAAACTGTGAGTGTTGTGGACGGCTGTTTAAAGACAGAGGATCAGAGAGGAACTCCAGTGCTTCCCATGTGTTGCAAAGTTGGTGATGCGATTTGTAGCTCCGCCGTAGCTGTTTGGCAGGTGTGTCTTATTGTATTGTTAATTTATGTAGAGGACATACAGCTGGGATGACTGTCTAGAAACATCTGTCAAATCTATACTAGTGACTACCATGTACGATTATTCAGAATTATTTTTTACTTTTTTAAACCGCATGGAAATTTTGCAGTAAATTGTGACACCTGTTCCAGTTGCGAGAACTTTTTCAACAGAATGATTTAGTTATGGCTATCTGACAGCAGGAGAGCGATCTCTGAATTCGAAAAATGTAATCTTACTAAAGAGCCTGCAGCTTGTGGTCTATTGGCTAGCGTTCCTGTCTGTGGATCACGGGGTCCCGGGTTCGATTCCCGGTTGGGTTGGGGATTTTCTACGTCTGTGGACTGGGTGTATGTGTTGTCGTCATCATTTCATCGTCATCATCATTCGTGACAGTGGCTAGATTGAACTGTGGAAAAAATTGGATTGTGGAAAAAATTGGAACTTTGTATGGGCGCTGATGAACGCGCAGTTGAGCGTTCCATAAACCATCATCATCATCATCATCATCCTTACTAAAGAAGTTTTATTTGCCGAGATCTCAATAAATACATTTATAGACCACTAGTTTCGGCACTTTAAATTGCCATCTTCAGATCGTCCACAACATCAATCATTGCGCCACTCAGTGTAGCGCACTGTCATCTAGTCATAAACATATTTGGAAGCAATTCTTTGAAGAAGCCGCACCAGTGTAACGCCATATATCATACAATAACACAATACCATTGATAAACACAAAAGTTTTAAATTAAGTACATTTGGTTCACAGGGTGTTGCTTGCTGTGTCGGTGTTGACAGCTGACGGTACAAACATTATTCAGCTAGAGAACCTTAGAGACGTTTAACATGAACACTTATTTTGGTAATCACAGTACCCAATAAGTTTGTCCGTTGCGATAGTGAAACGACGACGTGAAGCAACTAGAAAAGATGTCACCACCAACAACAATAGCATAACGAATAGTTACTTGAAATTTATGTACATCACTGTCCGCTCACACCTCGGGTGTGCCATCCGACACCATGCAACCTATTGTGAATCATTTCAGAGAATTTAATGCCACACATTAATTACAGTAATAATTTAATAACTACCAAGAAGATTGCTGTCATAGCAACATGCGAGAAGAAAACTCAACCAAACATTTAGCACTAAAGCGCTCATGGCGCACTGGAGAAAAGTAGGACTTTTTCTAGTGTGCCCAGGACATGACTTTAACTCCCCTGCATCTTTTCTCATTGGCGTCCCGTGTGTCAGAACTCCCAGTTAATCTCGTGAATCTTCGGAGCGGTGTTTGTGGGGCCGTGACCCCAGCCAGATGCGGCGCCCCAACACGTGTGTGGGATTAAATGGATTATCGCACAGATGGGGCGCTGCGTTACTGAAGGTGGACACACTGAGCACCTGTGGACGACGTGACAAGCGTTGATAACTGATCAGTGTCACGAAAGTGTATCCGTTCTTTAAGTTATTCATACTTGTTGAAGTGTAGTAGGGCATGAGAAGAAAAAGTTGAAATCATTACCAGCGCCATTTGTTTAAAATAATGTAAGATGCAACATAACATTTTCAATAGTTAAACTGAACTTCCATACTATACAACTTACTGTACCATTCATGCGTAGTTTTACGCAGTTTCAATTTTATTACCACACTAAACAATTTACATGCAACTCATGAGAACTTAGTCTTAGATGGCATGGGAGTCTGATCTAAACTTTTAAAAGGCTTAAAGGATGTATATTAAGTGGAGTGAGATGATAGTCTGGATAAAACGATTGTTATTCAACGTGTCAGGTTTCACGATTGGCTGAGGTGGAACAAAATATAACCGTCGTGCGGCAGCTATTGCCAGTGACACCAGCGATGTTAAATCGCACCGACAGCCTCATTTTTCAACGAATTGTGTAAGTTTAAGAGACTTGCAACTCTGTTAAATATTTGCAACAGTAAGGTATGGTATTTATAGACTTTTGCCAAGTTTTTCTCGTAAGCTCTAAACCAGGGATCCCCAAACTATTTTGGACAAGTGACCCCTTTCCCAAAATGAACTGTTACTTCAAACCTCCATGGCCAAATTACCTACTTTTAAGATCAATCCCCTTATTCATAATGGTCCGCTAACTTAAAACAGCTGCTACAGAGTGTTATTTTTCATTCTGACTTGGGTCAGTAGAAGAAAACAGAGTGAGAATTAGCAATGCCTTAAGTTAGCAGACTATTGTGAATAAGGGGGCCTATCTTTAGTTTTTTCCTATTGATATAAAATACCTATGTACTAAGGTACCAATTGGAAAACCTTGCACTTGGTTAAGTGAGTAAAGTTGGCTTCATTTTCCCATCAAAATTTAACAAAATTAGAAAACATACAATTCAGTAAATATCAAGTTTAATTTATAATGATTATTACAAATTAAATACAAGTAGGTAGGAAATTATATTTAAAAAATACAGTACCTACGTATCTTGAAAGTTTTAAATAAGAATTTGTGTTCATTTCATATGGGTCGATTTGTAGACCTCGTCGACCCCCAAAATCTGTTTTCGCTTATGTCGACCCCTAGGAAACCGATATCGACCCCAAGGGGTCGATATCGACCACTTTGGGAATCCCTGCTCTAAACCTTGGTAATACAGGGTGTTTTACAACTTCTATTATAGGCTTCTAGCGGTTTTCTTACGACTACAATGACGGCTGCGAGAAAATGGTACGTTCGCGACTAGGAGGGTTGACTTGAGGTGCTCCACGGGCGCCCCGCATTCTCCACTTTGAAGAGCACGTCCTTCGTCACGTAGAAGAGAACCCCACGACGCCCGTGCCGTGGCCTACTGTAGAGCTCAGCCTGTGTGCCACGAATCGGGAGATAGGAAAGTGATCCGATCCTCAGACTTATTTTACATCCGAACGCTACTTTTTCGGACGTGGGTTCCTCATCAAAACTGAAAGCTGGTAATAGGAATTGTGGAATACTTTTATGTCCTCCTTCAGAGCTTGAAACAGTAGAATTTTTCGATTTTGAGGATGTACTCTGCACCACAGATCTCCATATTTCTGAATCACTGGTTCACTACTCTGAAAGATTCCTCAAACATGAATAATGAAATGATTAAGCATCGCATCACCTGCGGGGATATACGAGGATCACTCAGTAATTAGAGAGACAAATTGGTCTGAGGAAAAAAGTGTTTGTTGGGCAAGTTTGGTACTTTTATGGCTTTAAGTTGGCATCACAGGGATGAATACTGATCAGCTGATATATCAACATTGTTTTGTATACATCCTCAGAAATACATTTCAAGATAGCGAGTCCGCTTGAAACGTCCACATTAGTTGAACAGTGTTCTGTTGTTCGTTTTTTACTCTCTGAAGGCGAGAAACCAGTGAATATATACTGTAGAATGTTGTATGAATCGTGCAAATTTTTGCAAGTGGGTAGAGCCGTTCAAAAATGGTCGCGATTCAGTGACTGACGAACACCGTTCTGGCCGACCAGTTGCGGTTTCAACTCCCTCACTTGAAAGTCGAATTGATGACATTATTCGTCCCGACCGTCTTGTGACTGTGGAAATGATAGTTTATAAGGTTCAAATTAGTATTGGTACAGATCATAACATCTGTAACAACCCGAAGTACCATAAAACGTGCAAGATGGGTCCCAGAGGAGTTGACGCGGCTACATAGGGAAACAAGGTTGAGAGTGTACACGGAGCTGAAGGAACGTTATGAAAGAGAAAGTGAGCTCTTCCTCAGCAAAATTTTAACTTGTGATAAAACTTGGAGTCACTATTATGAGCCAGAATCAAACGGACAAAGCATGGAGTGGAAGCCCACAAACTAACCAAACTAACCAAAACCCAAGCATCAGCAGGAAAAGTCATGTTGACGGTGTTTTGGGATGCTGAAGGTCCAGTATTTTGTGGTTATCTCGAAGAGCAGCGTACAGTGAACAGCCAATACTACTCGGATTTGCTTTTAAACAAGGTGAAGCCAACCATGAGAGAGAGACGTCATGGATCTCAGAGGTGACATGTGATCCTCCAGCAAACCAACGTGCGTCGTCATACACTACTGGCCATTAAAATTGCTACACCAAGAAAAAATGCAGACGATAAACGGGTATTCATTGGACAAATATATTATACTAGAACTGACATCTGATTACATTTTCACGCAATTTGGGTTTATAGATCCTGAGAAATCAGTACCCAGGGCAACCACCTCTGGCCGTAATAACTGCATTGATACGCCTGGGCATTGAATCAAACAGAGCTTGGATGGCGTGTACAGGCACAGATGCCCATGCAGCTTCAACACGATACCACAGTTCATCAAGAGTAGTGACTGGCGTATTGCGACGAGCCAGTTGCTCGACCACCATTGATCAGGCGTTTTCAATTGGTGAGAGATCTGGAGAATGTGCTGGCTAGGGCAGCAGTTGAACATTTTCTGTATCCAGAAAGGCCTGTACGGGACCTGCAACATGCGGTCGTTCATTATCCTGCTGAAATGTAGGGTTTCGCAGGGATCGAATGAAGGGTAGAGCCATCTGAAATGTAGCGTCCACTGTTCAAAGTGCCGTCAATGCGAACAAGAGGTGACCGAGACGTGTAACCAATGGCACCCCATACCATCACGCCGGGTGATACGCCAGTATGGCAATGACGAATACACGCTTCCAATGTGCGTTCACCGCGATGTCGCCAAACACGGATGCGACCATCATGATTCTGTAAACAGAAGATGGATTCATCCTAAAAAATGAAGTTTTGCCATTCGTGCACCCACGTTCGTCGTTGAGTACACCATCGCAGGCGCTCGTGTCTTTGATGCAGCTTCAAGGGTAACCGCAGCCATGGTCTCCGAGCTGATAGTCCATACTGCTGCAGACGTCGTCGAACTGTTCGTGCAGATGGTTGTCGTCTTACAAACGTCCCCATCTGTTGACTTAGAGATCGAGACGTGGCTGCATGATCCGTTACAGCCATGCGGATAAGATGCCTGTCATCTCGACTGCTAGTGATACGAGGCCGTTGGGATCCAGCGCGGCGTTCCGTATTACCCTCCTGAACCCACCGATTCCATATTCTGCTAACATTGGATCTCGACCAACCCGAGCAACAATGTGGCGATACGATAAACTGCAATCGCGATAGGCTACAATCCGACCTTTATCAAAGTCGGAAACGTGATGGTACGCATTTCTCCTCCTTACACGAGACATCACAACGACGTTTCACCAGGCAACGCCGGTCAACTGCTGTTTGTGTATGAGAAATCGGTTGGGAACTTTCCTCATGTCACCACGTTATAGGTGTCGCCACCGGCGCCAAACTTGTGTGAATGCTCTGAAAAGCTAATCATTTGCATATCACAGCATCTTCTTTCTGTCGGTTAATTTCGTCATCTTCGTGGTGTAGCATTTTTAATGACCAGTAATGTATATCTCAACTAACCCGCGAAACCATCGACAATATGGGCTGGGAAGTACCGCCTCATTCCCCTTACTGTCCTGATTTGGCACCTAGTGATTTCCATTTGTTTTATGCACTGAAGGAGGCATTATGTGAGAAGAGGTTCCAGGACAACGAGGACGTGAAAAAGTTTGTGGGGAAATTGTTTCAAACATCAAGATAAAGAGTTCTTTGCAGCCGGAATAAAAAAGTTTGTAGCCCGTTGAAACAAGTGCATAAATGTTCAAGAGGATTCTGTTGAAAAGTAGAAAAAGGTCTGCTTTGTAAAAATAAACGCTTTTTTCTCCATACCAATTTATCTTTTTATTTATTGAATGACCCTCGTACATATTGTTGGGATTTCCTGGTATATTGCCGTTGATCTACATCGAGGTAATGTCGAAACAATAAGTTTTGCTAACATACGTTTGTATCACATAGTGGCTGGGCCTAATAATGAAAAATACATCGATAAATAAAAAGATGTCACAAAGTGCAGTGAATTCTTCTTATGTCAACAGATCAAAGATGCTCCGATGTTTATCGAGATTGGTCTTCAGATATTAATTATTCGTGTATTTTAAATCCAGTTCCCTTTTTTTATCATAGCGTATGGATTTAGACAGGCCTACGAGCCTGCACTTTGAAACTGTATACTCGCTCACGGCCAACTTGTTTATAGGAGCTTCACTTGAGTTCACGGAAGAAGGAAGCAAACTGCCACCACTGCAGAAGTGTAAAATCGTATTCGAGGAATAAAGGACGTTGTTTTTGCGACGGACGATGTATGACGCTACTTAGTCTCCAGAATGATCAGGCTTTGCTTCCACTATCATGACAAATTCGCGATTGCAGCGTGCACTGTTGGTTTCAACGGTGTAGAAGCATTAAAAGCAATGTAAATATCACAGTTGTTACGAAAGTAAGAACGTAAAAGTTCAGTGTCGTTCATAATTGTACAAATAGCTGAAAGGGAAAACCTCTCCACTGCAGTCTTTTTTGAATTTCATTTAAGTGCCTAAGATCATTATATTTTTCATTTGGGATTTCTCTCTCGCTCCATGGCCACGAACTTCGGTCATTCATTCACGCGGGACAGAATTTTGTTGAAGATCAGAGACGATCAGGAGTCCAAAAAAACAGCAGCCACTAAAGAAAACTCTTTTCATATTTAGGGAACTGAAGAGAACGCTCCCCGCAACCGCCAATACATTACGAGTTCATTCTGATTCAGATCAGCGATTCTGTATAACGGCTCAGAGTGAGAGCGTTCATGTCAGTAACGATTATTCTCTCTGTTTCTTTCCATTAAAACCTATAATTTTCGTAGCTTTTCCGATCTTTTAACGTCACCTCTTGTAACACGTGTATACAATGTGTGTTTGTGCCTTCGGCCACGGGAATTGTTACGAGCACAACAAGACTTCGATAACCTCTACTGGTAAATGGCTGACTACACCTGAACACATGGCACAGTCTTGTAGTTTTATGTTCCCTGAGTCAATTTGCACATGTGTTTTTCCGACACCTTGTATACAGTATAACAAAGTAGTTCCTTTGTCTTCCTATCCAGTGCATTTCGAATGTTTAGGATACGGAGAGCCGTTTAGTAAAGTTATCCCTTGCGCTATTTGTGGATAGGCGTATCTGGACAGCAATCTAATTTCTGTTTCCCTTGTAAACTACTGGATGTCCTTTACACTTTCGGAAGGCAGACAAAGCGCTTGTACGGTAGTATAAAAAAGCTTAACCGTTGATAGAAGTTTTGAAGAAACAAATGTTCGTGTTCGGCGAAATCAGAACATATTTCAGAGAGATCGAAACTACTAATGCCTACTGAAAGTGGGAACAAAAATAAAAATCATTATAGCTGGTTCTGCCTCAGCGGATTATTTTCTCTTTAGATTAACTGTATAAAGTTCCATAAGCGTCCATGCCGTTGCGCACCTGAGCCGTCCGATTGCATGTATAAATTATATAAGCAGTTTCACCCATAGTGATTCACTGGTCACAAGACGCCGTTTCGACATTGGCTCCGCGCAAGAGCGCTAACCAGGAAAAATTTACCACATCGAAATACGAAAACAGCGAGATTGTTCATAAAATATTTTCATCATAACTAAACCTGCAGCTATTTTTTGTACGAAGTGTACCTTTTCGAATTGTAGTCAGTACAGTCAGTCCAAAGAGTGTACGGACACCAACGTCGCGAAAGTAATTACAAAGCGTAATTAACAACGATTAACTATTCAAGTACTATAAATAAATTGCTTCGAAAAACGAGTAGCACTAATTCGCACTCACAACAGACGGCAGATTTCGGAGGGCGAGAAATTAATTTATTAAACCAAATCCGCTGTAATTGTAAATTTTATTTATACTTGATTGTCTGATATATTCGCATACTTGTCTTTTTATTACTCGTAAATAAGCTGTTGCATCCTCAATCATGTTGATGGAGTTGACGACTTGTCAGGGGAATACGTGAGTACTCAACTCTCACAAGCAATTTAAACAATATTGCGATGTCCTTCCCCACATTCAAAGACTTTTCGTGAGCGATAGTCACTTTATGCTTTATGAATAGTCGCCGCACACCACTATATTAGAAGTGAACACACTTCAAGTCCTATACTAAACGTGTCCACGGACTTTGGAGCTTGTCACGAGGGTGTTTTTAAGGCGAGGGAGGGTTGGAAGGGGGGGGGGGGGCATTGTGTGTCTCATCGATACATGTAGTCGCACCATAGGTGCAAATTAACAGCTGAGGAGTGTCTGTCGAAAAGCCAGAGTAACATGTTTTTCAGCATTTTTAGTGGCAACAGTTGATTGTTTTAACGATCTGGCCTTGTAACAGTAGGTATCGTGGCTTTGCTGTGTTGGTACTCCAAACACCTGACAGCAAGGAGAAACTATTGTCGTTATGTGCACCTTTAATGTGCGTCTTAATGATGATGGCATCCTCTTGGATGAAATATTCCGGGTGCTAAATTGTCTCCCATTTGCATCACTGGGTGGACCTGCACAGGAGGATGTGGACATAGAGAAGAACAAAACTGACATTTTACACGTCGTAGCGTAGAATGTCAGATCTCTTAGTCGTGTTAACCAGCTTAGAGAATTCAAAAAGGCGAATGGATCTGTTAAAGTTAGATGTAGTGTGAGTTAGTGAAGTTCGATGGCAGGAGGAACGGGCTTGTGGTCTGGTGAATACAGGGTTATAAATACAAAATGCAACAGGGTAATGTAGTAGTACGTCTAATAATAAATAAGAAAACAAAATGAGGGTAAGCAATTATAAGCAGCATGGCGAACATATTATCGTAGCGCAGACAGAAACGAAGTCAACATCCATATGATGGTGAAGTGATTGAAAGAATGTACGACGAGGCAAATTATTGAGATGCACTAAGCGATCAAAAGTATCAGGACACCCCCAAAAACATACGTTTTACGTATTGGTTGCATTGTGTTGCCAACTACTGCCAGGTATTCCATATCGGCGTCCTCAATAGTCATTAGACATCGTGAGAGAGCAGAATGGAACCGCTCCACGGAACTCACGGACTTTGAACGTGGTCAGGTGACTGGGTGTCACTTGTGTCATTCGTCTGTACGCCTAAACATCCCTAGGTCCACTGTTTCCGATGTGATAGTGAAGTTGATACGTGAAGGGAAACGTACAGCATAAAAGCGTACAGTCCGACCTCGTCTGTTGACTGACAGAGACTGCCGATAGTTGAAGAGGGTCGTAATGTGTAATAGTCAGACATCTATCCAGACTATCAGACAGGAATTCCAAACTGCAACAGGATCCACTGCAAGTACTGTGGCAGTCAGGCGGGAGGTGAAAAAAATTTGGATTTAATGGTTGAGAGGCTGCTCATAAGCCACACATCATGCCGGTAAATGCCAAACGACGCGTCGCTTGGTGTAAGGAGCGTAAACATTGGACCACTCAACAGAGGCAAAACATTTGTGTAGTGACGAATCTCGGTACACAATGTGGCGATCCGATGGCAGGATGTGGGTATGGCGAATGCCCAGTTAACGTCATCTGCCAGCGTGTGTAGTGCCATCAGTAAAATTCGGAGGCGGTGGTGTTATCGTATGGTCGTGTTTTTCATGGAGGGGGCTTGCATCCCTTGTTTTGCGTGGCACTGTCACAGCACAGGCCTACATTGTTTTAAGCAAATTCTTGCTTCCTACTGTTTAAGAATAATTCGGGGATGGGGATTGCATCTTTCAACACGATCGAGCACCTGTTCTTAATGCACGGCCTGTGGCGTAGTGGTTACACTACAATAACATCACTGTAATGGACTGGCCTGTACATACTCCTGACCCGAATCGTATAGAACACCTCACCGACCGACATCGATACCTCCCCTCTGCGCAGAATGGGCTGCCATTCTCCAACAAACCTTCCAGCACCTGATTGAACGTATGCCTGCAAGAGTGAAAGCTGTCATCAAGGCTAAGAGTGGGCCAACACCACACTGAATTCCAGCATTACCAATGGAGGACGCCACGAACTTGTAAGTCTTTTTCAGCCAGGTGTCCGGATACTTTTGATCACACAGTGTAGTTAAGGGAGACGTAAACGTATGGGGACTGAAATTCAACAGTTAGAAAAGAAAGAGAAGGAAGAATAGTAGGAGGATACCAACTGGAGAGAACGGAATGAAATGGGAAGTCGTCTTGTAGATTTTTGCACAGAGCATAATCCAATCATTCCTGACACTTGGTTTAAGAGTAATGAAAGAAGGTTGTGCACAGGGGAAAGTACTGAAGTCACCGGAAGATTTTGTGCAAACGAGGAATAGATGAAGAAATCTCGGGCTGACACAGGAATGGCGTTGAAGTCAATGAAATGTTGCATTTGTCGTGTTGCGTCGTAATAACAGTCAAACGTCAATTTCATACGTTAACTTGCTTTCTTTATAGCGCTTTTTGAAGTAGTCTTGTTCTGTGTGTTTCGTTCCGTTGGGTAAACTGGAATGCTGTAGCATCATGGTTTTGCCGCTGGCGAAAATGTATGGGGAAGGCGTATGTGGTGTCTCCTCTTTTACTTTCTACAGCGAATAAATGAGAGTAACTGCATTGAAACGTGACAGAACGTCTGCTGAACGGGTTCCACGTGAGGAACATCCCGAAACTGTGAACACTTGAAGTGTCTGCTGACTAAACACCTGTTAGATAGCAGATTCCATAGGCATACCGGAAGAGAGTACGGTGAAGTTTCACGTGAAAAATTGAATATGAGAGGCTTTGGGCCACATTAGTGCTGCATTTGTGGAATGATGACGTAATGTATATGAAATAACGAATTTCTCAATAATGTTTGACCATTCTAAAAGTAATCCAGCTGATTAGATGCGCCGATTTGTTATTGTTGGTGAGACCTGGATCAACAGCGCCAGAAACGAAGCAGGTATCAAAACCGGCGTCTGTACACCTATAAGGGGGCGTCGATTTTATATGCCGAAAAGGTCGTGGCTAATTTCTTCTGGGAGTTGAAATGGAGTCTTTGTTTTCATTATCTGGGAAAAACAGTAAATAGGGAACTCACCACTCCTCTAACGCAAATGGATGAGACAATACATTAGTAAATGCCTGTATTGCAAATTGTAAAATCACTCTTTAGTACAATGCACATCATCTTAAACCTGTTTTGAAAATTAGAAACTTGATGGAATAAAGAACGAAATGGCCTTTTATAACAACACTTCGTGTGTGTTTCGGTGGACCAGTAGTAAAGTGCCTCAAATCTGAAGGTCACAGGTCGAACTCCCGATCACTCCTAGAATTTTATTTAACAGTTCGTTCACCTCTTGAAATTTTTATTACTGAGCAAAATGCAACTACATTAAACTGAAGGTTTCACGATAATTGATTGGTTACATCAGTTCAGATGGAGCTAACAGCATATCGCCACCAGTAGGACTCTGCCCAGTACAGCATTGTGGTGTTCAGACCAACCTTTAGTTTGCTGACTGCTGTGCGTTTTTAACTGCATTTCGAGAGTGGGATCTAGTCCGGAAAAAAAGTTCAACATACGACATTGACCCAAAACGGGATTACGTCAAAAATTACTGCATGATTCTGATATTATTATTATTATTATTATTATTATTATTATTATTATTATTATTCTATTTATTTGTTTATTTATTTATTTATTTTTTTGCAACTCGTCTCACTCGTCTCACTCGTCTCACTTAACCCTGCTAAGGACGCAGAAAAATTCTCTTATGTGCCAGCATTCTCCAACTCCTTGTGATAGTGTGGTCTGAAGCAGACACTGAACCTCTCAAATCCATGATCAGTCAGTAGCCGAACCTTACAAATTCCCCATAGTTTTTGAATGGGAAACGAGAACTTTATTAGAGAAAGGGTTTTTTTCCAGTTCCTACTCTCGTAAACTGAAACGTTGTGGGGTATTTAACGCGCAGTTTTAGATGTTTCCCCCCTATTTAGTTTTTCTATTCGCAGTGTGCGCTATAGTTGCCTGAAGCAAATTCATGAATAGAATCAGCGGAAGTCGAACTGTGGCTATTAGCACCCCTCTTACAATTACGCGCCTGTCAGACTCCACACGCTGTTCGTAGTTGTCACTGTCCGACATCGAAATTGTACGTTCTGCTTCAGCGATCAGGTCAAAATTCTCTGTTGACATCCTATCTGTCGCTGTGCCATTAATTTCAAATTGAAAGTCGTGGGCATAATGGCATACTTGGACGTTACGTCTTCACTTTGACACGGGATTTTGGCTGTTAATTAAATTATTGTCTGCTCCCTAATGCTTCACACAATATCGGAAACGCGGTGATTTTTTTGAAAGAGATATGGTCACGAATATGAAATTTCATCCGCAGTTACCTAATACGCCAGCTGATTAAGTTCCGTCGCAGTTTATCTGACAGTAATATATGCTTCGTAGCTGCCGCGTTTGTATCTTCTGCATTTACATTGTTCCGACGATGTCCTTGAATAATCGTGTAGTTCCTATGTATGCCATTAGTACGTGAAAATCGGCAAAAGGTTCATTCCTTTAATATTACGTAAGAAGACAATTTTTGTGCTACATACCACATCACGGATTTCGAGTGCAAATACGGATCTCCTATATATCGTTCAGCTTTACGGTGACTAGGTATGCCGTCTGGCTACTTAGAACCAAATTATTCGTTCACAATATTAATGTTTTATTATATAAAATACTTTATTGTATCCATTTTCAACAGGTGGTTTGCGTAGATAGATAAGTGACATCTAAATAACAGCTAATGAAGCCAGATCTAAACTAGCTCACTTTATAGTTCAACGAATTGTAGGGGCACATGCATGACGTCTTGTGCTCTATATATCGTTACGCACAGTTCACGACCTATTTCTATTTCGCTGTCACGTTTTCAGAGTACGGTAGCTACTTTTTAATCAGGGTCGTTCTCAAAGAAGTGAACTGAATGACATTTCTGATAAAGGTATAAGAGTAAATTACCATGTGAAGGAATCGACCATACCTTTTTTGGCTGGAGGGTTAGACACTGAGAGTAGTGTATTTTATGGCTTTTTGCACACACACACACACACACACACACACACACACACACACACACACACACACACACACACACACACACACATACACACAGGGTGTTACAAAAAGGTACGGCCAAACTTTAAGGAAACATTCCTCACACACAAATAAAGAAAATATGTTATGTGGACATGTGTCCGGAAACGCTTATTTCCATGTTAGAGCTCATTTTATCACTTCTCTTCAAATCACATTAACCATGGAATGGAAACACACAGCAACAGAACGTACTAGCGTGACTTCAAATACTTTGTTACAGGAAATGTTCAAAATGTCCTCCGTTAGCGAGGATACATGCATCCACCCTCCGTCGCATGTAATCCCTGATGCGCTGATACAGCCCTGGAGAATGGCGTATTGAATCACAGCCGTCCACAATACGAGCACGAAGAGTCTCTACATTTGGTACCGGGGTTGCGTAGACAAGAGCTTTCAAATGCCTCCATAAATGAAAGTCAAGAGGGTTGAGGTCAGGAGAGCGTGGTGATCCACCTCTACCAATCCATCGGTCACCGAATCTGTTGAGAAGCGTGCGAACACTTAGACTGAAACGTGCAGGAGCTCCATCGTGCATGAACCACATGTTGTGTCGTACTTGTAAAGGCACATGTTCTAGCAGCACACGTAGAGTATCCCGTATGAAATCATGATAACGTGTTCCATCGAGCGTAGGTGGAAGAACATGGGGCCCAATCAAGACATCACCAACAGTGCCTGCCCAAACGTTCACAGAAAATCTGTGTTGATGACATGATTGCACAATTGCATGCGGATTCTCGTCAGCCCACACATGTTGACCGTGAAAATTTACAATTTGATAACATTGGAATGAAGCCGCATCCGTAAAGAGAACATTTGCACTGAAATGAGGATTGACACATTGTTGGATGAACCATTCGCAGAAGTGTACCCGTGGAGGCCAATCAGCTGCTGATAGTGCCTGCACGCGCTGTGCATGGTACATCTGCCAACTCCGCATTTGTAAACATTGCACTGACTGCAAAACCACGTTCGTGATGAACACTAACCTGTTGATGCTACGTACTGATGTGCTTGATGCTAGTACTGTAGAGCAATGAGTCGCATGCCAACACAGGCACCGAAGTCAACATTACCTTCCTTCAATTGGGCCAACTGGCGGTGAATCGAGGAAGTACAGTACATACTGACGAAACTAAAATGAGCTCTAACATGGAAATTAAGCGTTTCCGGACACATGTCCACATAACATCTTTTCTTTATTTGGCCGTACCGTTTTGTAACACCCTTTCAGTATGTGGTTAGTGCCTGATTCCCATGATTATTGACGGTAGCTTGCTTTTAAGTTTCGCACCTTTGTTAGGTCAGTTACTAAGAAACCAATTTCCGCATAACCTTGTGGCAGCGGGTGGAGTACCCCAATACATGAAAGAAAATAGTGTCACGAAAAGTTTTTCAAAGAAGTTAAACTGCTAGTCAGGAAAGATGGACTGTCCACTGAATTTATACAGTACGTTGTTTCATTTCTGAAAGTTCGTTACTGCCATCTGCGTAGATCAGGAGAAAACTCACATGCAAGAAGTATCGTGAATAGCTCTTACCATTTAGTAGATCTGTGTTGGCGAGAGAGCTTTTTCTGCTTGAACCTACATAAGAACTTTAGCAACTCTGCATTATGGTTAATGTTTTTTCAAGTTTTTTTTTTATTTTGAGGTCTAAACATTCATGGTGGTGTCTTTGTTCTGTATCGTGTCTCCCCACCACTTTCGCGCAACGACGCTCTGAGCGTGTTTTTTAGGGAATTAACTAGTTTGAACCTGGGACCTGTTGCTGGTAAGGAGAAGCCAGACCACACATGACATGTAGAATTCAGAAGAGTTCAGTGAGACTAGCGATGATATAACCAAGTATTAAATGATCTCAGCGTCAGCTCCACTGCACTCCCTGTAAAAGAATCTTAATACTAATTAAATCTAGTGGAAGGGATTCAAGGCTTTCCTATTTTTAGTTAGCTGGTAAAATAACGTGTAAAAAGCAGTTAAGTTTACCATTGGAAATTTTATTCTACTCACAAAACATTGTTTATAAATTGCACTATTGATAAAAGGAAGTGATTTAATACAGGATGGTAAAAACCAACTGCGTTCAACAAAAATGTGAACGAATATTCCCTGAATGGGTTTCCAAGTTCTACAATGTATCGAAGAGTGACCTATGCCATATCACATCTATAATCTAGGTTTAAATTAAGTTTCACAAAAGAGAAAACTATCAAAATGGTCTACAGTGACCCTCAGTTATCTTTAATTACTTATCTAACTTGTCGTAAATTACAATGGCTGATGTTGCTTCTCAATAATTATATAACAGAGAAATCATTGCGTTTCAGATTTTCACTTCAAGTGGCAAATGTGAACACCATGAGCTTTAATTTACGATCGACACTAGTATTACGCAAAAAGGAGGTGTAACAGATGAGACTTCTGCAGTTCTGAGTGAAGCCTTATGCGCTCAAAAATGCGGCATCGCGTGCGTTCATTACCTTGTCGGTGTTTAGGCAGCGTCAGGGCGATGGCGGGCAGCACAGCTCCGCTCACCTCGCCGTCTCGGAGGCAACTCTACTCTAACTTCTCCTTACTACAATTTACCGAAGTTGGTTAAAAAAACTATCTGGCTGTGTTTTCATCTGACCAATCAGGGTCTCAATGTTAACTTTAAGCTCCGCCTACAAAAATTCCGTCTATCCAATGAGAAATGTTATACTTTTCGTGGTGGGGAAATATTTTTAAAGTTTGCAACGTAACAAAGACGCGAAAAAGTCTCACGCTAAAACCTGCAGCTGGTGTGGTCCTTTTAGCGTTATCGTAAGATCTATACTGTTTTTCTGGAGGGCTCTAGCTTTTAACATGGGCTGGTGGGTGGTCCTTGACGTAACAGAGGCGCGAAAAAGTCTCACGCTAAAACTGCGGGTGGTGTGCCCTAGTGGTTAGCTGGCGACGTGGGTGTCCAGTCCGTCCCTTATCGTAGGGCCTTCTAGCTTAACACGGTTCTGCTCTCGGCTTCTATTCTCGTTTCTCCCTCGGAACTGCGTCGGTCTCACGGTGGGAAGGTACGAAATGCATTTAGGCATTCTTGTGTTAGTCTGTGGTATTCCATTTGCTCACTCGTTACTCGTATTACTTTGGTTAATTTAATGTCACGATTTATTCGGAGCTATGTGACATACTACTGGATTTGCTTATCATGTCAGGGTTTTCATGGAAGGTGTTGGATTTGCCTGACACCTTACAGAGGCTGTGTTGACACATTAATTTCATTCAGGTGGACCGAACTGCTGCAGCATCAGTTTCTGACTTGTTCACCTGGTTTATGTAACATTCCTACAGATGCAAAACACACAAATTAGCCTATTACAATACAATTAAAAATTGTCCGAATTGTTCCTCAGGGACGTCCAACCTTTTAGCTCACCTGGGCCACAGTGGAAGAAGGAGAGTATTTGCGAGCTACATATAATATACTTAACACTAATAATAACCGCTGAGAGAAAAAAGGAAGACGGTCAAAGACATATAGTTAACGCATTAGAGTAGTTTAGAATTTATTATTTCATGATTCTTTGTTCCAAGAATGCAATATGGAATTAATTAGACATTTTATACAGTGTAGTCGGAAACAGCCTGGAAAGCTGGTAAGGGTGTTGCATGGCTGTTTGTGTTGAGAAATACTCGTTAAGAGTTAATTAGCATTGAAGTTAGTCAGTCACGCCGTTCCGCGCGCGAATTTAAGTGGACCATCAGAGACGGTGTCTCCCGGCGTGGTCTTCGGTTTGCTTTCCTAAAACCGAACGACAGAGCGATACAAAACCTGGCCATGGGACGGTAGTCAAGATCGAACCCGAGCCAAAAACTGAGCAGTCTCGTGCGCTGTCATCTACATTACGAGAACAACTGACACTGTTTGCTTCTGGCGGCCGCTTCAATTTGCGCCCGCAACGGCATAATTGGCTAACCTCAATGCTAATTGTCCGCCTGAAGCTGGATGGTTACGGGCTTGCCTCCTATGCACTGGGCCCGGGTTCGATTCCCGGTCGGGTTGGAGATTTTCTCCCGCTGGGGGACCGGGTGTTATGTTGTCATCATCATCATTTTATCCTCATCATCGGCCGCAAGTCGCCCAATGTGGCGCCGACCTAAAGTAAGACTTGCGCTTGGCGCCCGAACCCGACTGGGACTTCCCGGCCAATAATGCCATACGATCATTTCATTTGAATGCTAATTAACACGGAAGCGACGTGAAGTATCGATTTTTTCCTCAAAAGTTATTTCCCAGTACAATCTACCCTGGAACATCTTTACAAGCTTCTGACTGTTTGTAACCGCTCTGTATATGCTATTTCATTATTATGTTCACCTCTTGGGCGGCATGCGGCCTGCGCACCCTGAGTTGGGAACCCCTCTAAATTTTGGTTATACTAAATGTTAGCTGAATTGTCACTCTTTAAAGACTGTTGGCTACGTAAAGTAGATATCTACGGTTACAACTTCTGGTACACGAGTAGGTTCTTACACTGTTACTAACATATGTGGTCACTCATAGTTTATCTGGTTTCCTTTCAAAATATTTGGAAATAGAAAATGTTTCAACTAAGAACTTTTGAGTTACTTATTTTAGCTAAATTTACCTGCCATGAACCAAACCTTCAGACCATCCTTTTCGTGTAATAATGCACCCTTCGTGACGATCTTTCCACGAATAATGTTGAACTGAACACCGTAAATGAAAACTATGAGTAAAATAATAATAATAATAATAATAATAATAATAATAATAATAATAATAATAATAGCAGTGGTTCAAATAGCATAGTGAAAGGCAAGTTTCTCGTGACGTACACTGAGATGAGAAAAGTCATGGGATACCAATATGGTCGGCCGCTGTGGCCGAGCGGTTCTAGACGCTTCAGTCCGGAACCGCGATGCTGCTACGGTCGCAGGTTCGAATCGTGCCTCGGGCATGGATGTGTGTGATGTCCTTACGTTAGTTAGGTTTAAGTAATTCTAAGTCAAGGGGACTGATGTTAAGTCTCATAGTGCTTAGAGCCATTTAAACCATTTGATACCGATATACAGATGGCAGTAGTATCGTATACAAAAGTATGAAAGGTCAGTGCATTCACGGAGCTGTCATTTGTACTCAGGTGAGTTATGCGAATTGGTTTCCGACGTGTTTATGGCCGCATGAAAGAAATTAACAGATTTTGAACGCGGAATGTAGTTGGTGCTAGACGCATGGGACATTACATTTCGGAAATCCTTAGGGAATTCAGTATCCCGAGATCTGTAAATGTCAAATGTGCCGAGAACACCAAATTTCAGGTATTACCTCTCACCTCGGACAAGGCAGTGGCCGACGGCCTTCACTTAACGCCCGAGAGCAGCGGCGTTTGTATAGAGTAGTCAGTGCGAACAGACAAGCAACACTGCGTGAATTAACTGCAGAAACGAATGTGGGACGTACGACGAATGTATCCGTTAGGACATGGCGGCGAAATTTGTCGTTAATGGGCTATGGCGGCAAACGACCGACGCGAGTGCCTTTGCTAACAGCGCGACGTCGCCTGCAACACCTCTCCTGGGCTCGTGACCCCATCGGTTGGGCCGTAGACTACTGGAAAACAGTGGCCGGGTCGGATGAGGCCCGATTTCAATTGGTAAGACGTGATGTTAGGGTTAGAGTGTGGCGCAGACCTTACGAAGCCAAGGGCTCAATTGTCAATAAGGCATTGTGCAAGTTGCCGTTGGTTCCTTAATCGTTGGGCTGTGTCTGCAGGAATAGTCTGAGTTCTCTGGTCCAACGGTACCGATCATTCATTGGTAACTGTTAGTTCAGCAACTTGGAGACCATTTGTAGTCAGTGATGGAATACATGTTCCCAAACAACGATGGAATATTTATGGATGACAATGCGCCATATCAACGGGCCATAGTTGTTTGAGATTTTTTTGAAGAACATTTTGGACAGTTCAAGCGAATGATGTGGCCGCTCAGACCGCCCGATATGAACATTTATGGGACATAATCGAGAGGTCAGTTCGTGCACAAAATCCTGCATCAGCAACACTTTCGCAATTATGGACGACTGTAGTGACAGCATGGCTCCACATTTCTGCAGAGACTTCCAACGACTTGCTGAGTGCATGCCACGTTCAGTTGCTCCACGAGGCCGGGGAAAAGGAAGTCTGACACGCTATTAGGAGGTACTCCACGATTTATGTTGCCGTAGTGTGTAACTTACATCAAACTAAAGAAATAGGTCGGTAACGGTAGCTATAGCGGTGCTACTTTGCTCTTGTTTTGATCATCAGTCCGAAGACTGGTTAGATACACATCACCACGCTAACCTGCGCTGTGCAAGCCTCTTCCCCCCTGAATAACTTTTGCAGCCTACATCCATTTGAACCTCCCTACTGTTTTCGAGCTAAGCACCACAGTTCCCTCCACTATCAAACAGGCGTTTCGTTGATGCCTCAAGATGTGCCCTATCAACCGATCCCTTCCTTTGTTCAGGTTTGGTCACAATTCCCGCCACCTCCCCCTTCCCCCAATCTGGATTCAGTACCTCCTCAGTAATTATCCGACCTACCGATATAATCTTTAGCGCCGTTCTGTAGCGCCACAGTTAAAAATCTTCTATTCTACGTTTCACTACTGTAAAATGCTACGCTCCTGATATATACCTTCAAAAAGGAGTTCCTAACATTTATGTTAATACTCAGTATTAACAACTTTCTCCTTTCCAGAAACGTGTTGCTTGCTGTTGCCAGTCTACATTGTATATCCTCTCTTAATTCGGCCATCATCAGTTATTCTGCTGCCTAAATATCAAAATTCATCTACTACTTTACCACTCCTTCAAAAATGTGATGGACCTTTATTAAATGTGTTAGCATTTCCGTGTGTTCTAGTGTTTAGCTCATTCCTATTAATGATTCTCTTTTCCATCTCTCTTGTTATTAACTTTGCTGTGACGTGCTATGCAAGAATGCGTGGCTCTTCTCAACACTATTTGTCAGAAGTGGCACAGCGCGCGGTAGTGTTATGTTGCCTCCTGCAACAGACCACTTGTGTTGAACGGAAATCGCGCTATAGCATTAACTAGCCAGCTGTGTGGATGAATTAGTGGGGTTAGGAAGAGGAGGGAGGGCTGCCGGGCTTATGTATACAACCCGTGTCGAGCCAATGGCTGTCCTGAGACCTCAGTCTGAGACAGAGAGCGTCGTAAGCCTGTACGAAGAAGCCTACAATGACTGGTGCGTAAAATGTAATTACTAAACACTGTGTAGTCTCACTTGCAACAGAAAACGTTTGGGGGGGACGCATGCATTGTGAAAGTAAAAGAAACCTTTTTCTGGACGTTACGGGACGCAAGTAGCTCAGTCCTCACCATAATGGAACGCGTTAGTCTAAAACGCAACGAAAGAGTTATTCTAACAGTGAATTGACAGTATACAGTTCCCACATCATCAATTCAGTCTCGTTACGTCGTCGTCAATGGACATATCCGCTTTAAACGGCAGTACGTGTAGTCATGGACTCATGGTAACTCCAGCTAATACTGCACTGAGAGGAAATTAACTCTGCGGATGGAGGCGGGCGTTAAATTTAACGTCTTCCGCTCTAATTATGATTCGAGTTTTTGCAGAAGTTCAACCTTCTTTGGTGCCGTCTTAAATCGAGATAGCGATCTGCTAACGGTGTCTGTGATGCCTCACCTTCAATATGTCACTGACAAAAAAGGTGTGGCTATAGCCAAGGAGTAATGCACGGCGCCCGCAGCGCGGTCAGGACTGCGTCGGTTTGTAGCACCAAAGGAAGTGGGAGTCTCAAGCAGACTGATAGAGGAAAATACAATACGTTTACGTCGAGAGATGAATAACAAGGCTTCATTCTTTTTGTCACGAAGGTGGAAGTAACGCGACCTATCTTGTTACTAGGCGTCAGTAGCAAGTTGCGAAGTGCAAGAGAACTCGATTTTTCTCTTACTGCAAAATCTGGCAACTAATTTTCTATACAAGCATATGTAATATGTTACGTTCAGGTGCAGGATTATGTCGTGTCATACATCGGTCTCATTCGTTTCCACGGTATTAATAATATACCGGGTGATCAAAAAGTCAGTATAAATTTGAAAACTTAATAAACCACGGAATAACGTAGATAGACAGGTAAAAATTGACTCACATGCTTGGAATGACCTGGGGTTTTATTAGAACCAAAAAAAAAATTGCTAGACGCGTCAATGATCTCTTGCGCGCGTCGTTTGGTGATGATCGTGTGCCCAGCCGCCACTTTCAACATGCTTGGCCTCCCAGGTCCCCAGACAACAGTCCGTGCGATTATTGACTTTGGGGTTACCTGAAGTCGCAAGTGTATCGTGATCGACCGACATCTCTAGGGATGGTAAAAGACAACATCCGACGCCAATGCCTCACCATAACTCTGGACATGCTTTACAGTGCTGTTCACAACATTATTCCTCGACTACAGCTATCGTTGAGGAATGATGGACATATTGAGCATTTCCTGTAAAGAACATCATCTTTGCTTTCTCTTACTTTGTTATTTTAATTATTGCTATTCTGATCAGATGAAGCGCCATCCATCGGACATTTTTTGAACGTTTGTATTTTTCTGGCTCTAATAAAACCCCATGTCATTCCAAGCTTGTGTGTCAATTTGTACCTCTCTATATACATTATTCCGTGATTTATTCAGTTTTCAAATTTATACTGACTTTTTGGTCACCCGGTATTTAAGAAATACTGCAATCATGGACATGTGGTTTATACCACTTTGAGCTGCAAAGTTTTCCAGACGGTGACGAATCGAAACAAGGTGCATGAAAAAAATTATTTTATTTCGTAGCAGCTTTTGGTGTTATATGTAAAAATGGAATTTCTACATTGATAGAGGCGGTAGTGATCATGTAATGTTGATGTGTTTCTTAGATTTGCAGCCTGTTCATGTTGCTAGAGTTGCATGACGTTTTGTGTGATAAACTTCACCGTGTCATCATGTCAAACATTTCTAAAACCTCGAGATACAATTTAAAAAGTAGTAATAACTATCACAAGACTGAAGTTATAAGTTTATGGTAACTAATGTTGTGTATGGAATGCTTACCTGCATGTCATGGTGCAAAATGCGTCGCTTGATAGTTAACAACGTTGGCAGAATTGACGCTCTTTACTTGATGTTGTACTCGTATATTAAAGTTAGGCGTAAAACCGTTTTAATGATCTCATCCAGGAACTTGAGATCTGGAATCAAATTTTTGAGATATTGTACTCCACTTTCATTCCTCCCCATACGTAGTGCTCGGCAATTTCAGAATTGTTAGGCCGCGTGAGACTCGGTTATATTCGATGTTCATCGAAGTGGTTATTAACATTCTGAATGGTTTGCTCTGTATATACATGTCCACACTCGCAGAGAATATTGTACATGTCTGTTTTTCGCAACCTAAACCACTCTTCACGGAACCGAACAGTTTCCTGGTTTTATGTGTGAATGAAACTCGCATTTTTCTTTATAGTACGTCGAGGTTCGTACAACTTTTAACTCTATTTATGGAAGAAATTTTTTTGTGATCGTTTTCTCCCCAATCGCGTCTGTTCTCTTTTAGAACTTTCTACTCGCCCAGACGCCATTGAAATGCTTTAAGTCAAAAAGCGTTCAACCCCACAGCGATCTAAATTTAACTAGTAATTTACCGAAACATCTCAGCCTGGCAAAAAAAAAAAAAAAATTCTACGTTTTTGAGTACCATCACTCGGTTCTGAACCCTGGAGACATTTCAACAATTGTTACGCTGGGAAAATCTTAAAGTTGAGATCCTGCGTTTTTGTTTTTTGTTGATATAACTCTGTTTCATGAGAGACCATCAGAAAAAAATCCGATTTTTAAAAAGGTACTACGACCTAAATATAGTTGTAGCGGTGTCTGATGTCATTATGAGATTTATCACAAGCATTCGAAATACGCGTAGGATTGTAAGTTAGAATTTTCTCACGGAAATATCGTCAGATTAAAATTTCGGATACTGCACAACTCCCTGGGATCCACACTGAATAGAATTAACAAAGCAGATAGAGAAGGTTCATCGGTTATTTGTGCGATTAATCGCGATTTTATTTAGGTAGATCGAATGTGCCACAGGTATGCCCAACAGGGTCTTATGTGAGATGCCAAAAGAAAGGTGCTTTGCTTCGTAAGATGTGAGTTCGAGACTCCACATTCTTAGAGGAGCTATGGAAGAACCAATGCTTGCTGCATATATAGGAATTAGATAAATCTGGACTCGTATGGAAGTGTGCAGGCATTCGTCCTGTCTGCGCACCATCGGCGATTGGAACAGGCAGGCAGACTAATGATACTGGTCAAGTACGAATCTTTTGCCCCACAGTTGTGACTTAATCTATGGGGTGAAGTGTGTTATGAAAACAGGTGTCATTTAATAGCCGTGTGAGAAACCTGGTCTACAATGTGCAGGATATTAGCTGGCGCTTTTGTGTTACAGGAATGAAGACGTAGAGGAAGAAAGGAAGATTATTGTTTAAGATCCCGTCGACGACAAAGTCAATACAGACTGAGCGCAAGCCCAGGTTGGGGAAGGATAGAGGTGGTTATTGGCGCTGCTATTGGAACAAAACCATGCTGGCTTTCTCCTTAACTGATAAGTGGCGGTGGAGGAATACTGGAAAAACAGGAACTAGTGGAACGTTATGGGGGTGATACGATATTACGCAGAATAGGACACGCATGCCAATTATCGCTCACAACTGTGAGTGAGGTTCGATTCCTCCCTCGGGCATGGGTGTTTGTGCTTGTCCTTAGGATAATTTAGGTTAAGTAGTGTGTAAGCTTAGGGACTGATGATCTTAGCACAAGATTTCACACACATTTGAACATTTTTTTCCCGCGAGGGTTCTACCAATGAACCGAATTCTGTCGCCTGTTTTGGCTATGACTTTACCTACAAGCTGTATGACCGTTCCATTTCACAACCCTATATTTCAGGCACTGCTCAAAATCTTTCAGCCAAGATGATGATGTTGTTGTTGTGGTCTTCAGTCCTGAGACCAGCTCTCCATGCTACTCTATCCTGTGCAAGCTTCTTCATCTCCCAGTACCTACTGCAGCCTACATCCTTCTGAATCTGCTTAGTGTATTCATCTCTTGGTCTCCCTCTACGATTTTTACCCTCCACGCTGCCCTACAATACTAAATTGGTGATCCCTCGATGTCTCAGAACATGTCCTACCAACCGGTCCCTTCTCTTTGTCAAATTGTGCCACAAACTCCTCTTCGCCCCAATTCTATTCAATACTTCCTCATTAGTTATGTGATCTACCCATCTAATCTTCAGCATTCTTCTGTAGCACCACATTTCGAAAGCTTCTATTCTCTTCTTGTCCAAACTATTTATCGTCCATGTTTCACTTCCATACACGGCTACACTCCATACAAATACTTTCAGAAATGACTTCCTGACACTTAAATCTGTACTTGATGTTAACAAATTTCTCTTCTTCAGAAACGCTTTCCTTGCCATTGCCAGTCTACATTTTATATCCTCTCTACTTTGACCATCATCAGTTATTTTGCTCCCCAAATAGCAAAACTCCTTTACTACTTTAAGTGTCTCATTTCCTAATCTAATTCCCTCAGCATCACCCGATTTAATTCGACTACATTCCACTATCCTCGTTTTGCTTTTCTTGATGTTCATCTTATATCCTCCTTTCAAGACACTATCCATTCCGTTCGACTGCTCTTCCAAGTCCTTTGCTGTCTCTGACAGAATTACAATGTCATCGGCGAACCTCAAAGTTTTTATTTCTTCTCCATGGATTTTAATACCTATTCCGAATTTTTCTTTCGTTTCCTTCACTGCTTGCTCAATATACAGATTGAATTACATTGGGGAGAGCCTACAACCCTGTCTCACTCCCTTCCCAACCACTGCTTCCCTTTCATGTCCCTCGACTCTTATAACTGCCATCTGGTTTCTGTACAAATTGTAAATAGCCTTTGGCCCCCTGTATTTTACCCCTGCCAACTTCAGAATTTGAAAGAGAGTATTACAATCAACACTGTCAAAGGCTTTCTCTAAGTCTACAAATGCTAGAAACGTAGGTTTGCCTTTCCTTAATCTTTCTTCTAAGATAAGTCGTAGGGTCAGTATTGCCTCACGTGTTCCAACATTTCTAAGGAATCCAAACTGATCTTCCCCGAGGTCAGCTTCTATCACATTTTCCATTCGTCTGTAAAGAATTCGCATTAGTATTTTGTAGCTGTGACTTATTAAACTCATAGTGTGGTAATTTTCACATCTGTCAACGCCTACTTTCTTTGGGTTTGGGATTATTATATTCTTCTTGAAGTCTGAGGGTATTTCGCCTGCCTCACACATCTTGCTCGTCAGATGGTAGAGTTTTATCAGGACTGGCTCTCCCAAGGCTGTCAGTAGTTCTAATGAAATGTTGTCTACTCCGGGAGCCTTGTTTCGACTCAGGTGTTTCAGTGCCCTGTCAAACTCTTCAGGCAATATCATATCTCCCATTTCATCTTCATCTACATCCTCTTCCATTTCCATAATGTTGTCCTCAAGGTCTTCGCCCTTGTGTTCACTTGAATCTCTATATACTCCTTCCACCTTTCTGCTTTCCCTTCTTTGCTTAGAACGGGGTTTCCATCTGAACTCTTGATATTCGTGCAAGTGGTTCTCCTTTCTCCAAAGGTCTCTTTAATTTTCCTTTAGGCTGTATCTGTCTTACCCCTAGTGAGATAAGCCTCTACGTCCTTACATTTGTCCTATAGCCATCCCTGCTTGGCCATTTTGCACTTACTGTCGACATCATTTTTGAGCCAAGATGTGAGGATTGCTATATAAACTGTCTCGTTTTGATGCACTGTCTACTGCTTTAGCGTTTACTTTGATGCGGAAATCGAGGATCGATCCACTTTTTGTGAGACGGCCGCCCACTGCTGTGTCGGTGGCTACATCTGAATTTGGTTGTCGAGCCTCTAGCACACGGACTGGTCTCCGTCGCACGCATTAGGCAATGGAGCAGCAGTGGCAGCCTCCGCCTTCCACGGCGTCCACCCTGCTGTGGCGGCAACAGCGACGGGTCGATTGCGCGAGAAGTCGACCAGCGTGGTTCGACCGTCGGCGAACACACGTGCGAGAGCGCCGCCGGCTAGCCGCCAGTGCTCAGCCGACGCTCAGCCCGGCAACATCTGAGCGAGTGTGCGCTAAGCCGTCGTGCTCACAGTTCCGTCCTCGCGTGCCTCCCCGCACAGCATAATATATATATTATCTGTGCAGTAGTGTTCCTATATCGCATTGCTCACCAGGGATGCGCGTCGACCGCTGCTGCAGCCCGACTCTCGCCAACCACATCTGCCGTGCCAGTCTGCGGTAGCCACACGGTTAGAAGCCGACCAGGAGCCTGTGGTGATGCTACAGCATAAGCCGCTATCGCTCGCTTCCCGTTCTCTCGGTCGCATCAACAATTTGGATCGCCTTGTGACTGCCTTGTGTTCACTTGAATCGCGTGGGTAGCGGATACCTAGGAAACCAATGTGCTACACGTTCCCTCCAAGAATCTTACCGGAAGCCAGTCAGATGCCTTCTCCCATCTATCTTCTACGTGATTTTTATTCTTTTCTTCCGTGTCATTTTATCTCCTCGTGTCTAGCGCATCTTTTCTGTTGACTGTTTACGATTGCTTTTCGCACTAATAGAGGACTCATTTGCACATAACCTTTATCGATGCCTGATCTTTTTGTCTCTTCTTGCAATACATCACCTCATCAGAATCTCTCCACTTGAAATATTTACAGTTTCGTGCTCGAGCGTGGTAGCTTAAGACATGGACTCGCTTTCTGGCCACTAATCTGCTGTTCTGTTTTGGTTGCTCTTGCATCATTCGTGTCATATGTTGGATTTAGTAAGTGTCTTTTTTTAGGTTCACTAATTTCGTTCCCCATACGTGTTTTTCGATTGTATAGAATCGCATATAGGATTCACGATTTTCACTTTCTCGCTGTAATGAAACTCGTTCGCTTTTCGTAATATTCACTTTCTCTTATCGTTCAATAGCAAATAAGTATTGACAATAATAGCTCCAGTATGGTATAATCCTCACATATGTTGTGCCCTTATAGGACTGGTAATATTGACTTATTTTCAAGATGGTGCAATGGTATGTAAACATTGTTCTGTTTAAAACAGCACTCGGAAATGACTAGAATGGAAACTTGTTCATTGCAGATAGGTGGACTTTTAATGTCGTTGCATTAAAAAAAATTACGGTAGTTGTAAAGTTTACTGCCCAGAGCACTTTGCGTGTGCTAGTTTGTTTCCTTGTTACCCTTCTGTAAACAGTGATAGCGTCTCAAGTTGCGTTACACTTCATAAACTTACTTCCATACTTGTTCATTTTCGTTTGTTTATCCGTACGTTTGCAAGTGTAGCGATTATTTTTATTACTATGACTCGCATAGACAAGTGAATAGTACAGAAATCTTGCTGCTTCAGCGAAATCGGTTCAATTATGAAATTACAGAACGATTGAGACCAACTGCACCAACTTTATTGTCTCTTCACGAATTCTCCGATTGTAAATTAGCTGTGCCTGACGGGTAAAACTGGACGAAGAAACTAGACATGTCCTCTATTTCAAGAGGTAGGCTGGCGTAGATTATTTGTACTGTCTCAGAACAGTCGTTTTATCCATGGGATTTTGCCCTTTGTGCTGACCGATGTGGCATTGGTAAAACGAAGAATAGCGTCGTTACTAAACAGATAGTTGACAATAGCGTCGTTACTAAACAGATAGCCGGCCGCGGTGGTCTCGCGGTTCTAGGCGCGCAGTCCGGAGCCGTGCGACTGCTACGGTCGCAGGTTCGAATCCTGCCTCGGGCATGGATGTGTGTGATGTCCTTAGGTTAGTTAGGTTTAAGTAGTTCTAAGTTCTAGGGGACTGATGACCACAGCAGTTGAGTCCCATAGTGCTCAGAGCCATTTGAACCATTTTTGAACTAAACAGATAGTTGACAAAAGCGAAATATTGTGTAAATGCTCGTGAAAGTTTACAACATAAACAGCACAATAATATTCACAGCTCGGCTCTCACTCTGGGAAAATTTGTGAACAAAGCACAGTCTATCTCGGCCGAACAGGGCTCTTCTTCTGTAAAATGTGGAGGGCGCTGTAGGTGACAACAATTACCGGCATCAGCTGATACGCATCGTCAGAACTGCAATTGACGCCGGCGATCCTCTCCATGATTTAGATCGTTCCGAAGACGTGCATCAACGGATGCCGGTGGTGCTATCATACCATCCATATTGTATATTCCGTACACGAATACGACCCATTCAGCCGATACCGGTCGTTACAATAAATATACTTATTGCAGATTGTGCTTTGTTGATACATTTACATCAAAAAACGAGTCCACCTGCCCTGGTGACATGGCCGCTTCCCTGAAAACTAAAAATTGTGAATCCCGATTACGTTTTGCAAATGACTGGAAAAGTGTCAGTCGGCTGGATACGGTTCTCGAAAATGTCGGAAGTTTGTTCCAATTATGGATGTGCGTTGTTGGCAAATTGTCGATGCTGATTTAGATTTAATGGTGGATGTCGTAATATCGATGGCCAGTAACAATGGATTCTAAAATATCGATGTTAAAAACTGAAATGCCGAATTTCTAGAATGGCATATAAAGCAATGTACAGATATATCTAATATATTTATCAGCCTTAAACACAACAATGATCAAGATTACGTAACCTACAACATTGTATCTACAGACTAAAAAAGACGTTTTCGAAAGACATTTACCCTTCAGTCTCTTTTGACAGGGAGCATACCCTGCTTGAAAACAGTCTGGAAAGTGATGATGTGGCTATACAGGTAAAATATTTAAGTGCAGTTTTTTTAATAATTTCATACTCCTAATAGATCGCATTTAAATCTAGAAGGCAAAACAATGATTTTACTTGCGTTTCTATTACAGTTCGCACATTATTCTTCTTTGTGCTATTTTATCGTTCAATTCACAAATCAAATTTGGTTTCTCAGTTTACCCAAGCTGCTCACACTACTTGACATCGCGAAAGCACGAAGTGAGTGAAGAATAAAAAGTAGTCCACACACAGCTACAACACTAGCCAATGGTTTCAGTTCCACTTTACCTTCCCATGCCCACAACTGACAAGTCATAAATGTGTTGGACTTGTGTTGTTTCGCAGTGAAGAAAATGCTGACTGGTTACAAGCAGCCTGGTCTTTTTGCGAGCATGATGGTCGATCCACGTTTTAAATACTTCAGTTTCGATATTGTACCGTTTCATCCATGTTTAAACGTGAAATATCGATGTTAATCGAACATCCTTGGATGCGATCTCCTGCAAATATGACGCTCTACGTGTCGAAGAATTATTGTCTCTGTTGTCAGCTCTTGGGCTCGCAACCCATAACAACCCTTAGCCGTTTGGGCCGGCCGAGAAAAAGCCTCTTCTCGCTACGTCGCTTTATCTCGGAATTAATGCCTCCGGTTGCGGGTGATTGCGACCGATTGATGTAGCGAGGTAGAGTTTCTAGGGTGTGGAATTCGCGAGGAGCGGCAGTTGCATAATGCTCACGTTGGTCGACCCCGTGAGCCGCGCCGCCGCGATGCAGTCCCGCCGGCAGACGCCGCGTAAGAAACGCACGCCGGACGGCCGCCTGCTCGCCATGTGGTCTTCGGCGTCGGGCCTCGCTCTCGTATCGATTGGCCGTGTCGTCGGCCCGTGCGTAAAGACCTCCCCCGACACACGCGCCGGGCCCATCACGCCACCCTTCTGTTGTGGCCTCTGCCAAGTCACTCCACTAGGAGCACAGCCTCGTGTGAAACGGAGATGGCCCCTTCTTGTGCTCTCCATTCTCGAGCTATCCCTTCCAGTAATATTTGAAGAACGGAAAAACTGGTAGTAGCCGAGCTCGTAGAAGATCAGTTTGGGTTGTGGAGAAATGTAGAAACACGCGAGGTCACACTGTCCCGACGATTTTTTTTTGGCAGTGAATGTCTGAAGAAAGGAAAACCTACTTTTGCAGCATGTCCAGACTTAAAGAAACCTTTTGTTAAGTGTTGGACGCAATACACTCTTTGAATCTCTGAAGGTAACGGGGCTAAAGTACGGTAGTTGTAACAGTCGAAAGACGAGAAAGGGGAGCAGTAGTTGAGTAGAGAACGAGACAGGGTTGTAGTGCGTAATCAGCTTTGTTCGATCTGTGCACTGACTAAGCAATAGAGGAACCGAGAAGAAATTTGGCAAGGGATGTAAATTCGGCCAGAGACTGCTAGGTCTTGGAACAGCAATTGAACGGGATGGATAATGTTTAGCTGAATAGCAACAAAAGTAAAACCAGTCGTCCATTCGCCTTCCCCATTACAATCCATACATGCTCGTTCCATTTCGTATCGCTTTACAACGTTACGCCCATATATTTAAACGACGTGCCTGTGGGACACTACTGATGCTGTTCGAACATTACCGGTTCGTTTTCCGTACTCACCTCCAATAACTTACATTTTTATATATTTAGAGCTAGCTGTCATTCATCACACCAACGATAAATCTTGTCTAAGTCGTCTTGTAACCCTCAACTTCGACGCCTTAGCGCACACCACAGCATCATCAGCAAACAACAGCAGATTGCTGCCCACCTGACAATAACAATGTCTCTGATGAGCACTCGCAGTCGACAACAACCTACGGGGTTCTATTACTTAAGAAGTTCTCGAACCGCTCATATTTGGGAACCTATCCTGTATGCTCGAACCTTCGTTAACAATCTACAATGTGACACCGTGTCAAATGCTTTTAGGAAACCAAGGACAGTAGAATCTGCATGTTGCTCTTCATCAATAGTATATAGGGTTTTCGACTGTTGCCGTCCCGAACACAATCTCCACATCTCTCACCTAGTGAAAATATCTGGTAATGCGATGTCGAGAGGCTGGCTTGCTATCACCCGCTAGGCACTACGATGGGTGAACAGTATGGCACAGAGTTGAAGCAGCGCGCGCGCCCGCGAACACACACACACACACACACACACACACACACACACACACACACACACACACACACCAATCAAATAACCAAAGATCGTTCGCGCCTCTCTTTGTATAGACTGAACATCCCCTGAGAGTTGGGTCTGATATGGGATTGAGACTTATTGCAATGAACATGGCACTAAGCATGGATGGTATATCTATTCTCTTTCACATAGTTTACGCCGAAGAATTGGACCCCTTCCGTGGCTCGTGTATATGGAGAAACTCTCGCGCAGCGATCCTTCCCTGGTGGCTGGAAAAGTTCGCGATTCACTCGTGCTTATAAAGAGAGTGTGAGAAAGGATGCGCAGAACTCAAACCACTATCACTAACGTCCATCTTTGCACATAGAATTTCAGAAAAATCACATAAGTAACACTGGATGCCTAATGTTTAACAGAAACGACAGGAATGTCGTGGGCCTCAAGGGTGCATAATACGGCTGGTTATGTTCTCAATATATAAATGGTTCATCAGATAGATCAGTGCCATTCCATGAATGGTTTATCAGACGGGATTAGCGGCACTCTTTTCCGCTCACGCTCTGTTGCCTGTGCGGAAGAACTGTTGCTGTACGATTGTAAGGAAGTGCAGAAAGATTTCCACTTGGCGCGCAGAATATGAATTCTACTTAAATATGAGTAAATCCAAGTTAACGTTCATCGCAGTGTAACAGAGCAGGATAGAATTCGATTAAAAGAACATGGTAAAACTTCTGTGGTTTGTCATGCCTTTGAAATACCAAGGAATGATACTACGAAGTAATCGGAATTGGTGCTGTGGGAAGACAGATTTGTTGGGCGGTCCGCGGAAACTGCGATGCGTTTGTAACGTAAACCGCACATAAAATGCTGTTGCGACCAATTCTCTAACCAATTGCCATAGACACGTTAAACCAACTTGTCTTCTTTTTTGTTATGGTAGTCACTACGCTTTGGCAGACTTGAACAGTGCCGAGATACGGTGGTACTTTGGTACAAAGCAATAAAGCAATGTTATCGTGATACAAAAGGAATTTTCATTTCCTGGACATTTGAAGTACCATGAAGTTTTCCGCGTATGATGATGTATACAGGGAAGTCACAACGCTAGAAAACTGTAGCTACGTTTGTTGCAAGGAGTGGCAATGGACCCCTCAACATAAACAAATGTAAAGGATTGCGTGTCAGTAGGCAGAAAGATTCGCTATAATAAGCACGAGCGGGTCATAGAGATGATCAATCAACTCCAGTGTCAGTGTGAGAGACGTTCTGTATCACGGTGTGGATTACTGCTAAAGTTCCGAGAGCGTACCTTCCTAGATGAGTGAACAATTATATTGCTTAACCCCAAGTATATCTCGCGAAAAGACCATGAAGATAGAATTAGTTTGTCGAGCCCACGCGTAGGCTTACCGACAGTCGCTCTTCCCGCGAAACATTCGCTACTGGGACAGGAAAGGAGGCGAGTGGCAGTGGTACACAAAGTATCTTCCGCCACACACCGCAAGATGACTTACTGAGTGTAGACGTACATGAGAATCCACAGGCTCCTAGTGAAAACGGCGAAAGAGATGGCGGAGCGCTTAAGTCCTGGAATCACATTCGGTAGAACGGCTGTTCAAATGCTCATCCGGGCAGCAGTTTTCCGTTTTTTGCCCAAATCCATTGATGGAAATGCAGGGGTGATTTCTATCTAAAGCACACGACCGATTTACTTAACCATTCCGAGCTGGTCCTCACTCTCTAACGGACTAGTCGTCAGTGTGACAATAAACCTTAATCTTTCAATCCTTGCGAGTGAATTAAGAATGTGTCGCCGCACAGTGCAGAAATACTGCATAGTGGACTCAAACTGTGCTGTGCGACGAGACTGGGAATACGTTTTATCGATTGAATCAGTTTAGTTACTTGCACGGCCTTGTCGGATATAGTGCGAAGAAACCACATACGCCGGAAAGCCGTTGCGAACATGGGCGCTCTTTCGTTGACGTTGTTATCCTTCTTGTAAACCACAGTGATAATGAGTTAAAGTCACGCGCTTATCGTAAAACCTTACCTACTGTAACACGGAGACTATTCAGAGACGTTTACAGTACGGAAGTATCTATAGCGGTCAGCCCAATCCCTATACAAAGAGAGAGGGTAAAATAAAATTAAAACTGCTTTTCCTACACAGATTTGCGTTCCTTATACAATTACGAGTTCAGTGGTTGTAGGCATGGGGCTACACAGCCCTTTATTAAAAGATGATGAATTTAATTCGCTTGATGATGCTCTGTAATCACATATAGCTTTTCTGAGTACAAGACTATCAAACGCTGGGCGCGGGGAAATTTCTGGGTTCACCAACCAGTTATTTAACAAATTCTTCAGAGTGGCTTAGTACTCTACAAGGTCTAGTGGCCGATGGTTTCAAACATCTCCCGCCAAGGCGACGGTTGCGCGGAGGGACACCGGCCCCTGCGACGGCCAGAGGCTTGGCGCCGCCCTCGTAACGCCAACCTGTGCGTGGGCGGTCCGAACAGCCACTCGGCTGAACGTCTAAGCGACCGTCGGCTTTCCCGCTCTCTCTCATGTTGGTAGCACGGACCTTTTCCTTTTGGGGGAAGCATACAGTGTGCGAGGATCCGAGTTTAAAAAAAAAACTTCTGAGAGTCGCCCTCTTGGGCTTAGTGATTGGTAAGGTCACTTGGTGGCAATATATTGTAGGCTTTATTTCGTGACCAGCAGTCGTGTGACAGTATTTTATGGTTCATGTGTTCGTGTCCAGTGTCGTGGAAGCAAGCAGGCGCCATTATCCTCAGTTTTTATCAAGCCATTCGCGGTAGAATGCTCATTGCAAAGTCGACCGTGTTTAAGATTTAAATATCTGTTATAGCCGCGAGAGATTAGCTTCAGCCTCCCATAATTATCAATGTTAATTCGATAGCCGTTGTCGTGCTGTACCTGTCCGTGTGCTCGCAACGCGTTTCCACTCGTGGCTCTTTACCATAACTTGTGGTTCGAATCCTGGAATTCATCTTTGTTAAGTTGCATCAAAACCATCTGTAGGGACTGAAATACTTATCATTATCTTTGTTCGTATTTTGTATCTTTCCATGTACTTGTGGCGTGGCCCATTATAGGCCGAAGAGCAGCAGATCATCAGGTGAGGGTCTTCTAACTTCATGGTAGGGAACACGATGACAGGCGGGACTCATTTCTTTCATTTCGATCCCTCCCAAGTCAAAAGAAAACGGCAAGTAACAGTACATCACTGCTGAGTCAAAACATTATGGATCCACTTTTTGGAACGCAACACAGCAGCAATTTCTGCGTGACACGGAATAAACACGTCTTTAGTAAGTTTTCGTACGCATGTTGCCCCAGACGTCTACGCTCAGATCGCACAATTGCTGTAAATTGCGGACCGGTGGTTGGTGGCCGCGAAGTTGACGCCCTATAGGCCCCAGAGATGTTCCACCAGGGTCAGACCAGGCGAATTTTGGGGCCAAGGCGTCAGCGTGCGTTCACTGTTATGCACCTCAAACCACTGCAGCTCGATTCCAGTCTTTTGAAAATGACTGTTATTCTACTGGAAGATACTGTCGTTGTCGGCGAAGACATCATGCAGAAAGAATGCAAATGATCCGCCGTGGGCTGTGGTCATAATCTTTTAGATCATTAGATTAGATTGCAGATCAGCGTTTTCATAAGGACAGAAAATACACATACCTTTACTGTGTGGAAACCGCAAGATCTAAGGTTCAGGTGACTAACTGGAAATGTTTTTATATTCTTCACGCATTACCAGCTTTCCTATATGAAATGCGACAGTCGTCTTTAGTGTAATTGATTTTACTGTGGGTAGCTGGTCATTATGTGCAGAGTCTAATGTTGGTTCTGGTTTGTTGAACACAATGGTAGCACTGGGAGATGGTCAAACAGGGTGCAGGCACCTGGCTACTTTTCTCAAATACCACCAAGGGAACCTCTGAAGTGAAAGTGTCCACATGACAAAAGAGATACCATGGGCACTGGCACATGGTCTCCATCCATGGGGGGCTGGTGAGGGGTTTGGAATTTAACAGAAGGCACTGACGGATCGCGTGTGTCGTTAAGGCCCGGACTATGCAGAGCACAGCGGCTGCGCGCTTTCGCGGCTTCGCGCTGCTGAGGACAGAAGGGGGTCACTGCGAAGATCCAAAGAAGACTGCACACTTCGTTACAAGTTTGCTTGCCTTTAGATATACCGAGAGATAAAAAAGGGAGGCGCCGTAGAACAAAGACATTGCTGATTACACAAAGGGTTATTCTTAAAATCCCATTAACCTTCTTCCGAGCGCAGCGCAGGGCTAGACTGACCACAGTTGTGAAATTAAGAAACAGAGTTTCTTAGAGGGATGTACAGAAGCTTCATTCTAGTATGAGGAAAGCATGGAGGCTAATGCCAGTGTTGTTGTTGTTGTTTTCAGTCCGTAGACCGCAGCTCTCCAAGCTAGCCTGCGCTGTGCAAGTCTCTTCATCTCTCCATAATTAATGCTACCTGTTTCCGATTAAAATTACTTCTGTTGCCCAAGTCATCTATTACTTTTTAGTGTTCCATTTCCTAATCTAATTCCCTCAGAATCGCCTGATTTAGTTGGACTACGTTCTATTACTCTTGTTTCACCTTTGTTGTTGTTCAAGTTGCAACCTTTTTTCACCATTCAACTACCCTTGCAACACCTATGCCGTCTCTATAAAAGTTTTTACAGATATTTCTTCTCCGCAAATTTTAATGGCTTTCCTAAATTTCTTTTTGGTTTCTATTGCTGCTAGCTCAGTATACAGATCGAATTACGTCGAAAATAGGCTACAACTCTGCATTATTCCCTCCTCAACCACTGCTTCCCTTTCATGTACTTCGACTCTTTATCAACGCATTCTGTAATCTGCACGAATTGTGGATAAATCTTTAGCGCCCTGTATTTTATACCTGCTACCTTCAGAATTGTAATTTCAGTCAACACTGTAATAAACTTTCTTGAAATCTATGAACGCTAAAACTAATTCTGCCTTTCTTCAATGTGTCTTTTAAGATAAGTGAGTCCATACTGGCCCACTTTTTCCGCCGTTTGTGCGGAACCCGAACTGATTTTCCCAGAGTTTACCAGTTTTTTCATCCGCCTTTTTTTTATATGTAACAAGGGCCTTATCGACCATACGTTTGATCTCCGAGCCTCTTACATTTCTCTCCGTCGAGTGCACCGCTTGTCTATTCAGTGTTGATGTTCATCCATCTGTGTCCTCCCAGATGTTATCTCACCACTTAATTCTGGGTCTTCCTGTTCCTCTCGCTCCACCTACTGTCCTGCCGTATGGTATTTTAGGTAGTCTGTTATTGCTACAAGGCCTACCCAGTTCAACCTTATCTTCTTTAAGTTTTCATCTGTCAGGATGTTTGTACAGCTTCTTTTAATTCTTCATTTTTTTTTCTAATCCTCCATTCCTTGTTACTTTCATCATATACCGATCCAAAAGCTTTCCTTAGAATTTTTCTTTCGACTATTAACAGTTTTTCTTAATCTTTCGTTCTGAATTTTAATGCTTCACATCCGTATGATGATAGTAGCATAGCCGGCCGCCGTGGTCTCGCGGTTCTAGGCGCTCAGTCCGGAACCGCGCGACTGCTACGATCGCAGGTTCGAATCCTGCCTCGGGCATGGATGTGTGTGATGTCCTTAGGTTAGTTAGGTTTAAGTAGTTCTAAGTTCTAGGGGACTGATGAACACAGATGTTAAGTCCCATAGTGCTCAGAGCCATTCGATAGTAGCATAATAGTCGATGGATACAAATGGATTTTTTGTTAAGTTGATCCTTTCTTTAAGATTTTGATAAAAGTAAAATTTGTTTTCGCGGTTGATAGACTTACATCTATTTCTATGTCCGTTCTGTTGTTTTTAGTAAAGAGTCTCCCTAAGTACTTGAAGAGGTTAACTGTCTTGAAAGTGAATCGCTGTACAGCCAATGTTGCATCACTTTGGATTTTCTTGCTTATGGCCAGATATTCTGTCTTTTCTTCAATGACACGTAATCCTGTTCTCTGAGCGATTTTTTTTAATAATTTTGCATCATTCTTATTAATTGTATTTTGGTACTACTTATTAATACTACATCATCTGAGTGGGCAAATGCAGTAATGATCAGCTCTTGTATTTGGACTCCTTATGGACTAGGTTTCCTAAATTCGTTATAGATATTAGGAGGAGGTTAAAGAAAGTAGGTGAAATTTCGTCCCCTTTCGTGAGTCCAGTGATCACCTTAAAATTGTTTGGTTCTCCTACAGGTGTCTCCGTATGATATAAAGTTCCATCAATACAGATTTTTACTAATCTGATTAAATCCGACGATATTTCAAATTCCCTCATGATATTTACGGGTGTCTGTCAGTATGTGCAATTTTTTGTAACCATGACTTTTTAATGTTTACATCTGTCAGCAGATGCCTTCCTTGTAATTGGAAGTATTACGTTGTTCTTGAAGTCTGAGGGTAGTTCACTTGTTTCATATCTTGCATAACAGGTTGTGCAAGGTAATTCTCCTGTAACACTCCATTGATATACACGCCAAGCTAGTTTTACGCCTCAGATTTTATCTCCGTTAAGGACAGCATTCCGTACTGTGTTTACTACGAAGCGCAACTAGGAATTCGGTCACACGGATGGTCTCATATTCCGTGCGCTCTGCCTTATTGCGATGCAGTTGTTTGCTTGTCTAAAAAGAATCCATTTAGGTTGTTTCTCCCCTTCTTAGCTACCTATCACAGCCGTATTAGAGCAAGATCTAGAGACGGGTAATTAGCGGAAGCATGATGGATGTGGCGGGTGAGGCGCCGTAAGGGGTGGGCGGACCTGTCGCCCTCGCAGTGGCCGGAACTGCTGCGGAGGCCGCGACGGCGCCCGAGTCAGCTGCCTGCCTCTGGCTTGCCGCCTGTCCCTGGCAACGAGGCTGCTCGCCTTTCCTGGACCGCTGACGAACAAACCTCTCCGTGGAGACAAGTACGGGGTGTTCAAAAAGTGTCTCCGCAGTGCCGTATGATTGTTAGCCGCGGTGCCGCTTGCCGCAGTGAATATACCGAAACGAAACTCAGTGAAATACAAGTTATTAATTTTTTTTTTTTAAAAAAAAAAACCTTTATTCATCATTAATAATAATAATTATACAATATTAACCCACTTCCTTAATAGCATTAGTGGGTCGTAATATTAATACATTTATTATTGTTTCATGCAGCATGCTACAAAATATGATGTGCTACAGGTTACTACAACAATGGGCAGTATACTAACTATCCCTACTACTTAAGAAACTATTACTATCACTAATTGCTAATTTCTACACCTGCAGCGTCACATATGTGCCAGTAGAATATATAAACCTACTTTGCAAGCCTTGCTCTTCGGGCTAACCCCAAAGAGCTTGCCCCCGGCACTGGGCTGGCCAAGATGTTAACTCGCTGCAGTTCCATAACCTAACATAATATCCTATTCTAAGTCCTACGGAGCTAACTTATCCTAAGTCAAATCTGGTGCATCTCTAAGTCGGTGAGATTAACCCCTCCTCCCCCTAATCCTGCGCGCGGCGGATCCCAACTGTGATGTGAAGTCGGCCAGTCCGCGCGCTGGCGGTATGGGAAAAGGGATCTAGACAATATCGGTGTTCATTTTCACATTCTTAGTTAATCTCCCTCAGATATTCATTTAACACTTTCCGTGATACCTCGTTGGCCAGAGTATTAATCATCTGAAAAGTGTCTTCACGTCTGAGGAGTTGATACGTGTCATGGTTCGGTAGTCCGTCTCGAAGTGTAGTCGCTACATCATTGAAGAGAGGGCACTCGTAAATCACATGATCCGGAGTGCCTTCCGGCGCGCCACAGTCACACGCTGGCGTAGCCCTCTTCCCAAACCGACATAAGTATGTCGGGTAGGGTCCATGACCAGTGAGAAAATGGATCAGTCCCCGTGTTGGCTGAAAGTACTTCATTTCTAAGCGCTCCCTCACGTTCGGCAAGAACTGAAAGGTTCTGCGACCGGTTTCTTCTGTCTCCCAGGACCCCTGCCAAAGTTCTTCCCCCCTTCTTCTAATCCCCCTTTTGTCCTCTACCCTCACACCCATGATTTCTTCTATTTTCCCCTGGTTCCCTTTTTTTGCCCAATACCAGGCTGCTTGCTCCCTAATCTTGATGTCAAGTGGGCAGAGCCCCATTATGACTAATAGGGCCCCTCCTGGAGATGTTCTATAAGCGCCCACAGATCTTAGAACCATGCTTCTCTGAACCCTTCTCACTGCCATGGCGGGCACAACCCTCGTGAGTCTGTGCGCCCAGACCCCGGAGCTGTAACCCACTACTGAAGTTAGGATACTATTGTGATAAAGTTTAATGAGATGTGGAGGTAGGTGAAATCTTTTATGTCCTATGGAAATGAGGTTGTTTAATATTTGCAGAGCTTTTTGGGTTACAGTTTCAATGTGTTTTCCGAAGTTCCATTTCTCATCAATGATGACTCCTAGGTAACGTGTGTCTCGTCTTCGCAGTACCGGTGTGCCGTCAATTCTGACCGTAGGGTTCCTGATTAGTTGTCCTTTAAGTAGTAAGTATGTCGATTTGCTTGGTGATATGGTCATTTTCGTGGTGTGGCACCACTGTAGGAGTCTGTCTAACGCTCTCTCTATTTTAGGTTCTATGTCCTCTCGGCTACGGCCACCGACCATCAGGAGGAGGTCATCAGCGTAGGCTATCACCTCTAGCACATCCTCACTTCGTTGCAGGCTGTCTAGTAATGGCTCCATGTGGATGTCCCAAAAGAGCGGCCCTAGGACCGATCCTTGGGGACATCCTTTCGTGACAGCTTTCCCTACCCTTTCGCTAGGGGATGATAGCCAGACCTCCCGATCCTCACAGTAGCTCCTCAGGCAGCCATATAGCGGCCCTGGACACTCCTTCTCCCGCAAGCAGGAGAAGAGCGAGGGCCACCACAGGTTGTCGAAGGCGCCACTGATGTCCACCATGATGCCCACCACGTATTTGTGCGGGGTTGAGCCACAGACCTCGGCCGCCAGGGCGATTGCATCAGATGCCGACCGCCCCGGCCTGAAACCGAATTGCCTACTGCTCATCCCGCACAATACTCTATGTGCTGCCAGTCTGTCAGCCAGCAGTTTTTCCAAGATTTTTCCAAACAAATCTAACAGGCAGATCGGCCTGTACGACTTTACTTCTGCAGGATCCTTGTCCGGTCCCTTCTTAATGATGACGACGTTCCCAGTTTTCCACCTTCTTGGGAACTGTTGTTGCCTCAGGCACTCATTATAGAGGTGGGTAAGCGGGGCAACCAGCTGGGGTGTCAGGAATTGCACCACCTCCGCCACAATGCCGTCTGGCCCAGGAGCTTTGCCTCTTTTAAGTTGCTTTATGTGGGTCGCCACCTCCTCTTCTGAGAAGGGGTAGACCGCCGTGTCATTATTATATATTTCACGGTCTTGTTCTCGCAATTGCCGTTGTCCCTCTGTCTCCCCATCCGCATTGTCATCAGGCAGCAGGGACCGGAGGAGGACCCCAGCAGTCTCCTGCCAGGACTCCGTCATCCTGTCCCCGTGCCTGACTGTAGATAGCTCCATAGGAGAGCGGATTTTCTCCCTGACTAATTTATAGGGGAGTCCCCATGGATCCAGAGCTAGCTGGCTGAGCACATAGTGTTCCCAGCTTCGCCTTCTGACTTCACGTAGTTCACTCTGGAACCTCTGTTTTGCCTCCCTGTACTGCAATTGCCATCTTTGTCTCTCCTGCCAGACGACACTGCGCTGGTAGTGCCTCCTTAGCCTCCTGACAGATTGGCGTAGATCTTCCAGTTCAGGCGACCACGGTGACGGAGAAGCCGCCATGGCCTTCCTCCTGATCGGTACAGCAGCCCTCACCGCCCTGGTTACTGCAGTTACTAGTTCATCTGCTCTGTTGTCTACGTTTATGTCTTGTTGTATGTCATCTTCCGGTAATGGAGGAATGTCGCACTCCCTCGCCAGGCGTTCCCAGTCAGCTTTCCTGTAGTTAAATTGTATTTCCCATCCCATGGCCCAGCGGCACTCTCTCTCCCCTACTGTGAAAGTTATTAAGTTATGGTCGCTAGTGGTGGCGTTTCCTACTACTTTCCAATTTTGAATGATGTTTGTTACATTTGGTGTCACGAGAGTGACATCAATATTTGTACCCTGCCCTCCTCCTGCCGTGTAGGTAGGAGGATTACCAGGCCTGTTGGCCACCACGAGTTGCGACGCCATAATGTATTCTTCCACCTTTTCTCCATTTGCGTCTCTTGTGCCACTGAACCATAGGGGGGACTTGGCATTAATATCAGCTGTTATTACAATTTTCCTTCCCCGCAACGCCGTGGTCACCCTCATCAGGTGGTCTAGGTGTATTTCAATGTCATCTCCATACTGGAAATACATATTAATGATGGTGATGATTCCTGCTGGAGATTGGAGCTCCACGACGTTGCAATGGGGAGTTGTAAACTGAGAGAGTGTGGTTACTCTCACGAGTTTGTTTGTAATTATAATTGCCGCCCTTGGGTCTTCTCCTCTGCTTATTACTTGCCATGTGGCGGCAGCAAATGCGACTTTCCCAGCTTGGGAGTACGGCTCCTGCAGACAGAGCACATCCAATCTCCTCTCCTCCACCTCCCTTCGGAGTTCCTGCATCACAAGTCGACTATTATGAGTGTTTAGTTGTCCTATGTTTATTTTGGTCATTATGGAAAGTAGGTGTGTACTCGGTCATGTGGCCAGGTCTTAGTCCAGTCGAACGCAATTCGTCCGTTCGCCAAAACTGCCTGTTCGTAGATGTCATTTAGGTCGAATTTCTCGCCCCTTCTTTCAAACACCTTTCTTAACAAGTCTCGCAGGGCTCCAAAGTCAGTGGGGAGATTCACTGATTTTAGTTGAACTCTGTCCACAGCCTCCATCACCGAGAAGGTTATCTTTCGTCCCTCTTCGTGTCCTACACGAACCACATGTCTCAGGGCAGTGGTCAGGGTAGCCGGCTGCTCAAGTCTTGCTAGTTGCATGGTGTACTCCAAGTTGGGGTACACTCTTACAGGGTCCACAGGTGGTAGTCTAACTACTGGAGTACCCTGTGTGGGAGAACTTGTACTAGAGCTACTGGTTATCAAGTTTTCCTGTATCGGTTGAATGACTTTTTTCTGCTCCTTTCTGGAAACTGCCACAGCCACAGGATGCCCTTGCCGTTTCTGGTGTTCTGTCGGCTCTGCTCCCCGGCTTTCGGAGGAGGGAGCTGCAGCTATGGGGGGATCTGTCTGTATTGCCATATTTATCACATAGATCTCAGTCTGTGTGGCACTATTTTCAGTTTTCTTGGTGCTCGTAAGCGACCTTAAGAACAACTTAAACTTGTTAGCCCTCATAGCATCCCTCCTCCTTTTGCTCGGGGACTTATGTTTCGGCATCCTGTTCAGTATGCCGGGCTCACCCATAATCAATCCTGGAAATCAGTCTTTGTTCAAGCATCCTGTATGTTGGGCAGTTTCGACCTGTGGCTCCGCATGATTTCTTGCCTCGGTTCCTGCATGGTATGCAGATTGCTGCTGCCTTGCAGTCTTTACGGTTGTGACCGTTCTCTCCACATTTTGTGCAGGCCGACTCCCTGGTGCACAGCCTGAGAATGTGGTCCAAGTCGCCACAGTTGTGGCAACGAGGTACCACGACATAGTCCCTAGTGTTGATGGCATGGAAGCCAACATATATTTTGCCCATTGTCTTAATGCTTTTCCACATCCGCGCTGTAACCTCAGCGACGTGATGTACCACATCTCGACCCCGTGGACCTGTCTTGAATCTGAGTTTAAAACAGTCTTTGAACTCTTCTTCACTCAGATGCTCAAAGTTTTGTTTCCTGATTGTGTCGCATAACTCTTCATTGGTCATTACTGTTGGAACGTCGTACAGAATCACGAGAGGGTTCCTTTTCCTTGGAGGCTCACACTTAATTACTGAATTTAATTTGTGGTTGTTCAATATTTTTTCTTTATCCTCTTCGGATGCGACTTCCACTATTACTGAATTCTTGCTGGGTTTGATTCTTTTGATCTTTATTTTCTCTTTTACAGGGTCCACAGTAGTCGTGAATAGCTCCTGGATTCTTTTGACACTTGTGTCTTGGCCCGGCAGGGTCCTCAAGAAAACTGCCGTATCTGGCCTCTTAGTCACTTTATCTATGGTATCTCTAGTCGTTTTGGGCTTCGTGGGAGCTTGCGCTGCCACGGCAGCCCAGGTTTTAACTGGTTGTTTCCTCAATCGATTGTTTTCCTTCTCTAATTCTTCCACCCTTCCTTCCAACTTTGCGTGGGCAATGGCCCATGCAGCCAATTCATTTTTAATTGTTGAGAGTCCTGCTTGACTTATCTTCCCGTTTTTAATGTTTTGCTCCATGAGCAACGTGATTCGTGCTAATCTCTGCGTCACAGTTTCATTTTCGGCCTGTCCCGACTCATCCTGAGGAGAGGGATCAGGCGGCGCAAAAGAAGCCCGTTGAGGCGCACTCGAGTCACTCGTATCGGTTGTCGCCATGATTATACGAGTGATAAGTTATTAATTTATTGAATATTCATTTTTACTGACGCTGGCTGAGATAAACGAAACAGTGGAATGCTGGGAGGCAGGCGAACAATCATACGACACGCGCGGCTTACAATCGTACGACACTGCGGAGAGACTTTTTGAACAGCCCGTATTACTTAATATGTATACGTACACTAACAGACCGTACGTAACGGGAACAACCGCGCCGTTTTGGTGAAAACAACGTTGTCCGTGTGTGAGGTTTGACTGAATAAAATTCAGTGCCACAATGTTGATGTCGATGGTGGTGCGGGAATCCTGCAGTGCCAGAAGAGGTTTTTTATTGTCTTCGAATCGTCAATAAAGTGACAAGTTTCGTAGACCAAAGTTTGACTTACCGAAGACGGTCACAATGTATTTCCTAGGTTTGATTTCCGCACGGATGCGAAAGCGACAGTTGTAGAGAGCAGGTTTGAAAAACAGCGTAAATCCTTACATATTATAAAAATGGATGTGTGTGTGTGTGTGTGTGTGTGTAATTTCAAACCCTTACGAATTTTTTTCTCGCTTATAACCCCTACAAAAAATGTAAGGAAACACGTTTGTCGCTTACTGCTTTTCCATTGCTCACCCAATAAAAGGGCCGCATGAGGGATGACTTTACAATTTATTACTTCTTTATGACTAACGGTATTAACGATACAATTTGTGGGCAATATGCACATATGCCACTGAATGTAAGTGCAAAATTATTTAATAGTACGAGGTATAGTTAGAAGATATGACGTCATAATGAGATGCGTGAAAAACTTCCGCATTGTGCATGAAGTTAAAGTTTATTACTTCGTTGGTGATGACTCTATTCGCAACATATTTTGCATACAGTACCCATATATACCGCTGAATGTTCCTACAAAATTTTATCATTGTACGATTCACAGTTCAGGAAATGGAAATACAATCATTTTCACTAGTTCGGTTTTAAAGAAACCTTTTGTATGTTGTCCTAGGCGCTTCAGTCCGGAACCGTGAGACTGCTACGGTCGCGGTCCTTAGGTTAGTTAGGTTTAAGTAGTTCTAAGTTCTAGGGGACTGATGACTTCAATTGTTGTCCTACATTTCTCAGAGCCATTTGAACAATTTTTTTTGTATGTTGTGGACGCGAATTGTTTCGCACCACTACATCTACTAGATTTCAAACTTGTTTTGTGTGTACTCTCCACCAATTGTCCCATTGATTAGTACCAACCATTATTCTTACTACGTTCAGGACCATTTCTGTTAGGGCCTTACGTCAACTGTAGGGCTAGCAACGTGCTTTGCAAATAATTTCGATGGGAGTATTGGGGAAGGGTACACATAAAACAGATTTGGAATCTAGTAGTCGCTGTGCCGCGAAAGAATTTGCGTCCACGAAGCAAAAGGCTTCTTTATTAGCTGGCCAATGAAAAAGTACGGGGCAAATATTTGTAGAAGACCCACTGTGATCGCTGTATGACGATTAAGAGGCCAGATACCGTATCAAGCGGACTACTTTTAGCAAACAAAAACAAATATGTTTCGATCCAGAGTCGAACCATAGACCTGCATTCCAACTCAAAATACTATCCAGTGCACAAACTGCACAGCGTTACGCTATCTGCTGACAGAGGTAGTGACTGTACATGTGATTAGAGTGTTAACAGATTGCCAATCTTTAAAGTCCATTTACTGCCCGAAATACGAGCAGGACGCAGTTTTGTGAGATAGATTTTTGTATCACCAGTATGTGAGGAATCGCGCTGCGAAGTTCCACTGCGTAAATTTGTCTTCACCGTATAAATAGGAAAGGCCATAGGACCTAACGAGGTGTCTGTTAGATTCTATTTCGAGTATGCGGAAAAACTGACCCTTCTTTTAGCATCAGTTAATCGTAGGTCGCCCGAACTGCGAAGCCTACCACGCGATTGAAAAAAGAAAAGCGCGGCTCGTTCCAGTCTATGAGAAGGATCACAATACCGGTTCCCAGAGCTGTGAACCTGTGGTCAATTTCTTTTGGAATTATGGAAGATACATTGTGTTAGGATATGAAGACTTTTTGGAGACTGGACAACGCCTTGTCAAGATCAACATTGTTTCGGTAGCACCGATCGTGTGAAGCTCTGCTTGATCTGGTAGTGAAATCCAAAAGGCGATAGGTAGCTCAGATCAGCTCGATGCTGGTTTCTTGATTTCAAGAAAGCTTTCGATACAATCCGATATCTTCGCCTCGTAAACAAAGTACTCTGATGAAGCAACCATTGTGACCACGTGTTAATAGCGGGTTGGTCCGGTTGCGGATGTGTGTGACACCAGATGTTCCTCGGTGGTTCGTAGCCACAGAGTTGGCGCCCAGTGGCGTGCCAGATGTATTCCATTGTGTTCAGATCAGACGAATCTGACGGCCAAGACGTCAAAATGAGTTCACCGCCATGCTCCTAACCACTGTAGCACGATTCCGACAGTTACTCGCTGAAAGATGCAATAACCGTGACGGAAGGCAGCAGTCATGAAGGGATGTTCAGTAAGACCGCAGTTGTCAAAGTAGCTTTAATTACTTCCACAGGTAACTCCATGTCAACATCCCCCAACAGCATGCCCCCCAGCTGCGTCCGAGCGATCGTAATTGACGATGTGGTTGGTTTGGTCATCATGGGAACACGCTGTCTGCACCACACTTTTCTATAGTTTCTGATCCATTGTCAACATGACATCCCCCATAAAAACACCAACTCCATCCATATGTTTCTTCTTGGTCTAACCCTGCTTCTCTTGCTCGCCACTGTTAAAAATCATATTCCTCTTAGGTATGCCGACCGGAGTGGCCGAGCGGTTCTAGGCGCTACAGTTTATAACCGCGCGACCGCAACGGTCGCAGGTTCGAATCCTGCCTCGGGCATGGATATGTGTGATGTTTTTAGGTTAGTTAGGTTTAAGTTGTTCTAAGTTCTAGGGGACTGATGACCTCAGAAGTTAAGTCCCATAGTGCTCAGAGCCGTTTGAACCATTTTTGAACCTCCTAGGTATGTTCTTTTCATCTGTACGTGTCACAAAATCACATAATTTTAAACGTATTGTTTCACACTATCTGCTACATGGGAGTCCAGTTGCCGATATGTTCTAAATGAAGATACTTCCTGTACACGTGGTTAAGAGTGTTGCCAAATTACCATTTTTGACGCTCATTTTCTGTCGAAAATATTAACAAGGCAAAATTTTGTTACTGGCTTTCATGTATGGGTAGTAGACAAGGAATTGCGCTGTGAAGTCCAAGAACGCGATTTTTTTTTCTTTTTTAATATGCATTTTAGCGACTTGGCCGATAAAATATAGTAACCGTTTGAAAGTGTTTGCAGACAACAGAATTGTGTATATGGATATGGCATCATTAGAAACTTCTGTAGATTGGCCTGGACGGTGAGTGTTCATCAGAGACAAACATATTCTCGGACTGCCACAGAAAAGTGCGATAGCACCTCTTTTGCTCTGTATATATGTTCGGTGGTGTACGATAACTTGTGTGACTACCTTTTCTTCGTCGTGAAACCACTGGCGCTATGCAATATCAAACGGTGAGTACTCGTCAGTCTCTCTACCAATAGACGGCGACACCTTACGTGTAAGGCAAAGGTAGACGCATTGACCAGGTTTCATGAATGAACCTCATACATAAATGATGTGACGTACAGGGCGAGCAGCACTCTGCGACTGTTTGCTGATGACGCTGTAGTTTACAGGAAAGTGTCATCGTTGAGTGACTGGAAAAGGACGCAGGATGACAGATAGAATTTCTGTTTGATGTTACAAATGGAAACTTGTTCTACAAGTAGAAAAATATAATTTAATGCCGATCAGTAGAAAAAACAATCAAGTAATGTTACAATATGGTGTTAATGATGTGCTGCATGATATAGTCATGTCGATTATATGCGTAAGCAGGAGGCCGCGTTCTCTTCTGGTCGAGTGATCTGGATTCTTACCACTTCGGATTAAAGGAAGACATCAAAGCGATTCAAAGGCGTGCTGCTAGATTTGTTACCGTTGGGTTCGATCAAAATGAGTATTACGGAAGTTGTCCGTGAACTCAAATGGGAATTCCTGGAGAAACGAGGACGTTCTTTTCGCAAAACAGTACTGAGCAAATGGTTCAAATGGCTCTGAGCACTATGGGACTTAACATCTGAGGTCATCAGTCCCCTAGAACTTAGAACTACTTAAACCTAACTAACCTAAGGACATCACACACATCCATGCCCGAGGCAGGATTCGAACCTGCGACCGTAGCAGTCAGTACTGAGCAAGTTCAGAGAACGGGCATTTGCGACAGACTACTGGATGCTTTACTGTCACCAACGTACATCTCCCGTGAGGGCTTTTAAGACAAGGTAAGACAAATCCGGACACGTAGGTAATATACAGTCATTTCTCCTTCGCCCCATTTGCGAGTGGAACAGACAACAGAATGAGTAACAGTGGTTAAGGTACGCTCCGTCAAGCACACGATGGGGACTTGCGGAGTTTGAGTGTTGTTACAAGTAACGCAGGTTAACTGGGCTGCAATGGAAAAAGGGTGGAGCGATTGATTGAGTAGGGACAACATTAACACTTAAAACATTTCTTTTAAAAGTAGTAAGTCGCAGCAGACGTGGTCACTGATAACCCAACAACGCTAATTAATACAGTTATCCAATACAGAAAACACTTGCAATGACAATATTTACAAACTCATATTACAATCATACCAACACTGATTATAAAACCTGCGATTTAATATTTTAAAATTGAACCTTTTATTGCAGTATTTCAATTATTGTTCTTCCTTAGAAATTTCAGTTAACTTAATCTTACTTAAACCAATAATCAACTGCTTCCCTTCCACTCTTACTCACGAGGCAGAATTAGCATAACCAAATCAGTTGCGAAATCATTCAACTTACAAGAATATACAAGTGAATATACAAGTCCGTTAAGGACTTACAAAAGACTTAATGGTACCAATGGTAACCAAATGATCTTAATGTTCACTAACATTGGTTTTGATACAGTTGGAACTTTGCTTTCTCTTGTAGTATGATCTGGCCGTATCACGATCGCTGCTCCGTCACACACCTTGTCTAACGATGTGCTCAGTCTGTCTTCCACAGTCCACATACTTACAAGACATTGTCAGCTCAAACACCTGAAACAGTTTGTTTGAGGCAAGAAATAACATTAATCTTTAGAAGATAAATAGCTTCAGCTGCAGCCACTTGAGACGACAGTCCCCGCAAGCGCCCTTTACCAGCGTCATTTATAAACAACCAGGCACAAATGAGCTTTAGCTAATTCTGTCATTAGTGACAACTCCTACTTCATTTATCTCTTTAGCACAATACACTGAAGCAACAATTCAGTCTCTTAACTCAAAACGCTGCACAATCCTCAAAAGTAAAGGCTTTAAACACAAGCATGAGAAATGTGATAATGGCGCTCCATAAGTAAATGTTCGACCAAGATGATGAGCCTATAATATTGACGAATGAAAGTACCTTTAAAAAAACCTTCCACTAACCCACCGGCTACATTAGCACTTCAGGTATCGATCAACTTGAAACTTGCTAGGTGTACCACTATCTGCCTCTAGCCACCGTGCCTCTTACTTCTCCCGTTCACGAAGCTAATCGCTCTTGAAAGCGTATGTTCCATAGAGTAAACACCGGCGCACTCGCTTCGCGCCGCGCTTTCCACTCAGACCCAGGTTTCTTCCTTCTCCGTACATTCGACCTCTCTCTCTGTCTGTCTGTGACCACTGATGGTTTGGTTAGGTTAGAAACTTTGTCTGTTCCACAAGTAACCCCTTTCCTCCTCAGAGGAGTTCCACAAACATAGGCAGGGTAGTCCGACCAACCCAGATCGGTTCGCGCCGTCATAAATCATCGTGCTGTACACGCACAGTGTCGATGTAAATTACACAAAGAAAGGGACGGAGAGAACGATAACTGGCATCGGCACATAATCTACGCCTCTGCAATACCACAAAGGGGCCGCCAAGCTTAACATTTACTTCCGAGGGACGGATCACTATCGGTTATGCCAAATGCCCTCATTTCATGACACACTTGGGTAGCATTTGTGATATAATCCATGAAGTTCTTGTATAATATGGTGACGAGGACCTGTATACCGCCATTACCACTCTCCATGCCACCAGAATTATGTCGTTAAAAACGTCTTTCATCGCAAGAAATCCTCTTGTATAACTTGAACTCGGCAATCGATACTACCGGCATGCGCTCACGATCTCGGCAACGGAGACTTCCTTTCTTTGGTTCCATAAATCACGGGTGATTTTCGAAATGTTTTTCTTTTTTTTAAGAAGACCACTACCGACATCTTCCCCCTTTCTGAGAATAGTGTGTAATGATCTTTCTGTCGTGAGTACGTTGTCAGAATAATCAAATTCCTACCGTACTTGATTTTATGTATTTTTCATTTAGGCATACTTTTTAATATAAAACGTACAGTAAACTCTGGTGTTGATTTATAATGTTTTTTTCTTTACATAGTCGTACTTTCCTGTATTCTAACGAATTAGTATTCAATATTCGTGCTTCCTGGCCATCCTGATTTAGTATTATCGTGGGAATGTTCTCAGTGGAAGACCGCTGTCGAAATCTCCTCACTTCCCTCGTCAGACGGGTCCAGTGACATCACTATGTGCGGGACGTTAAACCCTCCCCTCCCGCCCAACACCCATCGCGTGCTGCTGAGCGTTGTCTTATTATCCTGCTGATTATAGTTACACTAACGAAGATTTCTCGGTATTACCGCTGAGTAACTACGTTGCTGAGTGTAGCCCGAAGCGGCCCACCGGCTGAAGTGGAATCCGTGAGTTTTTTCCCGTTAGTGCTCGGTACTGAGGGATATGGTGCAGTTGTTAAGTCACTGCGTTCGCTGTCTGGCGACCCGGGTTCAAATCGCCTCTGGCCATCCAGATTTAGGTTTCTGTGCTTCCCTCAATAGGTTGAAGCACAACTGCGCAGTGGTTCCTGTGAAATGGACACGACCAACTTTCTTCCAGTTCCTTCCAAAATCCGAACATGTGCTCCATCTCTAACGACCTCGTCGTCGAAAGGATTTTAACCCCGATTCTCCTCCTCCTCCATCATCATCTTCATCTCTCCCGAACGTCCTCTGTAATTAGTTGTAACAATCCTAGCCGTGTCTACCCCTGTAGTTTTCCTCCTCTTACTTCCAGCCCCAAGTTAGTTATTTGTTAAATGTGATAGCACATGCCTCAATAATCACCCCGTTCATTTTCTGAGTTACCCGTAAACTTCCTTTGTCATCTACTTTATGTAATCCCCTTTCATTTCATACTTTAATTAATATACACAGCGCCCATTAAAACTGCAAGTCTGTGAAGACAACGTGCAACAAATAAGAGTGGGAGCGGATACTGTTCTCAGTGACAGTTCTCATATTTGTCAGAAGAATGATAATACAGCGTACTTGTCTTTGTACACAACTAATTTTATCCAAAAAATTGAGTAGGTAACTGATAATACAGAATTATGCTGGTCACCGCAAAAATGAGACAAATGGGAAAATAAATACTTCATTGAGAACATTTTAAGTGGCTGTTTTATGTTCGGCGGCCAATGTAAGCAACAGCGAATATAATATGAACGTGGACAGCCCTGTGAATCACAGACCCCTGAATCAAGTCTGTGGACATGCATTAGTACCGAGAACAGAAAAGCACTGAAAACGCGTTTTGTGAAAAAGTGGCGTTTAGAACGTATTCCATTTCCACTTTTCAAGTCTCTAATTGACACGCTTCGATACGCAAATTGTAAGCCTTTCGCCGCAACCCAATGACGTAGGTAAGAGTAACGCCATCATAATTCTTGCACAAGGAAAGATTACGCAGCGTGTTTATCGTCCAAAAATCGTGCCTGAATGTTGGATGTTTGTGAGAAGATCGGGTCGTGTCTCGTATGAGGAGGAGAAACGCCTGCCAGCACGTATCGCGGCTGAACCGCGGCCCGCCGAAACTGTAGTTTGTCGTTCCGCGGTATTGGTGCTCGCATTGGTCGGAACCCTACTACTACCATGCAGATAGGGATGGAATCTATGAATTCAGGAGGGCTATACTTAACGACATGGAGGGTTTCAGCGCGGCCGAGAGGATGAAAATAGTGTTGACTCGGCCGTGCAACTTCGTACAGCCTGGTCACGTACCTTGAATAGGAAGTGGTCTTCGTTGCAGCGAGACAAGTATCCACACGGGCAGCGCGACGACGTCTGGATCCCCACGGGGATCATTGTCGCTATTTCCTTTCGCGACAGCAGCGAGGAGAATGTGTGTCGATGGACGACACTGTACACGTAAGTGAGGAAGTGCATAGAATCATGGTGGCTATATCCGAGTGTGAACTATGTTGCCAGATTGGATTTACCAGCACCACCACCACCACCACCACCACCACCACCACCATCATCATCATCATCATCATCATCATCATCATCATCATCATCATCATCATCATCATCGGCCCAGTATGGCGTTGTGGTATCTCTGTATTCTAAATTTTGCGTCCGGTACATCCGCAAAACACCTAAAAACTTAGTCATGAATTTTCCTGCCCTCCTGTTTGCACACAATAAGTAAAATTTCCATATTTTATATATTTTGCCGGTGTTCCAGTTTTATTGGCCAGTAGTGTACTTACATTCTGCTCTCGGACTGCATCCTGCATGCTATCAGTTTCTCTTTCCTAGTTTTCGCACAGTCCAGATTTCGTTTCCATTAAGCGCAGTTTACCAAATGTATAGTTTCAGAAATTCTTTACTCAAATCTGCATCAGTATTTGTAAATAAGTAGAAAAACTGATTTTTCGCTTGTGCCAGTCTGCTTGTGGTTCCATCGCTTTGGCATATTTGCGTAATCCTAAGTCTCGTTGGTTATCGTGATGTATAGTCTTCAGTAACTCTCTCTTTTCTCCACTGTTACAGTTTCCAGCCTACAAGACTATTAGATTCTCAGCCCATTCCACAAATTTCATAAAAACTCGCTTGCACCGAACGTTCCCCACGTTTCCTATAAAACTAAACAACGGCTGTCAACATTCTCTTCGTAGTGACTTCCGCTATATGCCACTGCTTTCTAGAAAAGCATGGGTGGACATGGTCCCCAAGGATAGATGCATACTTGTGTTAATTCATGGTGCCTTTCTGAATGACGAGATCACCCAGACATACCACGAAAATATTTCCCAGCCCATAGCTCTCCCTCCCCTGGCCTGGACCCATTGCTTTCATGCGCCAACGGCGATGGCGCATAAAACGTGATTCATCTGAAAAGGCCAACTGTCGCCATTGAGTGGAAGTCCAGTTGCGGGTTGGTTTGCAAATTCCAACCTTCGTCGCCGATGAAAACTGCCACCACGGGTGCATGAGCCAGACGCCTGCTGCAGAAGCCCATAAGAACCAACGATCGCCGAACGGTCGTTGACGGGACACTGTTGGTAACCCCCTTGGTTCATCTAGGCGGTCAGTTACTCAACAGTTGCGTGTCTGTTAGCCCTTACGCATCTCCGCAGTTGTTGTTCACCCCTGTCATCTGTGTCCCGTGGCGCACCACAGATGCTTCGCCACGGTATACTATAACTAAGGCTGCACGCGAACAGTTTACATACTTACCTGTTTTGGAAATGCCTGAAAGCCAATGATAATGATCATGACCGTTTGGACGTCAGCTAAATCTCTTAGTTTCCCCATTAAGCAGAGTCTTCCTGCCGGCCGCTGTGGCCGAGCGGTTCTAGGCGCTTCAGTCTGGAACCGCGCGACCGCTACGGTCGCAGGTTCGAATCCTGCCTTGGGCATGGATGTGTGTGATCCCCTTTGGTTAGTTACGTTTAAGTAGTTCTAAGTGTAGGGGACTGATGATGTGTGTGATGTCCTTAGGTTAGTTAGGTTTAAGTAGTTCTAAGTTCTAGGGGACTGATGACCTCAGATGTTGAGTCCTATAGTGCTCAGAGCCATTTGAACCAGAGTCTTCCTTGCCCCGCCCTCCTCATCGAAACGCTTTATATACCTTCCATTGTTAGTGGCGCCACGTGCTGTCTGTCTGTGGTTGTTGCACTTTGACGTCCAACATAGGAGGGGGTCACATTATTGTGACTGGACCGTGTATTACCAGCATGTTCGTGTCATCCGACTGGCTTGTAACCTATTCACATTCAAAGGTCTTGCTCATCCAGTTTTCATTGTCACTTTGCAGTTCAATCAACTGAATTCAGTCTATATGACACCCGTTACGTACCTGTCATTAGGATTATTTTCCGGGAGTGAATCATGTCACTGTCGTTAATCTGGAGGGTACGTTTTGTTTAAGGCATTGCGAAAGTTAACAGCTGTTGAACTGCATTTCCACATGTTAGAAGGAAACTCAGATGTGAAGATTCCCGTAGACAGCGCGGTCATTAGAGTGGAAATTCACCTACGCCATAAATGTACAGATTGTCAGATACGTGACCCGTCTTGTTTATAGGAAGCGTGTTGGAGCTGGTACCATATGAAAATGCAGCACAGTGAAGTGCTATTCATGGTTTATCGAGGTAAACTTCAGGACAGGATAGAGATAAAAGTTCCCTAGAGCGTACTGCATGCTGCATTGCCTTGTTCACAGGAGGTCAAGTTCCATGAAAGCCAGGGTTAAAAAGCAGTGGCCGAAAGGATAACCAGTTAAGTAGCGACAAACCAGTTTGGAGTCTGATATCTGAGGTTTCAAGATGTGGCTGATAGAATATGTGTTTCTGAGTGTGCACTCAGAGCAAAGAAATTGAACTATTAATCCCTCTGAAACAGGACCCAGGATTCCCCCACACCGCTAATGTAACTTTGCCTCCACCATTGATTTTTATGTGCCACATGTAATGTTCTAAACTTATTTTTACTGATAGTATACGTCTGCTAGAGTTCATTAATGTCTGCAACACCTGCTTAAGACCTAGACTCGCGTCCAGTGTGGAATTAACACTTTTCAGTTTTTAAGAGAAGAGAACGCGGATTAACTCAGTCTTTTTCTGTTTGCGGGATAAAAGCTCTCTCAGAGTTAGGATCCAAGTACGATTCCTCTGACAATAATTCAGCATAAATCGCATTTTCAACAGTACAAGATAATCATTTCATATCTCTCTGATCGTCACGGCCGGCCGGAGTGGCCAAGCGGTTCTAGGCGCTACAGTCTGGAAGCGCGCGACCGCTACGGTCGAAGGTTCGAATCCTGCCTCGGGCGTGGATGTGTGTGATGTCCTTAGGTTAGTTAGGTTTACGTAGTTCTAAGTTCTAGGGGACTGATGACCACTGCAGTTGAGTCCCATAGTGTTCAGAGCCATTTGAACCATTTGACCGTCACGTCAACGTATAAAGAAAGCCTGCCGCACGGTCTATTAGCGGTAACTTTCTATTACTACAGATTACTACTATTCTAAGTTGAAATGCCATTTTGAGACTTTGAATTGAAATATCACCACTGTGTACTGACTGAAAAAATTGCAAACCAAAAAATTATTAATGCAGAGTAGTGATATTTCGAGAATACATTTGTCTAGGTAATATGTTCAAGTGATTAACCCGTTAAGTACCAATTTTTTTCTTAGATCTACATTTATTTCTGTGTTGCCAGATTGACATAGATATGAGGAAAAGGAATATAAAATTTAAAATATGCATCAACCTTGAAATAGATGATTGATTTTAATCGATCCCCAAATGGGTATCAACGCACATGCCATTCTCTTTTTACATTTTCTTTTCTTTTTGAGCCAGACAACAAAGCAGTTAATATGAAGTTCCACATTGCACATACAACACTGTTTCCTCACCATTTTCTTGCAAATTGGACATTTTCTTTGTTTCCCCAGCGTTGTGCATTCAATCACATGTCCGATTCCAGAAGTCCTTAGTGTAATTGGAATACGTGAACTGGATGATTTTGGATATGATGGACGTCTTGCCCTTTTCGGATCAGAAGCAGCAGATCCTTGCCACCACCATATGGAATTGAAGCAGTGCAATATTTTTATTCGAGAGGCAGTAGATGACGTGCGCTACATCTAATGCAGTGATGAACAATGGGAAGTACCATTTCTTACCCCAAATTCTGACACGATATTTTCTGCACATTCCAGTCCAGTTCGTCCACACCTGCCATATGATTGTTGTATTCCGACATTTTTCTTGGCTGTGGAACTTGCTTTTCTTTGTTCTCAATTTTGCTTCATCTCTTTACTTGGCTTACTGGATGCACTGTCTCATAGTTTGACAAGAGCTCTACACAGTTGTTATCCTTCCACATTACTGCCATTATCTCCGTATTCTTGTCAAATCTAGTCATACGCCCCCCTTCGTTTCTTCTTCACGCTGTTCTCAGATTCTATTGGACAATTATTCCTTCGGTTCATATGGGCAGTGCCAGTTGCCCTTACTCTCATTTCTGAGAGCTCTTTCATCAAACGAAAGTTCATAAAAAAGTTATCAAAATATATTTTGCGAAGTTCAGGTGGCTGCTGTGGACGAGCGGTTCTAGGCGCTTCAGTCCGGAACCGCGCTGCTGCTACGGTCGCAGGTTCGAATCCTGCCTTGGGCATGGATGTGAGTGATGTCCTTTGGTTAGTTAGGTTTAAGTAGTTCTAAGTGTAGGGGACTGATGACCTCAGATGTTAAGTCCCATAGTGCTTAGAGCCATTTGAACTATTAGAAGTTCAGGAATCTGCAGAAAAGAAATCATATTCAACACCACTGATCCACCCAGTACCGGAACTGAAACATCACTTGTATCCTTCGATTTTCCTTCACAGACTGACATATGATTACAGAAACTGCTGTGACAACAGCACGTGGCCCACTGTTTGAATCCAAATCGCACTGGTTCCCCGCGAATGAACAGTTTTAGCTAAGGGTGTACATAATATAATATCATTTTCTCATCAATACTCAGGCTATCGGAAAAAAACTTGAAATTGTATGAAATTATTATTCAGTAAGTCCATCAACGGATGGATTTTAAAAAGTTTATCCCTGAGGTACGATTCTGTTCAGACGTGTGTTATCATTGAAATGAAGGTGACGCTTTATTTCTAGATATCTGTTGCTACTCATACACTGTCGTACACACTTTATATCAAAGTCCTAATCTTCATTCCAATATAGACTTTCCTGTGGAAGAGCATGATATGCAGTGAAGACTAGTATACCTATGAAATTTTTTATGCATCCATTGGATAACTCATAGCTGTGATTATTGTTCTGTGCATTTTCAACTAGCATTCGCCTCTCATTGATGCGTATGTCGAAATATGACGACAATTTCGGCCAATCTGCTTTTCCCACAGGATAGCAATCGCAATTCGCACTCTTAACTCACTGCAAATTCCTCGAACAACGGGCAATGAGTTATTCAACATTTAAGTATCGTTACAAATATAACCAATAACGCAACGATAACCACCTCCTCATCACGTTGTGAAGTGAGACTTGAAATTTGAAATAGTCAAATATTTGTAACCAATAGTTTCCTGCAGTAGTTTGAGAACAAACATGCAGTTCCAAGATACAGGGTGGTTTGTAATTAAAATTTCGCTATTTTATAGGCCCACTATGATAAACGAGTGATGGTAGGACAAAAATCTTTCAAATGGCTCTAAGCTCTATGGGACTTAACTCCTGAGGTCATCAGTCCCCTACACTTAGAACTACTTAAACCTAACTAACCTAAAGACATCACACACATCCATGCCCGAGGCAGGATTCGAACCTGCGACCGCAGCAGCAGCGCGGTTCCGGACTTAAGGGCGTAGAACCGGTCGGCCACAGGATCGTAGGACAGTGAAAGTTACTGGAAACATTTGTAAGAACATGCGGAAAAGAAATAACAAACGAACCATTGAAAGGAACACATTTTAATTTCCACGTGAGAGAGTAACATTTGTTAATTGCGTATCATATTTGCGTTCCAGGTTACAAACGTTACTCCGTGTGAGATCAGCTGCATTCACGACAGTCTGGAAGTTAGTACGGATTCCATTTCACAATTGTTCGTTGCACTTTTCGAACTGTGGACGGTGGAATATTCAGCTGTTAGTGGCATAACTTGTGCACTACTTGACGATCGTACCTTGCATCCAGCACTCAACCCATGGCAACAGTAACTTGTTCAACAGTTTATGGCGTAGTTGACCGTCGGCATCTCCCAGATGTAATTTCCAAATTGCCAGTTAATTCGAAATCCGGAATCACGCTTTTCAACGCTGTGAGAAAAGAGGGTCTCTCTATATTCCATTAAAGCGACGATTCTCGCGAAGAGCAGCTTTTTATTTTTATTTTAATTTTTTATATATAAAGCAGCTGTACAAGTGAAGCCGTGCTCACCTTGTCCCGGCCCGTGCTGACGGTCTGCAACTGTAATTCACACTGAATCTTGTTTTTCTACTTTACGTCGCCGTACCAGCACCGGCGGCTAACGGCGGTGACGACACTAACACTACCAACGGAGATCCTGCAGCGCACAGTCTGAACAGCAGTCCCATAAAGTTTGGTATCCAAAAGGTAAATAATTTCTCGGCAGCAATGGCTTAGGTGGCGAAAGTTTAATTATAACCACCCTTTGTGTGGTGTTTCATGCAACAAGTAAAACGTTTTCCGAAAAACTTCTTCAGCATCTTTGGCTCGTCTGCATACGGTACGATCTTTCAGCAGCGCAGCAGATGACTCGACTTCAGCTTTCTGCCTTCTTTGTATCAATCCTAAATGTGGACACGATTCTTTGCGTGACAGGACGAAGTAATCTGCCGTAAAGAGCCCACGACAAAGAATTTGATTCATGATATGAGTGCTGAACCACGAGTTAAAGATGTACATCATAAGTATTTTTTCTTTTATTTGTGTCACTTCAAGCAGCTTTCGATACATATTGAATCTCTCCCTCTCAGACACTTTCAGACACGATTCACAAATAATATTTACATTGGTTGTAAACATATTACTTGGCTTACAATGTCTACCCATCATTTCCACGAGTGTCAATCCATACGCCCGTTCAATATGGATCACACAACGTTCATGCCTCCAGATAACTATCCTGTCGTGCGCTGCTTTGCGCATTGGACTTCCAACAAAATACATTGAAGCGCCAAAGAAACTGGTAGAAGCATGCGTATTCAAATACAGAGAGATGTAAACAGGCGGAATACGACACTGCGCTCGGAAACGCCTATATCAGACAACAAGTATCTGGCGCAGTTGTTAGATCGGTTACTGCTGCTACAATTCCGGGTTATCAAGATTAAAGTGAGTTTAACGTGGTGTTATTGACGGCGCACGAGCGTTGGCTCACAGTATCTCCGAGGAAGCGATGTCGGATGAAGTGGGGATTTTCCCGTACGACCGTTTCATTGAGTGTACCTTGAATATCAGGAATCCGGTAAAACATCATATCTCCTACATCGTTGCGGCCGGAAAAAGATCCTGCAAGATCTGCACCAACGACGACTGAAGAGAATCGTTCAACGTGACAGAAGTGCAACCCTCCCCCAAATTGCTGATTTCAATGCTGGGCCATCAGCAAGTGTCAGCGTGCGAACTATTCAACGAAACATCATCGATATGGGCTTTCGGAGCGAGGGCTCACTCGTGTACCCTTGACAACTGCTTGACACAAAGTGTTACGCCTCATCTGGACCCATCAACACCCACATTGAACTGTTGATGACTGTAAATATGTAGCCTGGTCGGACGAGTCTCGTTTAAAATTGTATCGAGCGGATGGTCGTGTACGGGTATGGAGACAACCTCATGAATCCATGGATCTGGCATAACAGCAGGGACTGTTCTAGCTAGTAGAGGCTCTGTAATGATGTGGGGCGTGTGCAGTTGGAGTGATGTGGGACCCCTGATACGTCCAGATACGACCCTGATAGGGGGCATGTACGTAAGCATCCTGTCTGATCACCTGCATCCATTCATATCCATCGTGCATTCCGACGGAATAGGGCAATTCCAATAGCACAATGCGACAGCCCAAACGTCCAGAATTGCTAAAGAGTGGCTCCAGGAACAGTCATCTGAGTTTAAACACTTCCGCTGGCTACGAAACTCCCCAGACATGAACATTGTTGAGCAATCTGGGATGCCTTGCAACGCGCTGTTCAGAAGAAATCTCCACCCCCTCGTACTCTCACGGATTTATGGACAGGCCTGCAGGATTCATGCTATCAATTCCCTCCAGCACTACTGCAGACATCAGTCGAGTCCATGCCACATCGTGTTGCGGCACTTCAGCGTGCTCGTGGGGGCCCTACACGATATTAGGCAGATTTACCAGTTTCTTTGGCTCTTAAGTGTGCGCTGCGCCACACCAGACGGGTCGGATCCCTAATACGGTATAATATCGAAGCGCACACTCACAGATATCAATATTTCACTTAGATCTAAGTTTGTGCGCACAAATCTACAGTCTATGGCTGTGTAAGTGCCGTGGGAGGTGAGGATGAGGTATCGTTCTGCCGTTTTAACCGACGTTCGGGAAAGTCAGTCTTTCTGTAATTTTTTCTTAGTGGATCATCTTCCCCCTTATATCTTGCCTTCTCTCGCCAGTTCCATCTGCAGATTCACGACCAGTGTCATATTTGTTGTTCGCAGCGCGTATGGTTAGTCTGTGAATGAGCAGTTTTTCTAAGCCGGAATGTTTTCGGCACACCACAAATCAAGCCACGTGGGCTAACCGTCAAGAGCGCAACTGAAATGTATCCTGATCTAAAGGAAGATCTTTTTTTTTTTTTTTCACAGTGTCTTGCCATTTTCAATATTGTTAGTTTTCACGATACTGCAGTCTCCCAAAATTAGGTGAATTTGGAAATTAATATATGTAAAATTTTTAACGATTTTAGGAATTATTTGTTTCCCTTGATGTGTGTGTGTGTGTGTGTGTGTGTGTGTGTGTGTGTGTGTGTGTGTGTGTCGGTCATTACCTACCGCCTTGGAGTGGTTACCTGCTATGAATCCTCAGAAATATATCCTTTTAGGTGATGCACTGACAGCAACCAGTTAGTCATTGATAATTTTACTGCTGCAAACCTGTTTTACCACGACGCAACGCTCAGCTTAACTGATTTGCAGTGTTTCTTTTACTGTTTTGAATAGCTCATATTGTTTAGCAGCTGCCTAGAGTAACGTGCTTGGGTTTTGATATGAAAAGTATTTAGGACATTGCTTGATATGAATGTTTGGTTGACACCGAACATCTGCTAAAGACATAGCATCCATTTTTCAGTCTCTCTGCGGGAATAAATCACATTCTTTCCATACTGCGGGGTGTTTTGTGAGACCGTACTTCACAGTTAACTGCAAATTATTGCGACTTACCACTTTTAGTTACAAAATGTAGTAGAATGAGTGTGTCTGATCTTTTTTAAAAGACTACGTACTGCATGCACGACTACCTAGGTAATAAATAGCTTCCAGTACTGAGTTACATTGTATGTAGAACAAAGTGTTAATCTATTTGTCGTGACAAACAAATATTTTGCAGCAGAATTAGTGAGAAGACAAACATATCTCTCATAAAGGGGACCAGATGATAATGCCTTTGCGTACTGATTAACCTACATTCCTGGCTTAAGATGCTAATATGCCTGAGTGTGCCGTAGGCAGCCAGCAGCTGCCGTTACATCATCATCATCTGCGAGTATCACCAGTGCAAATAATTGTGTGTGTGTGTGTGTGTGTGTGTGTGTGTGTGTGTGTGTGTGTGTGTGAAAACTTCAGGGAGCAAACTGGCTACGGCCATAAATCCCGAGTCGTGGCTTAAAATGGGCGTATTTCCAGGGAAATCAATGCGTTGTTCTTGAAGTTCACACAGTGGGAGACAAACGGCATTAGCATATGCGTAAAATTATGATGAATGATGATAGAGAAACCAGAATGCTAGTTAAAAAGCAACAAACATAGTAGAAAGGTAAGATGAATAGTTACAACGACCCTCCTTCAGTTAAGAGTTCCTAGGATAACCGGTGTCCACGATCGAAAATTACATCTTCTCCGCCATGTCGCTACCTCGAGAAAAGAGTAGAAAGCGTTCTGCAACCAGTGCTGTATCTGCTAAATCAAACCTCGGATAGCTCAGATGACAAACGCGCGTAAAAACATAAGATGTTAGATTGACACTGGGTTGGAAAGTGGACCAAAATGGTGCGTCACATAATAGACGACGATGACTGGAACGAAAGTGCTCCCTGTATGTAGTCTAGTTAAAAATTATCTACCCGCGACGAAATGGACGAGAGGAAGCGAAGTTGATACAGCATCAGCCAATTTCCCGAATATCAAGAGTGAATTAGGTGATCGGCAAAAAAAAAAATAAATAAATAAATAAATAAAATAAATAAATAAATAAATAAATAAATAAAATTGGTTCAACTGGCTCTGAGCACTATGGGACTCAACATCTGAGGTCATCAGTCACCTAGAACCTAGAACTACTTAAACCTAACTAACCTAAGTACATCACACACATCCATGCCCGAGTCAGGATTCGAACCTGCGACCGTAGCAGTCACGCGGTTCCGGACTGAAGTGCCTACAACCGCTCGGCCACCGCAGCCGTCTAGGTGATCGGCAGTCTGGCGTCGTGGATATCACTGACCGTAGCTATAGTACGTTTCTCTCCTTTGATAACAAAAAAGTCAGTTCTCTCGTATGCTTCGCCGAACCTCAAAACAGCCACCATGGTTAGCGGGCTATATTATCGCTGGTATTTTACTTATTTTGCCATTATTTTAAGATTTGGTGCGCAGAGATGTCCTGTATTTTGCAGTTTTTCATACAGCCTTTCTACAGACCCGCATGAGCTGTAAGTGTCACTTACGTGTCTGCGCGACCAAACTACCTAGGACGCTGGGGCCTGTGCACGATGACAGCATAAAAAGACTGGCGAGGTTTTATGGTGGCAGGCTGCATTATTCCGACAGAAGCTATAACTCTTGGAGAACGCTTAGTTATCACCACTCCACAGTGCAATTATTCGATCCCAATTGAGAATGCATGTTCGTGGCACAGAGAGGCGGGAGCAGGCGATCTTCCAACCGAGCAATGACGCGACTCAGCAATCTACATGTACGAAACTAAGATTGCCATAAAGTTCGCCGCGCGGTCTAGGGCTTCTTGTCACGGTCCGCGCGGCTCCCCCCGTCGGAGGTTCGAGTCCTATCTCGGGCATGGGTGTGTGCGTGTCGCCCTTAGCGTGAGTTAGCTTAAGTTTGATTAAATAGTGTGTAATCTTAGGGACAGATGATCTCAGCAGCTTGGTCCCATAAGACCTTACCACAAATATCCAAATGTTTCCATAAAGTTCCAACCTGATTAATAATGACACACAGATAAATACAGAAATATGTTTCTTCCTTGAGAAAACCCAAATTCGTCATCTTTGCTCAAGGCAGAACCAGATTTCCATGATAACGTATCTGAAAAGAAACAAGAACAAAAGAGTGAGCTTCAACCTCAAGACGAATATTTTAAACCCAAGTTTTAGTTTATTTTAGATGAAGATTGCGATTTACCATGTAGTACAGTAGTGGCTGTAAAGAATGAGACCCTTGGGATGCTATAGGTTGCGAGACTTCTCAATGCAAACCTGTATCCTGCTTATTCTCTGAAGAGCCACGTTGTTCGGTGAAATCCCAGTTGGCTCGCTCACGCTTGAGCGCTTCCGCTGAATTCTTTCGTGAAGTTCCTGAGTTATGTGGCTCAGCGATGACGGTAGAGTCGCTTTGGGGAGGACTGCGGTTCAAACTTTTGGACGACCATCCACGTTAAAGTTTTTTGTGGTTTTCAAAGTAGTGTAAAAGAAATGCTGGATTAGTTTGCTTGAAAGAGCATGATCAGTTTCTTTCCCAACCCTTCACCAATCCGAGCTTGTGCTCCATAATGACGCCGTAGTCGTCTTGACCTTAAAACTTAAACTTTCTTCTTTCCCTTTTGTTGTTCAGTCTGTACATTGAGCAAGCAGTAATGGAAACCGGAGGGAAATTTGGAGAGCAAATCAAACTTCAAAGAGAAGAGATAGTTTGCCGATGACTTTGTAATTTTGCAGGGACAGCAGAGTACATAGTGGACAGTGTCTAAAGAGGAAGATATAGGATGAACATCAGCAAAAGCAAAACCAAGGTAATGGAATATACTCGAATGAAATCAGGTGATGTCGAGGGAATTGGAAACTAGACTATAGAAACAATAGATGAATTTTGCTATTTGTAGTAACTGACGATGCCAGAAGTAGAGAGGACTTAAAATGCAGACTGGTTATAGCGCGAAAATCATTTCTGCAAAAAGAGGGATTTGGTAATATCTAGAATAGATTTAAGCATTAGGAAGTCTTTCTCAAGATATTTGTCTGGAGTGTAGCCATGGACGGAAGGGAAACGTGGACAGCAAACAGTTCAGGCAAGAAGAAAATAGAAGCTTTCGAAATATGGCGGGCGCTAAGAAGGATGCAGACGATTGGCGGCTACTTCTAGTAACTAATTAAAATGAAAAGACATAAATATCTGAAGATAGCCTAGCAAGACGAGAACCGGATTAACAATAAAAGTAATATTGGAGAACAAAAGCAAACGGGTGCTTTTCATTTATTATAATGTTGTTCTATCAAGAACCGACGGAAGATTCTGGTAATATGAACTAATGAAAAGGTACTCAGTTGAATCGGGAAGAAAATAGTTTTTGATGTAATTTGACTGAAAGAAGGGATCAGTTGATAGGAGATTCCTGAGACATCACGCAGAAGTGTTTCGGAGCACACCATTCATCGTACATTGTTGAACATGGAGCTCAGCAGCAGTTCCACCGCTAGGTGTTCACATGTCGACCCAACGACGATTGCAGTGGACACGGAACCAATCGGGATTGGACCGTCGATCAACGGAAACGGGTGAATCAGATTTTTGCTATTCTAGGTCGATGGTCGCCCCCCCACAAACGGAGTCACCGAGGTGAACGGCGGGGTCGAAACGTGCAGTGCGCCTCGGACGTAGGCTTTTAGGGGCAGTATTTATGCTGTGGCAGGGATTCTCCTGCGCCTGCATGGAATCTGTGGCAGTAATCGAACACACACTTGACAGCAGCTGCGAACCGTCTGCGACCCTTCATGGTTGCTGTCTTCTCCGACGGCAACGTCATCTTTAAGCAGTGTAATTGTCCATGTCTCGGAGCCAGAAAAGTGCTAAATTGGTTTGAGGAGCATTATATTGAACTCAAGTTGATCTCTCGGCGATAAAATTCACCCGATGTAAATCCTATGGAACCCTTCTTGGTCGCTATCGGGCGCCATCATCGTATGTGCAAATCAGCGTCCCGGTAATTACGCGAACTACATGACCTGTGCGTATGTGTCTGTGCCACATACTGCCGGCCGCGGTGGTCTCGCGGTTCTAGGCGCGCAGTCCGGAACCGTGCGACTGCTACGGTCGCAGGTTCGAATCCTGCCTCGGGCATGGATGTGTGTAATGTCCTTAGGTTAGTTAGGTTTAAGTAGTTCTAAGTTCTAGGGGACTAATGACCACAGCAGTTGAGTCCCATAGTGCACAGAGCCATTTGAACCATTTGTGCCACATACTCCACAAACATGGAACAAACTGTCGGATTCATGACACGCAACATCAGTGAAGTATTTCTTGCCTAAGACGGACAAACAAGCTATTATGCAGGGGGTCATAATGTTTTTGCTCATGAGTGTATTCACTTTAATTGCTTATGACAAAGATGTTCGTATGTACATTGCGGTCTGCATGGTTTCCTCGGGAAGGTCATAATTTTCTCACTTATATTTCATTTTCCGATATTACAAGTTTTCCGTCTCGTCTGGTTTAGTTTAATATCGTAGACTGGTTCTGAATAAAAGAATTTCGGATTGGTACCTGTTCTTTCTAGTTAAAAGCAAAGAAAGCTTGCTCGGTTACCACTTCCGCTGTACTTGACCTCAAGGCGCTCTAGATATTCACATTTGCGTGCATCGTTCAGGGTGCCCTTCCTGCTGTCAGACCTTCAGCCAAGTTACCGACATTGATATGTATGGATCTCCTTGAATAGCGTTGTCGAGTAAGTATTAGCATCGTCACTAAATACCACGGTCGTTCATATCACTCGCGATCGTAAACTTTTTATGTTTTCTTTCCTTCGGACGACTGTTAGAGACGCTAGATGATTTGCAATCGGCAGGAGCGCGGTTCGAATCACTGTTTAGTATGTTGCTACGGTTGCCATGTAGAGAAGCGCAGTTCTGTATCTTCATCGTCTTTTTTTCCGAGGAACTGTTTGTCGTATATCACTGTACTATCGACCCTCCCAGATAATTTTGTTTTCGTTCCATTTCAAAGATAATCCGTAACAACGCAGTCGATAAAGTAGACTCAGACACATCTGTTGGAGACAGGCTAAATGTTGGGAAGCTCCGTGTCTGCGACTCTTTCCGTAGTTCAAATGTGGCACTCCTTCATTGAGACCATCTAGTCCCCTCCCAACCCCTCCATCCTCACCTTTGCGGGTGTTACTCGTCAGTCAACATTCGACAAAGGCCCATTTTCTCTGGTTTTGTTATCGTTCTGTTCAATCCAGAGCCTGAAATTCTCCAATTCAGTTAAATATTGTGGTTCAGCTTCTTAGACAAATCTGTTCAACCACTGGAATTATCTTGTGTAAGAGGGGGTGCTAAGAAAACGGATCATCTATATTTACGAGCTGTTCTTATGTTTTCAACAAAAATGCAAGAAATGAAATCATAATTCTACATACCATGCTTTTATTATGTCGCTTTTCTGCCTTTGATTTTAGACTAACATCCCGATGAGTTAGAAACTTGGAATTTTAAACGTAACTCAGATCGGGATGACAATGCAATATTAACAGCCTTGCTTGCCTGGTGTGTGGTGGAGCGTACTTTTGTAAATCTGTCGTTTCCCCCTTTTCCTGTTGGAGTCGTGAATGGTTCGCGGGAAGTAACATGCTGGTATGCCTCCATTTGACCTCGATTCTTTTGTTTTTAACTTTTCTCGAGATATACTGAGGAGGAAGCAGTATATTGGTTGAGTCAGGTGAAGAGAGATTGAAATAAACCTGAAATTTACCACATGTTTGTTATAATCTTATCAAACTGTTTGAAATCGATGAAAATTGTCACACACAGAAGACTAAAATATAAAAAATAATTATTCAAATGAAAATCAGTTTTTAATAGACCATCTTTTTAAATCGTACTAGAAAAATATAAAGTAAGTTTTTCTAGTCCCGTACAGATTCCTAACCCTGTGCAGGTAGTCTTGGCAATTTGAGATTATGATTTTTTGATATCTATGGGGCGCATGCATTTCACAATTGATGCATGATTATTTCACTTCGTCAACGACACACTACTTACTAATTGATGAGTTACAGGCGTCCATGTTTTTCGTTTTAAATCGTAGAAGTATTGTCATGACTACCAAACATTCAGAATCACAAATTTTCATGTTTACCTGTATGGGGTTAGGAATCTGTGTGACACTAGGAACTATACTTTTTAGTACGATTTAAATACATGATTTGTAAAAACTCGCATTTTTACTTAAATAACTAGTTGACGAACTCAGCATTACCCGCATATTCAGTTTGCCAATTTTCTATTAGAAACAAAAAATAAACTGTGTTTGTAGTGTAATATCGAAAAAAATCATTTGTATGTGTTCGTGAAAACACTGTGAAACTATGAAACAGTCGCACAAAGAAATATGGGTAATACACAAACCTATAAGTACACTGTCCAAATTAATAAACATAGCATGCAAAATACAAATTGTCTGTAATGTTTGTTTGTTTCAATACTTGAGTATAAATATGATTTCTAATAACAATTTCCATCGACATTTTTCCACGCATCTCAGTGTTTCTGACGTCATATCTCTTGAACTATGAGTGGTACATTAATATGATTTTTTGGGGGAATTTAAGGTGGATACTGTATGCTAAATGTATTGCTAATAGAGTTAGTAGCACAGAAGTAATAAATTTAAACGTTATGCACGATGCGGCAGTTTTTCACGCATCTCATTGTTGTGACGTCACATCTTCTGAGCTATGATAGGTAGGTGGTTTTTACCCCCCCTCCCTCCTCCCCCCCAATGATTGTTATCTAACGGTAAGTGATACACGATTGATCGATGACAGGATACGGAACAAAAAAGGACTAATGAACTTATGTCTGGAAATGCATGGTTTCCATACGGGAGACCATGTATTCAATCATACAGCCGTTCCACGCTTCCAAAGTTACAGTATGTGTTGAAAATGCCTCAACGCGCATGCAGGCGTCTTAGCATGTTCCGTATCACACCTTCACATCCGGCAGGCTGCATGCGAAAAGTGTCAAAGGCAGCATGAATACGCTGCTCCAGTGTCTCAACATCTGGAATGGTTTCTGCATACACGTTACTTCTGAGATGGCCCCTTAACCAGAAACCGCACGGGTTGAAATCCGGTGAACGAGTAAGTTACGCAACTGGACCCCTTCGTCCGATCCATCGACCAAGGAAGACACCATTGAGATGCGTCTGGTCGTTAACGGCGAAGTGGGCTGGAGCACCGTGATGTAGCAGCTACATCACCGTTCGAATCATCAATGGCACTTCTTCCAGCTGGTGAGGCAAAGTGACCTGTAAGAAATGCCGATAGTTCCGGCCCGTTAGGCGGCGTGGAAGGAAGACTGATCCCAAAATACGGTCACCAATTATCCCGGCCCACACATTCCGGCTGCACGGATGCTGATGATTCGCTGTCACTATACCATGGGGTTCAGCGTGCTATCCCACAAACGACCGTTATGAAAGTCTATGAATAGTCCGCCCCCGGTAGCTGAGTGGTCAGCGCGACAGACTGTCAATCTTAAGGGCCCGGATTCGATTTCCGGCTGGGTCGGAGATTTTCTCCGCTCGGGGAATGGGTGTTGTGTTGTCCTAATCATCATCATTTCATTTCCATCGACAAGTCGCCGAAGTGGCGTCAAATCGAGAGACTTGCACCAGGCGAGCGGTCTACACGACGGGAGGCCCTCGTCACACGCCATTATTACCTATGAATAGGACGGATGACACAAATCCCGGAATCGTTGTTGCTTGGTGAAGAGACCAGTGACAAAACTGCTCCCGATGTGGAACGTCTGTTGCTAGTAACCCCTACACACGCTATAAGTGATAAGGATAGTAACAGCTGTCATTGAGAAAGTTCCACACTATCGTGTGGCTTGCCCTGTACTGGCGAGCCAACTCCCTGGCCGTGACACGGCGGGTCATCTTCCACAGTTTTAATCACATTTTCCTCCAAGTCTAGTGTCCGAATATTTCAGGTACGTCCTTCATGATTTCCCGCTTTCTGAAACGACCCTGCCTCAGACAAACGGTGAAACACTTGCAACCTCAGACAAACGGTGAAACACTGTTGCAAACATTGAATGCTGTAGTTGTTGTCGGCGGGGATAGGTCTCCTGATACAACATTACTACTCGCCGCCCTTTGCCATCTGCCTTTCCGTAAGTAAACACCAATTCGACAAGCTCTCGATTCGTAAATGGAACCATTGTGTACAACGCTGTATCAGATCCACTGACAGGCGAGTCAGCAAGAGAAGTGAATTGGGCACAAGCGACTATGGCAGGAGAAGGCGCTAGGCGTGACGTTTGTGGAACAGACCAACCCCTCTAGGAGGTAACCATGCATAGTGTAACTGTACCTGCATGGTACAGCGCGCATTGCACCGCAGTCTCTGTAACAAAGCATTGCTGAGTAAATGGCCTATAGCGTGGAAACAGTGCATTATACCTTTTTGTTCCGTATCCTCTCATCGATGAATCTCCAGAGTTTGTATACGGTGGAAAAATTCACCCTGTATGTACCAAGTTTGGTTGAAATCGGTCCAGAAGTTAATAGGAGGAGGTATGGAACATACATGCATACTTACATCTTTATAATTCTCATATGTATGGCTTATTCGTAACTTTCGTTGTTTACGGTTAGAGTTCAAAAGAAACTTGGACTTAGAATTAAGGTAGAACTGTGGCAGTGAACAATTTTGTTACTACCGTTCAGGTTTGGTGGCCTCATTACGACTGTATGCCCACACAGGCACCTTTTCTCTTTAAGTTGAATCGAGCTACCTGGCTCAATGGTAAAGGCGCCGAATTCTCATTCGGGAGGGGCGTCGTTTCACATTCCCGCCCAACCATACAGATTTAATGTTTCCGTCGGTTCCGTAAATATTTAAAGGAAAATGCAAGTGTGGTGCCATTGAGGAAGACGCGAACAATTTCCTTCCCCAAATCGAGCTTTTGCTCCGTGTTATATGAGTACATTGTTGGCGGGTCGTGAAATCCTAGTCTTCCTTGCCACAGCTGAATATGTATTTTACATCAATAGCCCCTATAGGGCCTATCGTAGCGAAAGCAGCTCGCACTCATTACGCAGAATCAGCCAGTGGTCGCGCCTGTTCGCTCTTAGCGTTCTTATTTAGAATAAATGAAAAATACAAAGGCTGTTTGCTGATTGCCTGTCAATAGCTATACTGTTGCGCAGCCCTAATACGGAGCAAGCGTAGTACTGTTGAACTCTGCCAAGATATGCGAAGGCGGAGCGTGTAACCGACCACGTATGAATACGAATTCATTTGCAAAAGTGGTAACAGGGGTATGAATTATACTTTGTGGAAATCGTAACGTGGGTTCTGTATTAACGGTAGACTGGAGGAACTCTCAAATTATCCCTTGTGCTGTCTGCTCCCTCAAGACAAGCCGTGGGGATCCTGCGCCTCTAGCAGAACTGCGAATGCTACCCTCCCCTCCTCTCCCTTCCCACTTCCCTGCCAACCACCGCCGTAAAACATCCTTTCTACAATATATTTTTTGCAGATTTGGCAAATTTTGTAGTTCTGAATGGAGATAAGATGAAGATTAAGCACCGCGAAACCGAGTCTAGAGTAGTATTTCATACAAAAACTACATGGTTTAAACTTAGAGCTTAGGGCTTAGCAAGGAAACACAAGCCTGTCAATGCTTTGACGTATGCCAGAATTTCTCTCGTGCTGTAATAAGAACGACAATACATAAGTAAGCCTATTTCCACTCGTCTTACGCCTCCAGTTGCCGCCGCTGCACTGTGGCAGAGCAAACATTTGTTTCCGCAAGATTACAGCTAGCTTAGATGAACAGAGTGCACCTCTCTATGAGCAAATGGGCTAAAAACTCCCTTAATATTATTAATCAGCTACAGAAGACTTTTCCTCGAATCGTACCGATTGGAGCAGCAAAGCACTAGTTGGAAGGCCAAGTAAATTACGTACCCCTTCCATATTTTTTCCTCGGTTCCTCCAACATCGCCAGTCTCTCCAGTCCTCAGTCGATAAAAAACGGCAAAAATCGGAAGCCTGCGGTCAAACATATTTACTTCAGCGTCCGCTCGCCGACCTTTGAGATGCTACACTGCCACAGGGAAGTGGCAGCGAGAACACCATTATAGAACATGAGCAAGCTGTGCAGGCGGACGCTGGGTGAACCGAGAGCACAGTTGCCACACGAAGCATTTTAGCGATAGATTTCTGTTGGGTGGTAGTCGCTTCTTCATGATGCTACTTGGACGAAATGTCGCTTTAGAAATGTCACTGTGGCAGCAGCGTGGCTTTACCAGCCGCGGGCCGAGGACAAGGCTGCTTCATGAAGGCAGAGTTAGGAGAACTCACATACCTCGGCCGGTTAAATCTTAAACTGTCGTTTTTTTTTTTTTTCGCGCGCCCTCTGTGTCTTCGTCCTTGGCTGGGGTCTATCCTCTCGGCCACACTTTAAGTGGTGTGAGGTCGCCGGCTGGCCTAAAGGAGACAAGAGTAGGGTACCAGGTGGGAGCAAGCAACCACAGCGGCGCGGGTCTCCCGCGTCGTCCCCTACGCTCTGTGAAGGACTATGGGACTTCATCATCATGCAACCACTAGAAGGGGAAGGATCTACCGAGGGTCTGGCGAGGCAGGCCCCCGGCAAGGGAGCGAGCACAGAGAGGGCGTAAAAACTGATCCAAAAAATGAGGCCTTTCCCTCGGGTCGCTGCTGTAAATATTCGCTTGTACCACTGTGTCATTTCTACAGTGTCCTCACGTCCAAGTAGCATCATAAAGAGACAATTATTCCCGAACAAACGAATGTAGCTAGAACTGTTTATGTAGTAACATTGTGCATCATTCACACAGTTTCCGCTTCCACAGCTCCCTCATATTCAACACTAGAGAGCGTGCTGCTACTTCTCTGTGGTACAGTTCGGTACAACTGTGTTAGAGCTAGAAAGCAAGCCAAATTATAAGTATGTTTGATTACAGACGACTGATGATGTTTTATATCAATAAAATGAACCGCGTCTGCTGCAAAAACACGCACTTTCTTAATGTTGCATAGACGAACGTAAAATATCATTGATAATTGTAAGACAACTAAGGACATTATAGCCACACAAATGAAGAACGTAAAAGCTACTTTATTTGCTTTGCCAAAAGCAAGGAAATGCAAAGTTGTGTAACAAAAAACGTAATTCCTGGAAACGGATAGTTTCTCTACTCATTAATTATAGCCTCTTTATCTTTTACTAGCTTTTACCGGCCACGAATTGCTGTAGCTCTGTCTGGTTAAATGGAAAAGAAACCAAGGAGAAAGCACGCATTTCTTATATGTATGAGAATCAGATATAAGTCCTAATTTCCTTCTCCTTCCGTTCCTGTCGATCACCTCTCTCCCCTCTCGCTGTCCGTCTTCTCCTCCCTCGTCTCCCCCCCTGCCCTGCCTCCCTCCCTCCCTCCCTCCCTCCCTCCCTCCCTCCCTCCCTCCCTCCCTCCCTCCCTCCCTCCCTCCCTCTCTCTCTCTCTCTCTCCCCCTCCCCCTCCCCCTCCCCCTCCCCATCCGACGCTTCCTGTCCCCTTACTTTCCCCCTCTCTCTACCCATCATTTCATGTCCCCGTTTTATGTCCAGCTTCTTCTCCCACCCCTCTTTCCATCTCTTCCTGTCTCTCCTCTCTGTCCATCTCCTCATTTCTATGTCCATTAGCTCCCACGCCTCTGTCATCTCCTGTTCGCCCCTCTCTGACAGTAGCCTTGTTTATTGTTATTACAAAATTAATATTCTGTAGTCGTATTCTAATCATAACTCGCTAAGACATGAATACAACTTTTCTGTTTGCTAACGTTTCATATACACACACCTCAGTTCCGAGAATTCCGGACCTTACAGAAAATTGAAGGAGTAAGCTTCGTTTGGCACTGGACTGCAGGGACTCATCCCTTGCACGCCTCCCGTGAGACCCACATTCCCAACTGTCCACAATCTACACACGTAATGTAACATATCTTCAGAATATTAGTGTGAACATCTTGTGCTACCTACACGCAAAATCTTTCCATCGAATTTCCAGTTGCATAAAACATGAAATGAGCAATGTGTTGGAACGTGAAAATTAAAAAATTATTATTTACGACACAATTCGCCAATTTGTGCGTAGATGGCACAAGATGTTTGTAATAACCTTTATGAAGATCAGAAGATGGTAACTTAGTTTTACCGTAAACAGTTGTCTACAATAAAGCTATCTTGCCTAAGAAGTTCTTCTCCTAAGTAAAATGAAATTTACTATCAGATTCTGTGGTGCCTCAATGGAAATGAATTGAGATGCCACACACCTCTTTGATTCAGGTTCGTCCAGCGTGGGGGAATGGTTCCAGCAGACAGTGTCCTTCAGTGTGCTCCATAAAAAAGTAGTCATAATTTGTCAAATCTAGCGAATATGGTTCCAATACATCCTTACGCCACGAAATTTGCAATAATCCATTGCAGTGACTCTGTTCCCGAAGTATTTCTCGAGAAAGCAGAACACTTGGTCGGGGCGATATGGTCTGGCTCCGTCTTGCATGAACCACTCGGTTCCAAAATTACAATATAACGTTCGCTAGAGAACGTTTCTCACAGGAAAAAGGGCCGATAATGCCTGTGCAGCATAGCACAGCACAAACAGTAACTGTGGAAGAATACGGTTGTTTCGTTTCTCACAAATTAGAATTTTCAGAATCCCAAAATGGCCAGATATATTTATCCCGACTCCACTCTGGTGTAAATGTGCTTCACCTATGAATCAGATGCGCCCGACATCAATTCCTTCATTTTCTGTCATTGTGAGAATCTGTTTCGCAAAGTGAGTCCTCTGTCGCACCGCTCGTACTGATCTAGCTTTGGATTTTGAATGGGAACGAATCAATGCTCTGCCTCAATTTTATGCATGTTGGAACGCTTCAAATCAGTCTCTGTTGCAATTTTTCGGACGGATTTAATTGAATTTTGGTGAATAATTCCAGAAACCGTGGCGACAGTTTCAGGAGTAACTTAAACTACAGTTAGTCTACGGTCAACATTCTCCGCTAGCTCATCAACCACGCTGCCTGTCTGTTGGAATTTGGCGAAGAGGTTGCGAGTGGTTTCCGCATCGGGTCCTTTTGGAACATTAAATTGTGTCTGAGAACTGTGCCTTGTTGCCGTTGGACTGTGTTCTAGCCTGTGGCATACCAGTGCCGGAAAAATGCTAGCTTCCTATCACGTTTCAACAGTAGAACTGATCGCTCTGAGCTGTGGCGCACTATTATAGAGCGTTTAAAATAAGTAGCGACTTCCGACAGTTCAGTGCGGAGGGAGTGGAGGGAAGCATAGTTGCCAGCATATGTTGGGCGTGTCAACAGCTGACCACAATGTAATGCCAGATCCACTCCGAGCGGAACCTGTCAGGCTCGTTTGACTGCGTGAACAGCAAGCCAGCCGATCTGCGAGCTTTCTCAAAAGATTTAAAGGGAACTATTCGGTACTAAACTCTCATTCTCAGACATTTTATAGTTTAATTCGTCAGCTTCGCGATGAACCGCCCATCGTTTTGTTAATGGTCATAATTATTGTGATATTTCGATAGTAGGTAAACGGCTGCAAGAAATTCTTAGTTTGTAGTGCAAAATAGGTATCGCTATGAATTTGTGCTTGATGAGCGTTAGATTGCATGTTGCTGCCTATTAAATGTAGATAATATATTGAATTAGTCTTTAAACTTGAAAGATGCTTCCGTCTGTTTCCGATCTGCAGAAAATGGAATTTATGGAAAGTGCTCCGTCACGCACGTCAGTGATCAAACTACACTACTGGCCACTGAAATTGCTACACCAAGAATAAATGCAGATGATAAACGGGTATTCTTTGGACAAATATATTATACTAGAACTGACATGTGATTACACTTTCAATTTCGGTGCATAGATCCTGAGAAATCAGTACCCAGACTACCACCTCTGGCCGTAATAACGGCCTTGATACGCCTGGGCATTGAATCAAACAGAGCTTGGATGGCGTGTACAGGTACAGCTGCCCATGCAGCTTCAACACGATACCACAGTTCATCAAGAGTATTGACTGGCGTATTGTGACGAGCCAGTTGCTCGGCCACCGTTGACCAGACGTTTTCAATTGCTGAGAGATCTGGAGAATGTGCTGGCCAGGGCAGCAGTAGAACATTTTCTGTATAGAGAAAGGCCCGTACAGGGCCTGCAACATGCATTATCCTGCTGAAATGTAGGGTTTCGCAGTGATCGAATGAAGGGTAGAGCCACGGGTCGTAACACATCTGAAATGTAACGTCCACTGTTCCAAGTGCCCTGAATGCGAACAAGAGGTGATCGAGACGTGTAACCAATGGCATCCCATACCATCACGCCGGGTGATACACCAGTTTGGCGATGACGAATACACGCTTCCAGTGTGTATTCACCGCGATGTCGCCAAACACGGATGCGACCATCATGATGCTGTAAACAGAACCTGGATTCATCCAAAAAAATGACGTTTTGCTATTCGTGCACCCAGGTTCGTCGTTGAGTACACCATCGTAGGCGCTTCTGTCTGTGATGCAGCCGAGTTGATAGCCCATGCTGCTGCAAACGTCATCGAACTGTTCCTGCATATGGTTGTTGTCTTGCAAACGTCCCCATCTGTTGATTCAGGGATCGAGACGTGGCTGCACGGTCCGTTACAGCCTTGCGAATAAGATGCCTGTCATCTCGACTGCTAGTGATACGAGGCCGTTGGGATCCAGCACGGCGTTCCGTATTACCCACCTGAACCCACCGATTCCATAATCTGCTAACAGTCATTTGATCTCGACCAACGGGAGCAGCAATGTTGCGATACGGCAAACCGCAATCGCGATAGGCTACAATCCGACCTTTATCAAAGTCGGAAACGTGATGGTACGAATTTCTCCTCCTTACACGAGGCATCACAACAACGTTTCACCAGGCAACGCCGGTTGACTGCTGTTTGTGTATGAGAAATCGGTTGGCAACTTTCCTAATGTCAGCACGTTGTAGGTGTGGCCACCGGCGCCAACGTTGCGTGAATGCTCTGAAAAGCTTATCATTTGCATACCACAGCATCTTCTTCCTGTCGGTTAAATTTCGCGTCTGTAGCACGCCATCTTCGTGGTGTAGCAATTTTAATGGCCAGCAGTGTAGAATTAAATATTCATAAATTCCTCGTATCTCATAAATGGCTTGAGATATCGAAATAAGGTTTTGGAAAATGGCAGCGTGCAAAGTCAAGAGTGTTTTGCCGCGTGATTAATGTGCGATTTTCCATATATACCGCGATATTCAAGCGACTACAGATTATTTTAGTGAAATAATGTGATTATTAAGGGACATCGATAGCTGATGAAACGATGTGCGCTTTGTGACAAAACAAGTGAAGAAGTTACAAGTTTATTTTCGTACTGAGAATGGGCTGTTCATAAAATATTGACCGAACTTGCACTGAGTTGTTAGTTTAATAATACATTATTTCAGGACTCTGTCGCAATTTGAACTGCATTAGAATGTTAGTGAGATGAATATTTCTAAACTCTGCTGTGTTTCGACAAAGGAAGCAGATTTTAACATGGCAACATGAGAAGTTACGTATTCCTCAAAGGTCAGGGACTCCTTCACTGGACAACTGTGCATATAAACATGCTATATGTGTTGTACTCCACTATACATTGCTATGTCGCCTTTAAGGGTGTACATAGTGTCTGGGATGACATTCATATTGCTTTTTGAAGAGAAACTTTTTTTTACAAACATTCGATATGCGAACCATGAGTGACCCGGCTGACGTTAATACAGTAATCGAATTCTTGCCATACCCGTCCCAGCATGGCATCGTCGACTGTGGCAGTCGCTTCCCGTATTCTCTCCCGGAGCGCTGCTACATCACGTGGTAGAGGCGGTACATACACCAGATCTTTCATATGTCCCCACAGATAAAAGTCACACGGAATGAGATCTGGTGATCGGGGAGGCCATTTCATGAAACTACCCCCTTCTGTACCACGGCCGATCCATCGATGCGGCAGCTCCACGAACTTCACGATGAAAATGGGGTGGAGCCCCATCCCGCTGAAAGATGAATGGAGAGTCCGATTGCATTTGAGGCATCAGCCATTGCTGCAACATGTCCAAGTATAGAATATCTAGTAGGCCGTACAATTTCCGACGTGACAAGGCACAAAAAACATTTACCTTTGGGGAATCACGCTCAAATTCAGTGCATTCGTGTGGATGCTTTGTACCCCAGATTCGACAATTATACCTGTTCACTTTCCTATTAGTGTGAACGGTGGCTTCGTCGCTAAAAATTAAGCGATCAACAACGCCATCCTCTTGCTCATTCAATTGTTGCAGCTACGAACAAAACTCAAAACGCTTGTATTTGTCGGCGTCATTGAGCTTCTCCACTAGCTCCAATTTGAATGGTTTCATAGACAGCTTCTGTCGCAGGACTTTCAACACTGTCACTGGAGCCATTTCGAGTTCACGGGATGCACGGCGCACCGATTTCTTTGGACTCCTTTTGAATGTCTCTCGTACGCGCTCCACATTCACTTTACTCACACTGGGACGTCTGCTTCCCTTTGCCGGGCATAAGCAACCCGTCGTAACGAATTTTGTATGCCAGTGGTAAATGGCCTTCCCTCTTGGTGGCTTCTTACCGTTGAACAGCTATAGCATATTTGTTTTTGTCGAACTCCAGCACACAGAAACCTCGCTCCGCACATAAACTCGTCATTTTTGCGATTAGCGCTGACTATCGGCAAATTATCAAACTACGCTGTGGTGGTATATAAGAAAAAAAAACTTTCAAGGTTTCTCTTCAAAATGACATATGTGTGATACTTGTACGGTGTTTGGTTCTTGTGCAATAAATCACTGAAAGCGTTCCCGGACTTTGTGTACACTCTTTATTTACGTCCCATTCAGTTTTTCTTAGGTTCAGTAATTGCCGCAAAATCAATTATCGTTTGTTTTAAATGGTTATTCAGTTCAATTTTGTTTAATTTAACTCTTTTTACAAATGAATTCATCAAATCATTGAAAGATGACAATTATGGAAGTCGAGAAACCTCAAATGTTTAGTGTAGTCGCTCAAGTGTTGGAAGTGTGAAGAGGGTCCGAACCCGATAATGCTCATTGCTTTTATCGTGAATCACATATTTTCAGGCCTTGCTGTGAGTATTAGATTCAGCAGGTGGCATGTCGCATTTGTTGTGAGAAACTGGTTCTTCTGGACAAAAAGTTTTATAAATTGTTTCTGTGCCATGTTTTCTAAGATTATTAATTTAAAACCACTCATAGGATTGTGTGAATACACTTCGTATATTGCCCGTAGGGGGAACATTGGTACTTCTGTAGACTGTAGAAGATATCACCAAAAACGATTTGAAATAGCACCAGTATTCACTTACTAAACTACAGTTCTTCATTTATTGGTTAATGTTAAGTCTGCAATATGTATTACGTTGAAAACTGCTAAAGTGCAGTGTAAGACTATTTTGCCTGTCTTTAATACTTGTCTTCGAAGTTTAACACATGTGATACCTGGACGATGTAATACTATAACTGTTGTGATTTTTAGGCCTTTCGGAATGGCTTACGAGCGCCATTTTCTGGTTGGAGATCAGACAAGGTGCACACAAATGATCACTCACATCTTCAAGCGTCAGACGACGATTTGGACGACCATCGAGATGTACGAAAAATGATAAAGTAAATCTGCTTAGTTACCCTCAAATCGGTATTCTCTTGTGACTGCTGTTAACTTTTAGATGAAGAATGAAATGAGTTTCAGGTATCGCTGATGAGCAAGTATTAATTGCCAAGCAAATGTGGGAATAATCTCGACTAATTTTGAGACGGAGTACGCGTACGTCAAACATAAAAAAAACTGGTGCTGTAGGAAGATGGAATTCCTTTGGCCTATCCTTCGTCTGAGGAAGCAGCATTCTTGAAGCAGTTCCAACATCTTGTTGGACTAATAGGTCAGGTCGTAGGATAGATAGAACAACAAACAAAAATATATATCACGTTTGATGAAGCCATAATCAGAGTTTCGTAAAAAATCTGATCACGTGCCAGAGAAATACTATGAAGGACGAGAGATCAGAGAGAAAATTGTAGTTTGACGGTCGCAAGTACAGTGCCAACAAACAACCAGTTTTTTTTTATATAAGGGGTTAGGACTGTAGTTTGAACTGTGCGAAGAAGTCTGTTAGAAAGGACTCGTTTAGATTTTTCCAACCTGTATGTAAGTTATATAACGTGTGCTGTGTCTGGTGCAGAGTCTGGTGTAGTCGCTCGAGTGTTAGATGCGTACGATAATGAACTACGAGCTACTGACGTATTTAAAGTATCAACAAAAAGATTAAATTACTGACAGTTGAACCTGTAGTAGTCATGAAGTGTTGAGGTAACAGCGATACCATTCCACGCCTTTGCAGTTTTTTACAATAGCATGCTTGCTCCCTGTAAAAATGGTCCTACTAGAACGTTGCCGACGAACAATTAAGAGGCACATTATACATCGCACCAGCATTGACTTTTTGGAAATTAGTGTCGCAACACACATGCCGTTACTGAGAGCTGAAAGGAAGAAAATCGAACATAGTAGCAAAGGTGGGAAATTTATTGGTCGTTGGACATTCAGTTGGTGTGAGAAATGATCAAATTCTTTTCCAACGTAACGACAAAAATTCACCAGGATTTTAGTAAATTACACATACAACTTGCGACAACCGCTGTTTGAGTTTTCCACCGTGATCGCTTTCTCATTGAATTGTTAATTGCTATCGGATAGTGATATCGCCCCTCTTCATTCGTCGAGCGATTCACCTATTACTCCAATCGGCTTATTTGAGCCCAACTTCACCTCCTCTCTCAAATGCTGTAATCTACGTGTATGGTTCACGTGCCTGTCTGCGGAGCATAGTTGCTGTTTAACTGAGTACCCGGAGTGAAAGTCTCAAAGACTTTATGTACCCTGGTACCGACGTGTCCCGTGTTTACTCTCCTTTCCAGCTGCACGGTGAAACTGCGCTGCAGCGCCAAACATTCACCCATTGGCCGCTAAGGTTTACAGTTTTGCATTTTCCGCTGATATCTGCATAAAAATCAATTTCTCATCAACTTGCAGAACTCCTTCGTGCTGCGTCGTTTTTCTTTCCCTATTTTACTTCTTATAGCGTATTTTCACTTACGTCGCCTCTCATATGTTCAAAAAGAAATAGTTTTGTATAAGTTTTCTACCTGTTCCAAGGCGTGTCACATCTGAATAGAAACTCTAGCGCTAGAATATTCCGGCAGTCAGTCAAATTTGTGCAAATCCGTAACCTATTCAAAAGTAACACGGCTTGGAACCGGAGAAATTTATAGGCAACTTGTCAGATAAACGCCATAGGCAACTATGTTGCCTCCAAAAACTTCCTGGTCGTATCAGAAACTGTTTATTTGTCAAGCTAAATGTAACTGCCGCTAGGTTTGTAGGCGCTGTCAGGTAACAGCTAAATGCAGGGATTTGTCAGAATGGATTACTTGTGTAGCCTTGTGACTTATGCAACGATCTTGCGAGAAGCATGGTTTACTTTGTTCGCGTCGACACACATTCGATTGGCCGCACTGTAGTCGCTGAAGCCGTATGTATGGTGAGAACACGTGATTGTACGTTTTCTTTTGTGACTACGACGCGCCACACACGGTGTTGTGACCTTAAAGAAACAGCTCGCATTTTGTCATAGGGAACTTTATTTATTCACGTCCCTTTTTTGTAATTTGCTTCCTAATATGCTTTGTTATTAGATTTATTAATCTGTCAGGAAGTTTCATTATCAGAGCACACTCCGCTGCAGAGTGAAAATCTCATTCTGAAAACATCCCCTAGGCTGTGGCTAAGCCATGTCTCCGCAATATCCTTTCTTCCAGGAGTGCTAGTTCTGCAAGGTTCGCAGAAGAGCTTCTGTGGGGTGTGGAAGGTAGTAGACGAGGCACTGGCAGAACTGAAGCTGTGAGGACGGGTCGTGAGTCGTGCTTGGGTAGCTCAGTTTAGGCGCTACAGTGTGGAACCACGCGACCGCTACGGTCGCAGGTTCGAATCCTGCCTCGAGCATGGATGTGTGTGATGTCCTTAGCTTAGTTAGGTTTAAGTAGTTCTGAGTTCTAGGGGACTGATGACCTCAGAAGTTAAGTCCCATAGTGCTCAGAGTCATTTGAATTTGAACTTGCCCCCGAAAAAAAAGGCAAAGGTCCCGAGTTCAAGTCTCGGTCCGGCACACAGTTTTAATCTGTCAGGAAGTTTCATGTTTTGTTATTGATATTGTTACAGAAGACGTAGATATTTCATTTTCATCTGCCATGCAGATGTATCACTGTAGACAGGGCGACGTCTGACCTACATCATTTGATTCCCATACAGTAATGTAGCTTAGAAATGAGTAGGTTATCTGTTCCAAAGAAAAATTGCCAACTTCGTAAACATGGAAGTAAATAAGTTGACATGTTTTCGACGTTTTCATTTTTTCCTGCGGTGTAGTACTTTGAGATGTTTAATTGAAAAGAAAGCATTCATTGTGCAATACAAACGATTAGATCTGCATATGAGGATCAAACGAGTGCTTGTGAAAAACTTCAGTTTCATCAAGTAAGGCTTAAAAATTTCTGACAGTAGACTCAGTCTCTCGATTCGCTCTGGTGTGGGCATAGCAGATAGATGCAAAAATCATCTTTACTAACATTTACTTGAAGTTAAAATTGAGAAACTGTGTTATATGTAAGACCATGAAATTCCATTATAAGTCAGTCAAAAGATAATAATAATAATAATTATTATTATTATTATTTTCTGTTGATCACCTCAAATACATTTAAAGGCAAATGAAGTTGTTGCTTCTCTACGATTCTTTTGTTAGTAAATGGTTTGTCCCTCGAAGAATAAAACAATGTCATTGATCTACTCTTTAATAGTTTACTGGTCCCCACTCCGCAGTCGGAGTTCTCTAAATAATATTGGAGTTACTCCATCTTTTACGACTGCTTCTTCAGTGGTCAGTGTTTTGACTGATACTGTATTTCCATGCATTCTTCTACATACAAGCGTTCGAGTTTTAGCACGCTTTGCTGATATATATGTATAAGCATGCAAATTACTCGTGTGTATTTCACTTCGATTTCTGTTCTCTTTTCCTTGTGTTTCCTTTCCTTTTTTAGTGCGTTTCTTCTCCTCTTGTTTTGCCTATGTATGTGAGGATTTAGAACTGCGTCAGGTCTGTGTCTTTTAGCCGTTCTCCTTGTTTGCTGTCCGTCTTCGTCCCTTCACCGCATGTGTTCCTGTTTCTATGCGTTTGGGCGCTGGTGACCACGCTGTTTAGCGCCCGAAAACCACCCACCCACCCACACACCCACCCACACACACACACACACACACACACACACACACACACACACACGTGTGTAAAAGAACATATGGAAATAATACAGGAACCAAAAAAGTTACAACTGACAACCGAAGATGTTTTAAATAAAGCGAAACGCGTCTGGTCCAAGTAAGACTTTATAACAGCCGCAAAAGATGAAATGAGACCCATTTTATTTGTTTACTAATAACAATTGCATTGTTAGAGTGGAAGCCAAGTCGATCTACCTCGGTACTTGTGTATTTTTGCAGATGTTTTGAGTGGCTCATCGAACAGCTGGAGCGACCGTTGCCATCGTGTGAACGGAGTATACTCGCTGAACACGCTCACGCCGCCGACAGTAGGCTGAACCCGTGCATGTGCGTAATGCGTTTAACCAGCACGGTCGCAGGCGCGAGGCCCAGGCGCCTCCGGAAGTGCGGCCACGTTACTTTCTATTGTTTTCGTTTGTCAACTCGCGGTTTCACTTTACGGTATGCTGTCCGCTGCGTACATGGGAAATTTTTTTGCATCACATAAAGAAGAGGAGACGAGAGCAAGGATGCTATGCACATTCAGGTAGAGGCTTTCAAGTTGAAAGAATTATATCTTTCAGCAATTATCGTGGTCATATCGAGGAATGACTTGTCAGTATCAAATGGTGCAGACAACGACTATGGACTTACTGTCATCGCCGGCAGTGATGGCCGAGCGGTTCTAGGCGCTTCAGTCTGGAACCGCGCTGCTGCTACGGTCGCAGGTTTGAATCCTGCCTCGGGCATGGATGTACGTGATGTCCTTAGGTTAGTTAGGTTTAAGTAGGTCTACGTCTAGGGGACTGATGACCTGAGATGTTAAGTCCCATAGTGCTCAGAGCCATTTTTGAACTTAATGTCATCGATCCGGAAATAAAGGATGTGACAAATCTCGGGGGTCAAAACTATAGGGGATGGCAGAGGCTCCTAAACTGATTTCTTTGACATAAAACATACATTTTTGAAATGTTATTTAGTTTCTTGTTGATGTAGACATTTTACAAAAAAAAATGGTTCAAATGGCTCTAAGCACTATGTGACGTGACGTCTCAGGTCACCAGTCCCCTACACTTAGAACTACTTAAACGTAACTAACCTAAGGACATCACAGACATCCATGCCCGAGGCAGGATTCGCCTAGAGCCAGCCGAGGTGGCCGAGCGGTTCTAGGCGCTACAGTCTGGAACCGTGGGACCGCTACGGTCTCAGGTTCGAATCCTGCCTCGGGCATGGATGTGTGTGATGTCCTTAGGTTAGTTAGGTTTAAGTAGTTCTAAGTCTAGGGGACTGATGACCTCAGATGTTAAGTCCCGTAGTGCTTAGAGCCATTTTAACCATTTTTGTGGGTGGATATTATCCTGCTAACATATAACCCCATGATGGCGTGCCATGAAGGGCCAAAACTGGGCGGAGAATATTGTCAATGTATCTCTGCGCTGTAAGGGTGACGCGGATGACAACTAAACTAGTCCTGCTGTGAAATGAAATGGCTCTCCAGACCATCACTCTTCGTTGTCTTGCTGTATGGTGGGCAAACTGCCTATTGGCTTCTGCCTCGGGTTCTCCGGCCGACGTTCATCTGATGATTTTACTGACGTTTCGCAGCCGAGTGGCTGGCATTGTCAAAGCTTCACCCTCCATTGCCGGTGGTGAACTGGCAATGGAGGGTGAAGCTCTGACAATGCCAGCCACTCGGCTGGCGAAACGTCAGTAAAATCATTAGATGAACGTCGGCCGAAGAACCCGAGACAGAAGCCAATAGACAGTTTATCCACAACTTGTTTAGAAATTCATCGTCATTATTTATTTTTGTCATCAGTTGTTGACGCAATCCTAATCGTAACCGGTGATCGTTGTCCTTCAATTGTTGCACCATCTATAGTTCGTACGAATGAAATTTTAAATCAAGATGTAGACTTTTGCGAACACTGTCCCAGGCCATTCCAACCACTGCTGCGTGCTTACGAACTGAACGCCGTGGGCTCCGTAAAACATCAACGTACCCTGGAGAACGCACACTTCTTGGTCGTCCTGTTGGTTTCTTCTTGAGGGCAGATCCAGTCTCTTCAAAGTTATAAATCAAACATTTTATCGCGCGTTTCGACGGAACGGCATCATGACGTCCTCAATTATAAAACGTCGAAAGTCCCTCTGCGCCGCTACCAAACTATCATTGTTTTTATAAAAACATTTTTATGGCTAACGCACGCTGTTGTTCGTCCCACTGATCCATGATTACTGAAATGGCGGACTGTTTACTCGCTAACTGTAACGAACTCGCTGTGCTGCCTCTTGCCCACGGCTGCCACTACTCATTTAAACATTCCCGTTGTTCTGTGTCACCCTGTATATACCATATAAACAGCTACAACCGTCCCAACAAATGCTTCATTAAGTCTTTCCTCGGATTCCATAGTGGGTGGAGCACCCAAACTTTTATACAGCTGTGCAACTTATTTTGATGTTGAAATATAATGTAAATCGATTTCAAGCCTGCCTTGAAATTGATTGTACGTTAATTGGATGTGAAATTGTGATACACCTTTATGGAAATATTCACTTTATTATTATAGGAATAAATTGTTCTTCAGTTTGTATCGGGTTTGGTAAGGTAAAAAAATATATGTAAATCATGATCCCAATTTCGTTTTGACCATGGGACACGATCTCCTAGTCTAATGACGAAGGTATCAGTTGTTCATGTCCTGATGGACATTAATGTCCAAGTGGAGTGGTGTATCTCTCGCGGACAATAAGAAGTACAATGTCCAACATATACCTAGGGGTTGGTGATTCATGGGAGTAATGAGCCCCCCCCCCCAAAAAAAAAGCTCTAATCACGAATGTAAACAAATATTGCAATTATATTAAAACATTTCATACAGTTTGGCAAAAGTGCAAATAAGATATCCATAGTTTTTCTGTTGCACATTGCTGTTTGTTGAAGCTTCCCGTAATGAATGTTGGAAAGTGAACGCGATGTATCATGACTTGGGCGTGGATAACAAACCCCATTGTTCGTTCGTAACATCCTATGCATCTTAAATGAAGTTAGCTACTATTTTGTGTCACTCACAACAACTTAAATTGAGCTGAACTAACTGCCCATCACTTCAAATATCGCGACATATTCCGAAAAACGTACCAGATATTTGTGACAACCAGGATTACATGTCATTGAATGATTCTAATTGGCTATCGTATACTGTTAGTTGATTGCTACTATCAAAGATAACGAACTGCCAACAACATGCAATTGAAGGGCTGCAGACACCGTAACTGCACTTTTGCCTACATTGTATTTTTATTATTAAAAATCTAATCATCTGTGCCTTGTTGTGCATACGTGTGACGGTACGTTATATTTGGGGGAAGGATGATTTAAGTGTGCCAGTGAGTGTCGTAGCACCTTTCGAATGAACATCGGTTAGCGTGTACTTTTCAAACGACTTGGGAATATATAAGACATTGTTAGTTAGTGTTGCTTCCACCCTACAAATCGACTGAGAACCATTGCTGTTGACCTGACATAAGCTTGTCGCGGTGATTTTCTTAACTGCAGACATGGTTACTGCGGCATATGAATTCACAAAAACGGCTGGGAAGAGACGTCAACCATGAACAATACAAATTACCCTGTGCAAGATAGTCCGTTGTCAGAACTAAACTGTGTGTCCAAAATAATTTGGCCTAATTGTTTGCACACTTGGTCTATGATTGGGATGTAACTGCTGCTCTGCCATTGCTTTGCACATTGTATTCTTCGCAGCGTGCATTTAGCAGAAAATTTGGCATGTGGTTGTTGGTCAAACTCATTTCCCTCAAATTCTACAACTCTTTGTAGGGAAATTTGACTTTAACTATCCAGATTCCTGTAATTTTCCACGTTCGGCGGGCGCTTAATGTCTTCCAATTAGGATGGCGACTGTTGAAGTTTTCTCTGTACATTTATTCAGCTTTCCACGTCCTGTTGCACCGTGCGTTAAATGCATCCCTTCAAATTCGTGTAACGAATAATGCTCCGTCTTCGACAACCAGTTATGAACCGTAACCTGTGGAAAACTTCACAGCAAACTCATGTGCCATCAACGTCGTTGCATGAGTAACTTGTTTTATGAAACATGGCCAGTTTACAAACGCGTGCCTCATATGCGTTGCTTATCAAAGTTCTCGTTATGACTGATGTATTCATACGTTTCCTTATTGCTAAATATCCGCATTAGGATCATCTGCCGTTCATAGTATAATTTTGACCTTATAGGTTTAGAACAAACTGTAATTTTTATGTACACTGGGCTGACTGTAATGTCTCTTTGCACAAATGGCGATAAGTGTAGCGAAGTTTTGAGCAAATGGCGCTCGTGTATAACACTTTCAAGACAGGCCTACAGATTAGTGTCGGAACCGAAAAAATTGCCGCGTGGAGATAGTAATTTAACATCCGGGTTCGAATGATCATGAAAAGTAATTACGGAACTGCTGCAATTCGCAACCTATACGTCCAGACTGAATGACCTAAAACTGTTTTCGCTTTCGACAATGACAGCCGTGTCGTCCCTCGTTTTAATCCTGGGTGATTCGCTTGCGTGGTGCATTGGAACCAGTTAGGCACACTTGGTCTGCATATTAGTTGTGCATTAACACTTACACTAGTGTAGGCTCAACAGCTCACTATAATCAGTTCATTGCTTTGGGTTTAGCCGAGTAGGAAGCTTTCGTCTCCGTTTCTGCAGCCGATCTGCGGCTGCATGTCAGACGATACGCGGCATACCAGGAACTTCGGAACCTGTTCGGAGGTCGATGCGTCGAATACTCGGCGCCCGCTTGTAATCAGGCAGCACCCAAGTGTGGAAAGTATTAAGACTGCCAACATCCAACACAATTCGTGTTGATAATTAGTTTACCGTAAAGTATTCGAAGAGCGTATCAGCCGGGAAGAGCTTAGAGTTCACAACACATATTCTGCGCTTTATGCAGATGCTTAAGGACTTACCAGTGTTGGTCGTAATTCCAAAGTTCGGTCTCTTTTGTCTTTCGATCATAAAAGCGTATAATTTGCAAATTCTTCTGCGTTTTACTACCTACTTGGTTTCTCGCGTCACGGTTAAGTATTTGTATGGGAAAGTTTTCCCAGAATAAGCGATAAGATACTCTGTTTCATAGCTAGAGGAGGAAAGGTGCTGGCGTGTAGCTCATTCCTCATCGATGATTTAAAATCTAAATCTCTTCACCTATTAAAAGACTAAGAATTGTACTGTTGAGGGTGATCTGTTCTTGATGCGTAGGTTAAATACAATGGTCTGTATGCATACTTCCAGAGGGTGCGATTTTGCTGATGCTGTCCTTCCTCGAATCTTCCATTCATTTTCGTACACATCCATAACATTCCTGCAACGCTAGATCGCACGAAAATTCACCAAAGACGCCTACACGAAAAATATTCATATGCGCCACACCATTTGCCAACTGTGGAATACTAAAGACTTCACAAAGCTTATTAGATGTTATGCGATAACTTTCTTCACAACTCCTGAGGAAATATTTCGTAACAGTCCAGTGTATAAATACATTTTAAAAAAGGCGCACCACGAAAAATCGGTGGATGTTATGTACATGAACCGAAAAATAAATGACTATAGTTTCAGAAAAGTTCGATGATTTATTCAAGGAAACGAGCTGCACAAATTGAGCAAGTGAGTAAAGCTTTGGTCCACCTCTGGTCTTTAACACTACTCATTTAAACATTCCCGTTGTTCTGTGTCACCCTGTATATACCATATAAATAGCTAAAACCGTGCCAACAAATTCTTCATTAAGTCTTTCCTCGGATTCCATAGTGGGTGGAGCACCCATATTTTTATACAGCTGTGCAATTTATTTTGATGTTGAAATATAATGTAAATCGATTTCAAGCCTGCCTTGAAATCGATTGTACGTTAATTGGATGTGAAATTGTGATACAGCTGTATGGAAATATTCACTTTATTATTATTATTGGAATAAATTGTTCTTCAGTTTGTATCGGGTTTGGCAAGGTAAAAAAATTCATGTAAATCAGGATCCCGATTTCGCTTTGACCATGGGACACGACCTCCTAGTCCAATGACGAAGGTATCAGTTGTTCATGTCCTGATGGACATTAATGTCCAAGTGGAGTGGATTGGAATAACAGAAAACAGTAGAAACTCTTGCCATGTGCGGGCGGGCACTATATTGCTGAAGTATAAGCGCAGGATGGCTTGTCATGAAGGACAACAAAAGGGCGCGTAGAATATTGTCTGTGTACCACTGTGGAGTATGGGCGCCGGGGATGACAACCAACGGGTCCTGCTATGAAAAGATATGGTACACCAGATCGTCAATCCTGGTTGTCGTACCGTGTGGCTTTTGACCGTTGGGTTAATATCCCACCGCTGTCCGCTGAGTCTCCAGAGACGACTGCAGGCTGGAATCTCATTGGCGGGAGCAGAATTGTCTTCAGTAATGAGCCCTGCTTCGAATTGCGCTCCGAAACCAGCGAAGACATGTCTGGAGACATCCCGGACGACGGTGAGATACTAGTCTGACGGTCGGCAAGAAATAATCAGAATCTGAGAGGCCCTGTATGTGCCGTGTTTTCCCATCCTTCACCCATATCGCCCTCCAACCGACCTACTATCTTAATGTGGCTTCGCTGATGCCAAGTTCCCTGCCCTCGGCATCTTTGTATAGTTTTATTTCTTAGTTTTCATTCTCATAACGTGTATTCCACAGCACAGCATGCGCTGCAGATTCCAGTCCACGAACGCACCTATAATGTACCTCCAGACCACAGTCCATAGCTTTATTAGTTGACATTTTGACATATGACTTTGTTTCAAGGACGAACTGCAGCGTAACCAAGAGGTGCATTTCCTGTGCTTGAAAACGCAAAATTTCGTTGTGGCCAGTCTTCTTTATAGAATTGGTCATTCAGAATTACATTAGTTTCTGTTACGATGCCAGCAACGTTGCGATGTGACTGTAATTTTGGAACCGAGCGAGGTGGCACCATTTTTAAGACTTCGGACTCCCATTCGGCAGGTTTTCCGTGGTTTCCCTGAATCCGATAAGACGAATGCCGCGCTCATTCCTTTGAAAACACCCTTCCCCTATATGAATTTGTGCGCGCAGCTCGTGCTATCGCGGTCACATTCTAGCTTACCGAGCACTAGGTCCTGGGTTCGATTCCCGACGGGGTCAGGGATTTTCACCTGCCTCGAGATGACTAGGTGTTTGTGTTGTCCTCATCATTTCATCCTCGTTCATGAAAGTGGCGATATTGGGCTGAGCGAAGGTTGGGAATTTATACGGGCGCTGATAACCGCGCAGTTGAGCGCTCCCCCAAACCAAACATCATCATCGTATATGAATTAGTCTTGTCTCCGGCTGAACATTAAACGATGACCTTCCTTCCTTCCTTCCTGCCTTCCTCTTGCAATTCTGGACACGTGCTACACACAAGTTGCTGTTTTGGTTCAGAATATGTGCCATTTTCATTTAGTTGTGCTACTTGTGCAGATGGTCACGAGTGTTTATAGGTTTGACTTAAGATTAAACGCTCACCTCATATTAGATTCGGACTGTGATTCGTTTTCGAAATCCACAAAACGTGATTCTAAGGCATTTATCATTAACTTTACGAAGTTCGAAGTAACGAGACAATGGCTGAATCAGCAGTTTTATATGCATTTTGAAATGTTCACTTAGGACGTTCATGATGAAGAGCGGAGCGAACAACTGCCAAAGTGAATGAGAAATCGGGAACTAGAGAGAGAGAGAGAGAGAGAGAGAGAGAGAGAGAGAGAGAGAGAGAAGGCGAGTCGTCATAACGATGTTTGCATTCCCGTTCCAGAAATGACGAAGAGAATTAAATTATCAGCAACTGAATCTCATCATGTATGGAAATTTTCTACCACTTATAACAAAAATTAGTCCTAACGTTGTTGTTGTTGTTGTTGTTGTTGTCTTCAGTCCTGAGACTGGTTTGATGCAGCTCTCCATGCTACTCTATCCTGTGCAAGCTGCTTCATCTCCCAGTGCCTACTGCAACCTACATCCTTCTGAATCTGCTTAGTGTACTCATCTCTCGGTCTCCCTCTACGATTTTTACCCTCCACGCTGCCCTCCAATGCTAAATTTGTGATCCCTTGATGCCTCAAAACATGTCCTACCAACCGATCCCTTCTTCTAGTCAAGTTGTGCCACAAACTTCTCTTCTCCCCAATCCTATTCAATACCTCCTCATTAGTTACGTGATCTATCCACCTTATCTTCAGTATTCTTCTGTAGCACCACATTTCGAAAGCTTCTATTCTCTTCTTGTCCAAACTAGTTATCGTCCATGTTTCACTTCCATACATGGCTACACTCCAAACAAATACTTTTCAGAAACGACTTCCTGATACATAAATCTATATTCGATGTTAACAAATTTCTCTTCTTCAGAAACGCTTTCCTTGCCATTGCCAGTCTCCATTTTATATCCTCTCTACTTCGACCATCATCAGTTATTTTACTTCCTAAATAGCAAAACTCCTTTACTACTTTAAGTGTCTCATTTCCTAATCTAATTCCCTCAGCATCACCCGATTTAATATGACTACATTCCATTATCCTCGTTTTGCTTTTGTTAATGTTCATCTTATATCCTCCTTTCAAGACACTGTCCATTCCGTTCAACTGCTCTTCCAAGTCCTTTGCCGTCTCTGACAGAATTACAATGTCATCGGCGAACCTCAAAGTTTTTACTTCGTCTCCATGAATTTTAATACCTACTCCAAATTTTTCTTTTGTTTCCTTTACTGCTTGCTCAATATACAGATTGAATAACATCGGGGAGAGGCTACAACCCTGTCTCACTCCTTTCCCAACCACTGCTTCCCTTTCATGCCCCTCGACTCTTATTACTGCCATCTGGTTTCTGTACAAATTATAAATAGCCTTTCGCTCCCTGTATTTTACCCCTGCCACCTTTAGAATTTGAAAAAGAGTATTCCAGTCAACATTGTCAAAAGCTTTCTCTAAGTCTACAAATGCTAGAAACGTAGGTTTGCCTTTTCTTAATCTTTCTTCTAAGATAAGTCGTAAGGTCAGTATTGCCTCACGTGTTCCAACATTTCGACGGAATCCAAACTGATCCTCCCCGAGGTCTGCATCTACCAGTTTTTCCATTCGTCTGTAAAGAATTCGCGTTAGTATTTTGCAGCCGTGGCTTATTAAACTGATAGTTCGGTAATTTTCACATCTGTCAGCACCTGCTTTCTTTGGGATTGGAATTATTATATTCTTCTTGAAGTCTGAGGGTATTTCGCCTGTCTCATACATCTTGCTCACCAGCTGGTAGAGTTTTGTCAGGACTGGCTCTCCCAAGGCCGTCAGTAGTTCTAATGGAATGTTGTCTACTCCGGGGGCCTTGTTTCGACTCAGGTCTTTCAGTGCTCTGTCAAACTCTTCACGCAGTATCGTATCTCCCATTTCGTCTTCATCTACATCCTCTTCTATTTCCATAATATTGTCCTCAAGTACATCGCCCTTGTATAAACCTTCTATATACTCCTTCCACCTTTCTGCCTTCCCTTCTTTGCTTAGAACTGGGCTGCCATCTGAGCTCTTGATATTCATACACGTGGTTCTCTTCTCTCCAAAGGTCTCTTTAATTTTCCTGTAGGCAGTATCTATCTTACCCCTAGTGAGATAAGCTTCTACATCCTTACATTTGTCCTCTAGCCATCCCTGTTTAGCCATTTTGCACTTCCTGTCGATCTCATTTTTGAGACGTTTGTATTCCTTTTTGCCTGCTTCATTTACTGCATTTTTATATTTTCTCCTTTCATCAATTAAATTCAATATTTCTTCTGTTACCCAAGGATTTCTAGCAGCCCTCGTCTTTGTACCTACTTTATCCTCTGCTGCCTTCACTACTACATCCCTCAGAGCTACCCATTCTTCTTCTACTGTATTTCTTTCCCCTATTCCTGTCAATTGTTCCCTTATGCTCTCTCTGAAACTCTGTACAACCACTGGTTCCTTCAGTTTATCCAGGTCCCATCTCCTTAATTTCCCACATTTTTGCAGTTTCTTCAGTTTTAATCTACAGTCCTAACGTACGGTAATTATATCAACAGTGATATATCACATCTGAGCGTGTTTTCAGTCAGCTCTGGAAACAGTATTATGTAGTTTGTTCGCACAAGATAGTGTGGGGTTTGTGTCGCCGTTTTCAGTGCTGCCTAGCGTTTGAATACCTGACTACAGGACACACAAATGGGCCGCGCTATATACTGACTCGTGTTCGCGTTCGACACGGCTGCCCCCGGTGTAGGGTGCACCAACCACACAGCCAGAAGCAAGCTTGGCTTTCGTCTTGTCCCGTAGTACTTGTTCTGCCTCTTACGTAACGCACAGCGCATCGACTGCCTGCGCTCGTGAAAACAGTATAGTGAAAGCAATCTGCTAACCGGAATAACGCCTCAGATAAAGAGGAACGAGGAGCGAAAAAATACATACTACCCACAGTGTCTCGTAAGAAAAAAACGGCACATGAAATGTATCCAGGGCAGAAAATCTTCAGTAGAAAGAAGAATCACCAGTCAGCCGTAAATTAAGATCTTTTCTTAATGTATAAGAAATATAACAATATTAGTCACGAATTACGGTACAGCATCTACATGTTCTTGTAGTCGTAGGGGTCTAACTATTATAAAAATTCCATAGCGAAGTTGTACCTTGTAAACAACTTTAGAGAATGATGAAAATCGCCATCAACCGGAAAATTCATACGAGGGTCGAGATTAAACATTTTTGTGGCTCATGAAATAACTACTGGTGAATGCTGGGACAAGGCGATTGTCGATTTCATTGCTAATGCTTGGGAACTGAGCCAGGGCTCAGTCTTAATTTTCCTAGTAGTCGACGACAGATCGAGTGCGAATCCTCATTCCGAATATTCGTTTGAAAGCCATGCTTCTTTAACTGGCGCGGCGGTTGTCTTTCAGCGTCCTGTAAACGGACGTACCAAGTCACCTGTTTGTTAACATGCAATTTAATATGGGTTACGAACCAGTGTGCAGTTTGATAGTTTCCACATGCAGGAAACACTGCCAGAGGTGAAAGTGACACATCAGAAGGAAAGCTAGTACAGGGATCGAACCCTGAAGAAATGGCTCTGAGCACTACAGGACTTAACAGCTGAGGTCATCAGTCCCCTAGAACTTAGAACTACTTGAACCTAACTCAACTAAGGACATCACACACACACCCATGCCCGAGGCAGGATTCGAACCTGCGACCGTAGCTGTCGCGCGGTTCCAGACTGCAGCGCCTAGAACCGCTTGGCACACCGGCCGGCAAGAAGCCTTCGATTGCTGCTCTGACACGCAGTGACAGGCGTCACAATTCAGATAGTTATACGGATTAAACTTAAGCCGTTAACTGATGTCCATTAATCTTAATTGATCTCCATTAACCCATTCCATTCTTACCGTAATTTCGCGAAGAAGGAGCAGCTTTTATGACACCTACACTACTTAGAGATATCTCAACTGAAATCTTGCAACTTTCACTGCTTAGACGACGAATTGCCGTAATTCGGTTTAGACACGTTTTGCGGCATATTAAATACGTTAACATTTGGTCATTGCAGGTCTATTGCATTCTTATTTTCCTCAGGGCCAGACGCAAATAAAATAATATCATTGTTTATTTATAATCGATATCTAAGAACTTTCATATTGTAAGATTACCAGCGACGTGCAACTCTTTGCTGATATACATTTTCCGACGAGATGCATGGATGCATAGGGACTGATGACCTTAACAGTTAAGCGCCATAAGATTTCACAAACATTTTGCATGGATGCAGCTTCTCCCGTAAGCCTATACCGAATAAAAGTGGAGAATTTTAATGTGCTTACTACGCTATGTGTCACTTCCGCATCGGAAATCTCCGTAACTAGGGTGGAACTGTAAAGTAGTCGTTGTCAGATGTCATGATCACCAGGCGCGTGCGGTTGAACTCGAAATTTACTTTCAGGTTTTCCCATTAATTTCAAGTTCTTATTTCAGTAATAGAGATACTCGTATTTGGCACATCGATAGCACGTCAGATCCTGAGACACATAACAGACCTCTCTCTGGCCGAGATTTGACCATTGCTCTTGTTTCTAGCGGCCCTGAGATCAGGACCTTGATGTCAACTACTCTACCGATTCCGCCACCTGCCGACCTTTCCTAGATGGCAGCTGTAACTTCCGACGATTCCAGTGAAGGCTAGTAATAGAGAGAGAGCTTTTGGAGAGATAGGATAATTTTCAGCATATGCACCACGTACTCAATGGAATGTAGTCGAATTAAGTCGGGTGATGCTGAGGGAATTATATTAGGAAATGAGACACCTAAAGTAGTAAAGGAGTTTTGCTATTTGGGGAGCAAAATAATTGATTATGGTCGAAGTAGGGAGGATATAAAATGTAGAATGGCAATGGCAAGGAAAGCGTTTCTGAAGAAGAGAAATTTGTTAACATCGAGTATAGATTTAAGTGTCAGGAAGTCGTTTCTGAAAGTATTTGTATGGAGCGTAGCCATGTATGGAAGTGAAACATGGACGATAAATAGTTTAGACAAGGAGAGAATAGAAGCTTTCGAAATGTGGTGCTACAGAAGAATACTGAAGATTAGGTGGGTAGATCATATAACTAATGAGGAGGTATTGAATAGGATTGGGGAGAAGAGAAGTTTGTGGCACAACTTGACTAGAAGAAGGGATCGGTTGGTAGGACATGTTCTGAGGCATCAAGGGATCACCAATTTAGTATTGGAGGGCAGCGTGGAGAGTAAAAATCGTAGAGGGAGACCAAGAGATGAATACACTAAAGGGATTCAGAAGGATGTAGGTTGTGGTAGGTACTGGGAGATGAAGAAGCTTGCACAGGATAGAGTGGCATGGAGAGCTGCATCAAACCAGTCTCAGGACTGAAGACCACAACAACAACAACAACTCACAGAATTACATTCCATAGTTTTTCAGCTGATGATTCTACGAAGATCAAATTAATAAATATGTTTGTCTAACAAAGCGAGGAAATTTTATTAAGAGCAATAACGTCTGTTCAGGATCTATAACAATCCGCTGTTATAATCAAGGGGACGGCTGATACTGATCCGCAAATTAAAAGTATGCAAATAATAATGAAATTTGTTAATAAGATCTATTGTTGTACACTAGGAGATGCAAGTAAAATGTTTAATTGCCAGGCATGCAGCCCATCGTCAACGGCGTAGATTCACTGAAGCCGGTCATGTACCACTGCTGCAACATAGTTTATTGACTTCTGTTAACTGGGAGACTACTGCAGCTTAACTGTCTTACCATTTTTCCTACCAAAACCGTTAGTGTATCGGTTTCTGAATAATGTGTATGAATGCGGAAACCATCGAGGCCATGAAAATACCTTAGGTCAATTTCTATTTCTACACTGATCAGCCAGAACATTATGACGACGGACCTACTGTTGATACAAACCCATCCAGGCCTCACCTGGCGAGGAATGACTGATGTTCAGACACACACACGGTGCATGTATTATCACTGAGCGTGCTGTACATTTGTAAAATGAGGAAAGTGCCCGACTATAACAGAGAGCAGATTGTGATGACCCGAAGACTCGGCCCGAGCGTTTCGGAAACTGCAACTCTTAAGGTGTTCGGGGAGCGTTGTAGTGAGGGTCTTTAGCAAGTGGCGAAACCAATCTGAAACCACGCCCAGACTTCGTGCCGTTGCGCGGCCACCTCTCATTAAAGATGTCGGACGTCGTAGGATGGGCAGACTGTTTAAACAGGACAGGCTACGAAATGTGCCGAAACTAACATCAGCTGGGCAGAGTACAAGTGTGTCTGAACACACAATGCACCGAACACTCCTAACGATGGGCCTCTGCAGCCGAAGACCCATGCATGTGCCTGTATTAACACTACAAAATCGGCAACTACGACTGAAATGGACACGGACATCGGCATTGGATGTTAAGGCTGTCGCAGAGCGTTGCATGGTTGATGAATCCCGATACCTTCGACATCATGCCGACGGGAGGGCGCGAATCCGTCGTCTTCCAGGGAAACAGCTCCTTGACACCAGCACTGCAAGGCGGAGACAGGCTGGTGACTGCTCCATTATGCTCTCAGGAACATTCACGTAGGCATCTGTGGGTCCAGTGGAGCTCTTGCAAGCCACCATGACGTACTAGCAGTATCATACGGTGGTTGCAGATAACCTATACGACTTCATGACGATAATGTTCCCCAACAGCAGTGGCATTTTTCAGCAAGATAATGCACCATGTCACAAGGCCATGGTGTGATGGAATGATTTGAGGAATACAGTGGCGAGTTCCAATTAATGTGCTGCCGCCCCCACCCCCCTCCCAACTCGCCAGATCTGAACCCGATCAAACATCTCTGGGATGTGATTGAATGTGGCGTCAGAGCTCATCGACCCGTCCCCGGAGTTTATGGAAATTAGGCGACTTGTGTGTGCAGAAGTGGTGCCAACTCCCTTCCGACCTACCAAGGCCTCATTGCTTCCATTTCACGACGCGTTTCCTTGTGTTATCCGTGCCGGCTATTAGGTTGTTGCTCATAATGTTCTGGCTGAAGAGTGTATATCTGTATTGAACAAATCTCTGTAAAGTGCGTTTCATCCTTTTCGCGATTCAAACGAAGGAGATGGTTCAAATGGTTCAGATGGCTCTGAGCACTATGGGACTTAACATCTATGCTCATCAGTCCCATAGAACTTAGAACTACTTAAACCTAACTAACCTAAGGACATCACACAACACCCAGTCATCGAGAGGCAGAGAAAATCCCTGACCCCGCCGGGAATCGAACCCGGGATCCCGGGCGCGGGAAGCGAGAACGCTACCGCACGACAACGAGCTGCGGACAAACCAAGGAGATGATTGATTATATGGCTCGCTGCGAAATGTGTAGTACAGTTTTAATGTCGCGCTCTCTACGATAGATATTCCTAGATTCGTTCGCGAAAATTCGGTTTTGAAGTTTCCGTCATTTGTAAAGGATCTTTCTTGTCTCATCGGTGATCTGCCAGTAGCGACTTTTTAATATTTGAGACTCCCTTATCAAATGGTGAAACACTGTTAACAATTTCTGAAGCCTGAGCCTGTGTTCCAGTGAGTGGATGCAAAAGGCACAAAATTATGTTTCTAAGTTTCGTTTAAACAATTAATCATACATTTAATGCAAATGAGATTTCAAATATATGTGTTCTTGTGCTTAGGCAAGTAGTAGGTTAGTTGCCGTAAGTACATCATCATCTGACTTCATAAACATTTCCATATGTGGTATGAATTAACAACTTAAACCAAAGTTTAAAATCGAACTAAAATGTGTCACCTACAAATGGACTGTAAGCAAAACTGTTAACAAAACAAGAGTTTCGTAACAGTTTTGTTACGCCTAATACGGTTAACCAAATGACCTTCCAAATCATGATAGAAAACACGCTTAAAATGAGCACGAACGTTTTGTGCCGTTTCCTGTACATTTATTTCAGGGAGCGAGAAAATTACTTATTTCAGCTATTGCAGTAACTAGACGCCTACTTGCTATTAATTGCTTTACCATCTTCATTGTGCTGGCAAATTAACACTTGAATTTGGTCATGAAGCTCAAGCACTGAAGAGAGAGAGAGAGAGAGAGAGAGAGAGAGAGAGAGAGAGAGAGAGAGAGAGAGAGAGAGAGATATGAATGAATTAAACTCTGACATACGCTCACTGTAAAGACGTATGCAAATTATAGATTAGAAAATAGTAAAAAATCAGTACATTTTGCGTGATGTCGTGTTCGGTGCCTGTGTTGACACCTTGCTTTGATCTTTTGACAAGTACTGTGCTCGGCTTAGCGATCTAGAGACGTTTTGGTGGAAACTACCTGTTCCACCATGGCTGTTTCTTTCACTGAATACAGTGCAGCCGAGCCTTTGCTGGTGTACGCGGGTGTGGCGTTATATAAACAGTGGCCCCGCATGCCTGGCGAGTGGCAAACAGTGGACATAACCGGAGAAACGAGTTTTAGGTGCTGTTTTCTCGTTCACCACCACCCCTCTTCTTTTTCTTCTGAATACGGTTCGCGCCAAGTCCTGTCTGCTTTAATGATCTGGCATTGAGACCCTGTAGAGCGCCAACGTTCTGGAAGACTAATACTTCCGTTATATAAGTAGACTTGCGTGCTCCTAAGGGAGCTCTTGCCCTTCACACTGATACTATTTTAACGAAAGGTCACGTAAAAGAAGGGGGTGATTAAAAAGCTATGTAACAAGAGCTGTCAGGGACAAAGTTTATTCCACAAACTGTTATGCAAGTACATGATAGGACACTGGCTGTCGTTACTTTTCAAGATGGACACGATGCTGCAACCAGAAGATCGAGGCATTTGTGACCCCATAGGGAAAATCTGAATTAAGCTGAGGTAGCTATCTATGGGCTACCTGAAGAAAATATGTGATAAAGTACTTGGATATTATAATAAATATTTTATTTTCATTGAAACTCGAAAATTATCTTTTGAATGATTTCTTGATGTCCTCAGCCGACATTCTCTTTATTTCATGTATGGTTGTGCAATTTCGGCCATTTTCAACTGTCTGAAAGAAAACATTATACATTGGATACACCACCAGTGTCACTCATTCAAAAAATTCATCGCGGGAAAATGCATCGCAATTGCAGACCCTGTGGCAATAAAAATTATCGAACATTATCTTTTGCATTTCACTATAGTACACACAGAAGTCATGAATATCACTCTTCATAAATACTAGAAAAACAAAACGTGTCATTGGTCCAGTCAAGGTGACTGGTTTCCTTCATCGGGCCAGGCAGTTTCCACGAATGTGCTTTAGTGTAATTGCTGTTAAATACTATTCACGTCTAAATAAATTTCAATACATGTTATATTTTTGTTGGTAGGCGTTCTTTGTTGGCATTTGAAACAGAATAACATGTATTCGAACCAAGGAAGCTAAAAGCAGAAATGTCACCGTCGAGGTAAATAGAAAAGCCCATTTGGCTGATTATCAAAATGCTTAACAACCAGTAGAAAATACGTAATGAAAACAATTACCTAAATTTTGTTCATAGGAGCCTGTTTAGGCCTAAGATTAGACAAACAAGACTTTGACTGTGTACTTTTTTTAACTTTTGTCACACTGACTTTAGTTACAGCTTTCACGATAGAAGACTTTTGTCCCCTTTCTTACGCCAGCACGTTTTCATGAACTCACTCTTTACATACGAAACACTGAATCATATCATCTTTTGTGTCATTGCCACAAAACCAAGCCTCCTTCTGAGACCTAGGCGTAGTCTTCTCTGAAACTTCTAAAGGAAACGAGAGCTGAGCTCCTGCTGACGTCTTGGGTGTATGTATGGTTTTGTAGACGTCTATTAGGCCTACTTGTTGTTTCCCTTTGACCCTTCCCTGTTTTCTGCTCCTTCCAGTCTCTGTAAGCACTGCTAGTGATTTTGGATTTCTGACCTTTATTAAAGCTTCTTACTGGAGCCAATTTGTGCAGTGTGGGAGAGATTTCATCCAAGGAACCTTTCGGCGCCAGTGTTGCTATGCCAGGTAGAGCAGAGCCTGCCTGTCTTGACTTGCAGATGCTGAGACGACAGCTTTGGACCAAGGCCTATGTAGTTGCAGATAATTAGCTCACTGGCAGATGCTTATCCTACATAATTTGTTTCAAACTGTATCACAGCTACAAAATGACAATCTTTTAAAACATTCCTTTTCACTAGCCAGTGTCTTGTCTTTAGAAAGCCATTCACTGTGATTTCTATTGTTCCAGGTGCCCATATGCTTTACCGAAATATTCAATTAATTGTCATGCAGTTTATTGCTGCAAATTAATTTTTGAGTTAACTAATACCATACCGAGTGTTATATAATTAGTTTTCTCATTAATCATTGCTAATTTTGTTATTAATTATTCCATTCCTTATCACTCAAATTATTAGCCAATTAATTATTACTCGTGACATTAAATCAGCTATCGTGTTGTGAGGTACGTAACTCAAACAGTTGTTGCGAGAGTAGGCGCGGATACAGTTCCCATCATTGAGTCAAAGGCTCATTCATGGAGACGCGGTCCGCCCCGATAGCTGAATGGTCAGCATGACATACTGCTGTCCTAAGGGGCCCGGTTCGATTCCCGGCAGGGTCGGGGATTTTCTCCGCTCAGGGACTGGATGTTGTGTTGTCTTCATCATCATTTAATCCTCATCGGGCTCGCAGGTCGTCAAATGTGGCGTCGAATGTAATAAGACCTGCACCAAGGCGGCCGGACCTGCCCCATAAGGGGCCTCCCGGCCAATAACGCCAAACGCTCATTTCCATTTCCATGGAGACGCGAAGTCACTCATTCAAAGCAACCCGCACGGAATTGCTAAACCCCTAGTCTCCTCCACAGCACGTAAGTTTATACTCTGAATAGGACAAAATGGAGTGAATCGCTCGCACTTTCGAGTGATGGCCTCAGAAATTTAATCACTTACCATACGGCCCAGACGTTTCAATCATTAATACTAGTCAATTACAAGAACATAGTGAAAGTTTTACTTTTTAAGATAACAGCTCTCTATCAACATGGGAAACATTTAATGACCGCTAAAATGCACCTACTGTCAGTATGCACAGAGAAGTCGAGCCGTCCCATCGATAGCAGCGCTACCGTAATTCCATGGGGTCACGTCATGAGGGTGTAACTAACGCCCATATACACTATGTGATCCAAAGTATCCAGACATCCCCAAAATCATACTTTTTCATATTAGGTGCATTGTGCTGCCACCTACAGCCAGATACTCCATATCAGCGATCTCAATAGTCAATAGACAACGTGAGAGAGCGGAATGGGGCGCACCGCGGAACTCACGGACTTCGAAATTGGTGACGTGAGATTGGGTGTCAGTTGTGTCATACGTCTGTAAGCGAGATTTCCACACTTCTCCCTAGGTCCACCGTTTCCGATGTGAAACTGAAGTGGATAGGTGAAGGGACATGTACAGCACTAAAGCGTAAAGGCGACCTCGTCTGTTGACTGACAGAGAGCGCCGACAGTTGAAGAGGGTCGTAATGTGTAATCGGCAGATATCTATCCAGACCATCACACAGGAATTCCAAACCGCATCAAGATCCACTGCAAGTACTATGGCGGTTAGGCGGGAGGTGAGGAAACTTGGATTTTATGGTCGAGCGGCTGCAGATAAGCCACACGTCACGCCGGTAAATGCCAAACGACGTCTCGCTTGGTGTAAGGGGCGTAAACATTGGACGACTGAACAGTAGAAAAACATTGTGTGAAGTGACGAATCACGGTACATAATCTGGCGATCCGATCGTAGGGTGTGGGTATGGAGAATGCCCATTGAACTTCATCTGCCAGAGTGTGTAGTACCAACAGTAAAATTTGGAGGTGGTGTTAGGTGTGATCGTGTTTCTCATGGAGGGGGCTTGAATTTCTTGTTGTTGTACGTGGCCTTATCACAGCACAGGCCTACACTGATGTTTTAAGCACCTTCTTGCGTCCCACTGTTGAAGAGCAATTCGGGGATGGGGACTGCATCTTTCAACACGATCGAGCACCTGTTCATAATGCACGGCCTGTGGCGGAGTTGATACACAACAACAACATCCCTCTAATGGACTGGCCTGCACATACTCCTGACTTGAATCGTATAGAACACTTCTGGGATGTTTTGGAACGCCGACATCGTGGGAGGCCTCGCCGACCGACATCCAGTCGCTGCTCTCCTCAGTGCAGCAATCTGTGAAGAATTGGCTGCCATTCCCCAAGAAACCTTCCAGCACCTGATTGAACGTATGCCTGCGAGAGTGAAAGCTGTTATCAAGGCTAAGGGTGAGCCAACACCAGATTGAATTTCAGCATTAACGACGGAGGGCGCTACGAACCTGTAAGTCGTTTACAGCCAGGTGTCTGGATACTTTTGACAACATAGTGTATGTAAGGAATCACCCGAACGAAAGTGCAGAGATACGCAGCGGCTAAGTCACTGGACTTTCTTGGCCATTCACATTTAGGTTTTACGTAGTTTCCCCTCAGTTGCTAAAGGCAAATGCTGAAGTTCAAATGGTTCTGAGCACTATGGGACTCAACTGCTGTGGTCATTAGTCCCCTAGAACTTAGAACTACTTAAACCTAACTAACCTAAGGACATCACACACATCCACGCCCGAGGCAGGATTCGAACCTGCGACCGTAGCAGTCACACGGTTCCGGGCTGCGCGCCTAGAACCGCGAGACCACCGCGGCCGGCAATGCTGAAGTGGTCTCTTTTAGAAAGCCACTGACAATTTCCTTCCCAATCCGTGCTTGTGCTCTAATACTTCGCTGTCGAGGACACATTAACCCATAATTTTCTTTTTTTTAATTAAGGATCTCATTTAATGGTTAAAGGAAATGGTTTGATCAATTTAACTAATATTCGAGTCCGTCAAAGTCTATCGCTTTTATTCGGCTAGATCCTTTTACGCAGCTTGCATGTCTGACGTGTCAAATGTGTAACTCCGTTGGTGTTTCTGATAATTAATAATATGTGTAGGCTGTAGTTTCATGTTAGTGCGACGATGATCGAAAAATGGGGAGGGTGAAACTCCTCTTAAAAAACCAGAGTGCATATGAAACTGCTGTCCTCATCCGAGAGAGGGCTTACGACCATCAGGCTTAACGATCTTATTCTATAAGACAGTGAGTTGAGTTCTGGGTATTTGCTCCGGACATTAATGTAAAGTCTATTGCTTGGAAATTTCAAAGTGGCCCCGCAATCCCCTTTGGTGTCTGGATACTGTCGACAATTTTTTTTTTTTTTTCACCGCGAGGATTCGTACCGTGTAAGAATGGAGACAGGTGCTTAACAAAATGAAACCTTATTACCTGATGACTTTAATATGCAAATAATCATTTAAAAACTTAATGTAATGTTGTGTGCAGCAGGTAGAGATACTGGATGGCTAAATGTTAAACTCTAGTAGATTTAGAGGAATTGTGCTCTCTGGGGAAGTAGGATAGATAACAGAAAGGAAATTTTAAGAAAGACAATGATGCAAAGATTTCACAAGGCAGAAGTGCTTTCTAGAAAAATAAACAGCTAGTAATGTCGAAAATCGTAAAGCTTGAGACCGTTAAAAGGTACATTTTTAACACAGGTTGTGTGTGGATATGAAACACGAACAGTGGGGGAAATATAAATGAAATGGTTATAAGTTTTCAAAACGTGGTGTCCCAGGCGACTGTTCAAGATGAGATGGGTTGATCGAGTAAGCAACGAAGACGTCGTGCAATGAGTCAACTATAAAGAATCTGATAACGTACTTAATCAAAAAAGGGGATGGTTGGGCGTATGTTACTCCATGTGTGCGCTATAACGAGACTTGAAGTGATGGTAGAAGGAAAGAACCTCAGACACAAGCATAGATATGAGTACATCAGGCAGATCGTGGATGTTGTTGGAAGCAACAGCTATACTGAAACGACGAGAATAGCCGGCCCGTGACAAGTGGGGAGAGCTGTATCGAACCAAACTTAGGGCTGCTCATCAAAACACCACAACTTGCCACGGCACAGTTGTGCGTTAGTGAACTCTGTTGTGGAGGCGGGGATATTCTGTGTCAATTGCGTAAATTTCCTCTGGTTCCAAACACAGTTATGTATCTTGTGCACCGTGCGTTACAAAAAGAGTGATACACTAGAGAAAACACACAGGCTGATTCCGTGATGAAGTTACAAACTTTCAGAGATGATGGAGAAGGATAACGACAGAGTCGAAAGTTATAAGCGAAAATTGTTCTTATACCTTTGACAGTGAAATACATTTACCGGCACTGTTGTTGCTACCCAGGTTCCTGTAACATATCCCACTTGGTACTCGTCAAGGAATATGGTTCCAGTTTGATGGAGCGACACCTCACTTTGAACTGAGGGTTCGTCAACACCTGGATCAAACATTCCCTGAAAATTGGATACGCAGAGGAAGTGCAGTTTCATGTCCAGTACGTTCACCTGATCTCATCCCACTTGATTTCTTCTTGTGGGACCACACGAAAAGTCTTGTGCACGAGACGACGCCTGTGGAGTGTGAAGAGGATCTCTGGCAAGAATTCTCGTTGCCTGCGACACCGTTCAGACGACACCGGAGATATTAAAAACAAGTAGGAAAAACTTTGTGAGACGATGCCATGCGTGCATTGATGATGGCGGTCGGGGGGAGGGGGGAGGAGGAGGAGAAAAAGATCATTAGTGCTTAACTTTCTGTCGACGACGAGGTCATTAGAGATGGAGCATAACCTTGGATTAGGTAAGGACGGAGAAAGAAAGCGGCCTTGCCTTTTCGCAGGAACCATCCTGGCCTTTGCCTTTAGCGATTCAGAGAAACCACGGAATACCTAAAACAGGATGGCCGGACGCGGGTTTGAACCGCCGTCCTCCCGAATACGAACCCAGTGGCTAACCACTGCGCTACCCCGCTCGGTTTGACGCTAGGGGACACCATTTTGAACAGCTGTTGTATAAATGTAGCAGTTTGTGAAACTTGTGTAGGCAAATTGAATTCTTTATTACTGTACCTTTGACTTAGAATCTTTGGTCTCTCACATTACGTGCGCCGTTAGTAGCGCGTCAACGGGGGAAGTTATCTGAGGGTATTTGGGAGTATTCGGTGGTAATTCTGTACGTCACGATCAGGGTTCAGGAGTTGGGCCCTTAGTTTTGAGCAGATTTCCGCTTATACTTTTCGAGTCGGTCGTTTCCGGACTAGGGTCGCCTACTTCAAATTGATACGTTTATCATCCTCCTACATCCATGAAACTTTGTAACATCATCACGGAATCGCCCTTTATAGCTGCTGAGAACGGAAACTGTAACTGTGTGTGCGGTTGTACTGTGATACAGCTAGCTGCGTTGTTGAAACAGATGGCGGCTCCAGACAGTACATCTACATCTACATGATTACTCTGCAATCATACTATCTCTCTACCATCCCACTCCCGAACAGCGCGCGGGAAAAACGAACACCTAAACCTTTCTGTTCGAGCTCTGATTTCTCTTATTTTATTTTGATGATCATTCCTACCTATGTAGGTTGGACTCAACAAAGAGAAAGTTGGGTGACTGAAATTTCGTTAATAGATCTCGCCACGACGAAAAACGTCTTTACTTTAATGACTTCCATCCCAACTCGCGTATCATATCTGCCACACTCTCTTTCCCCTATTACGTGATAATAAAAACGAGCTGCCCTTTTTTGCACCCTTTTGATGTCCTCCGTCAATCCCACCCGGTAAGGATCCCACACCGCGCAGCAATATTCTAACAGAGGACGAACGAGTGTAGTGTAAGGTGTCTCTTTAGTGGACTTGTTGCATCTTCTAAGTGTCCTGCCAATGAAACGCAACCTTCGGCTCGCCTTCCCCACAATATTATCTATGTGGTCTTACCAACTAAGTTGTTCGTAATTTTAACACCCAGGTACTTAGTTGAATTGACAGCCTTGAAAATTGTACTATTTATCGACTAATCGAATTCCAACGGATTTCTTTTGGAACTCATGTGGATCACCTCACACTTTTCGTTATTTAGCGTCAACTGCCACCTGCCACACCATACAGAAATCTTTTCTAAATCGCTTTGCAACTGATACTGGTCTTCGGATGACCTTACTGGACGGTAAATTACAGCATCATCTGCGAACAACCTAAGATAACTATTCAGATTGTCACCCAGGTCATTTATATAGATCGGGATCAACTTAGGTCCCAGGACGCTTCCCTGGGGAACACCTGATATCACTTCAGTTTTACTCGATGATTTGCCGTCTGTTACTACGAACTGCGACTTTCCTGACAGGAAATCACGAATCCAGCCGCACAACTGAGACGATACCCCGTAGGCCCGCAGCTTGATTAGAAGTCGCTTGTGAGGAACGGTGTCAAAAGCTTTCCGAAAATCTAGAAATACGGAATCAACTTGAGATCAGTTCTGCTAATTTTCTGTTAATTGTAGTTATTTGCAACCTGTTTGACGTATGTTGCGGTTGACTGGGCGCAACTATATTGCGTTTAGCGCCTGGTTCCGCAGCCGCTTTATATAAGCAGCCTGAACGCTGCCGGAAGGTCACCGGACAGCGCATCGGCCGTTACGTAAATTTTTTGAAACCGCAGTGTAATGCGGGGTTTAAGGGCGTCGCTGGACTGAGATCGGATAGCCGCCACCGCGCACGTAAGCGAGCGCCCCGCCGGCGGAAGGTCCGAAGACCGGCAGAGGGGACAGGTGGCTGTGGCTGGCCCTGAGAGGACGGCCGGGCAGCGCCAGCGACCTCCTGGGAATGCCGCGGCACTCTCTGTGAGGAGCGAAGCCGCCGCCAGACTGCCAGCCACCGCGCGCTCACAGCACCACACATTTTGTACAACTTTTTTCAATTGGTGGCCGGATGTTGCAGCAACCAGAGATAAATGTTTTCAAGAGCTAAACAGTCTTTAGCTGCAAAGGAATTTTATCAGTTTTCCATTGCCCGGTTCTTTAACTCATTTGCTGTTAAAATAACTCTGACCTAATTCTCTTCCCATGGTGCTATCTGCTGCGAGCGGCGCACACTAGCTATACAGCTCTTGTAGCCCAGTAGCCAGTATTATTTGCGGCCAGAAAATGTGCGACTGCATTCCTCACGTGTTTACGTTTTGTGACGCATCTCCGGATGCCTGGTCCCGTTTTTGGGGTCTTTTGTACTGCGCCATATACTCGACAAGGTATCTCCTGCCTCCTTGCCATGAATGCCGTTTTGGCTACGTTCTGATTCATTTTGTCTAATATGTCACTGCGTGAAATCTCTTAAAATTCTGCAAAGGGCAACTACCTATTGAGATCTCTTATGTATCTTAAACGTAAGTTCCCGTGTACACAACACTACAGGGTGAAAAGTATTCAAACCGAGAAACTCTGGGAGGTTGTAGGGGACATCAAAACAAATATTTTTCCCTAATGTCATTTTTTCCTATGAGGAGTATTTAAACCGGTAGAGGAAGATTTCTCTGGCGGCAAATTAATTAAACCAACAAACACTTTTCCATTTTTTTATGACCAAGAGACAACAACTAGGTAGCAGACACGGCCCAGTTAAACAGTCTCCAACAACACCGACCCACACATTAACGAAGAACCGCACTTGATGAGCATTAGTAACTGTGGCATGCGGGTTATCCTCACTCCAAACATGCGAATTGTGCATGTTGAAGACTCCATCACGCCCGAACGTTGCTTCATCGGTAAACAATACAGAGGACGGAAATTTAGGATGCATTTCACACTGTTCCAGATACCACTGCGAAAACTGTGCTCTGGGTGGATAATCAACTGGTCCCAGGTTGTGGACACGCTGTAAGTGAAATGGACGTAACAACTGCTCTCGAAGGACTGTTCTTACATTCGCCTGATTCGTCCCCATGTTACGTGAAATTGCGCGAGTGCTTATTGAAGGATCCCGCTCCACATGCTGCAAGACAGCTTCCACAAATTGCAGCTTTCTTACCGTGCGACGGCATCCCTGCACAGGTAATCTACTAAATTACATGGTCTCACGCAGACGTTGGTACACAGCAGCAAAGGTCGTATGATGCGGGATACGGCGATGAGGATATTGTCGTTGATAAACCCGCTGTGCAGCTCTTCCGTTGTGGTGCGCTATGTAGTACGCAGCAACCATATCGTGTACTCACTCTAGGTGTATCGGCTCCATTAGTAAACAGGGACAGCAGTGGACAGCAGTTGCCTACAACTGAAGAACGTAATACGCCCTCTAACTACTGAAGTTCGTAATACGGCCTCTATCAACTGAAGAGCGTAAACGGCCTCCAACAGTTTAAATAATCCTCGTAGGAAAAAATGACGTTAGGGAAAAATATTTATTTTGATGTCCCCTACAACCTCCCAGAGTTTGTCGGTTTAAATACTTTTCACCTTGTATATTATGTGAATTGTTTTGAATGAATTTTCTGTTGTGTGTATTGGAATCTTTGATGGACAAGATCAGTTACTGGCTTTTGAATACTTTGGGCTGTTATATCCCATTTTTATTTTAAAGAGGCACCAGCAATTTTCTTAAAATATTGATAACGACGTCTACCTGCTAAGACATTTTAGAGAACGGTACGCTACGTATTTAACACCTTCGTGCCAATAAGTTTGTTTTAATATTTTCCTTGGTAGTCCAAAGTTTTACTAAATTTTACTACATCGAGATCACGCTATTTTCAGGAAAAGTATATTTTTCTTTGTAGGCACAATATGAAGATGACATAAACTAGGCGAATCGTGTTATTGCCAAAATATAAAATAATGGAGCCGGTTTTGCAGCCACGATTGTTCACCTCTTAAAAAAAGAAAGGCCATTTATTCACTAACCTGCTGACGCTTGGATGATCATGTGTCCATTTAAGCACACTGAACAAGAAATTGGTCCTCCTCTAACACACCTCTAGGCTTGATAAGTGCCCCAGTTCTGGGTTATTGATAGTCCATGAGTTTCTTCAGCTATGCCATATACAGGAGCTGTACAAAAATACAGAAACACCACAAGAAATGTGTGCTTCAGCATAAATGCTAACCTGCAGGTTGCACAGGTGCACGATATTTGACCACGAACGGTACCCGTACAATATGTTCCAAGTGTCAGTCATGATCACAACAATTTTCTGTGTAGTGGTAGTGCATTATGTCAGAGCTGAGTGCATTCGAACGTTGGTAAATGCTCGTATGGGTTTTGGAATGGGGGGGGGGGGGATGGGGGAGGTGCTTCCGTAAACAAGGTAGCCGAAGTGTTTGGTGTTTCAAGAGGTATTGTGTTGAAGATTTATATTGCACACAGGGAAAGTGAAAAAGCATCGTCAGCTGAGAACGCAGACGAAAGTGTGTGTTGGGTGATGGTGACAGACGGTCATTGAAGAGGTTTGTGACGAAAAATAAGATGACGATAGCTGTAGCAGCAATTCCTACCGGGTTTGAAGCCGATTGTCATTGGGAAGGCGTGACAGTTGTTTCTAGTCCCTGTTGCATGACTGCGAGTGGTACACCATTCCTTGCGAACATGTCGGCAGTCTGCGTCGATGCACCAACAAATCAGGCTACTTCGTTCACAGCATACTCAAGGGCACGTCTAAATACGGTAGCTCCTTTCTGCTATTTCGTCACCTCTCCTCGTCGACCCATCTCAGGTAGACGTGACTTCACTGCCATGACTTCCGCTAATGGCTGATGGTCATAACATGACTGTCTGGTATCAGCTTAACGCCATCTACAGCGCCCCACTGTGCTCTTTAAAGGGGGAAATTAATAACTGGTTAGGTTGAATCGATCATATACCTTTTGTGTTTCTAAAACTAGTAAGACGTACTGTCGAAGCTGAATGAATGAAAAACCTCTGTAAGTAAAATTAGTAACCAGTCCCTTTATGTGCGCCCGATAAAACCTCTACAACTGAGAATCGTTTTCGTGATCAGACCGTCTTCAATCCGAAGACTGGTTTGGTTCAGGTCTCCAGGCTACTCTATCCTGTGCAAGCCCCTTCGTCTCTGTGTAACTTCCGTAACCTACATCCTTTGCAGCTTGCTTACTGTATTCAAGCCTTGGTTTCCCCCTGTCCCCACACCATCTTCCATTACCAAATTAACAATTCCTTTACACCTCAGGTGTGGTTCTCTCAACCGATTCCTTCTTTTAGCCAAGTTGTGCCTTTTTTTTCTCCAGTTCGAATTAGCATCTCCTCATGATTTATTTATTCGATCTACCAATCTAATCTTCAGTATTCTTCAATAGCACCCGATTTCAGAAGCTTCTAGTCTCTTCTTGCCTGAACTGCCACTTTCGTACAAGGCTACACTTTCGTACAAGGCTACACTTTCGTACAAGGCTACACTTTCGTACAAGGCTACACTTTCGTACAAGGCTACACTTTCGTACAAGGCTACACTTTCGTACAAGGCTACACTTTCGTACAAGGCTACACTGTCGTACAAGGCTACACTGTCGTACAAGGCTACACTGTCGTACAAGGCTACACTGTCGTACAAGGCTACACTGTCGTACAAGGCTACACTGTCGTACAAGGCTACACTGTCGTACAAGGCTACACTGTCGTACAAGGCTACACTGTCGTACAAGGCTACACTGTCGTACAAGGCTACACTGTCGTACAAGGCTACACTGTCGTACAAGGCTACACTGTCGTACAAGGCTACACTGCCGTACAAGGCTACACTGCCGTACAAGGCTACACTGCCGTACAAGGCTACACTGCCGTACAAGGCTACACTGCCGTACAAGGCTACACTGCCGTACAAGGCTACACTTTCGTACAAGGCTACACTTTATACTTCGAAAAAGGGCTTCCTAACACTTAAATCCATATTGGATGTTTACAAATTCCACTTTTTCAGAAATGTTTTCCTCGCCATTGCCAGTCTGCATTTTAGATCCTATTTACTTCGGCCATCATCAGTTATTTTGATGCCCAAATAGTAGTACTCGTCTACTACTATTAGTATCTTATTTCCTAATAATGTTACCTCACTGTCGGTTGATTTACTTCAACTACATTTCATTACTCTAGTTTTACTTTTGACGGTGTTCATTCTGTAATCTCTTTTCAAGAAACAATACATTCTGTCCAGTCGCACTTCCAAATCCTTTGTCGTCTCCGACAGGATTCAAATATCATCGGCAAACATTAAAATATTTATTTCTTCTTCCTGAACTTTCATTCCTTTTCCAAATTTGTCTTTGGTATCTTCACAGCTTGCTCGTTGTAAAGAATGAACAACTTCGACGATAGGCTACAACTATGTCTCACTCCCGTCTGAGCTATGGCGTGCGATATTACTGTATTCTGGTTTCGCAAATAGTAAACAGCAGTTCGCTCCAAAATGTCAAGGAGTCCAGCCAACATCATCAAAAGGTTTCTCTAAATCTACAGATGCTATAAAAGTAGGTTTGCCTTTTGTCAACCTATCTTCTGAGATAAGTTGCAGGGTCAGTATTGCCATTCGTATCCTGCATTTCTCTGGCTCCCAAACTGTCTGACTTCTCCGGGGTCAGCTTCTTCGAGTTTTCCCATTCTTCTGTAAAGTAGTGAAGGAGTTTTGCTATTTGGGGAGCAAAATAACTGATGATGGTCGAAGTAGAGAGGATACAAAATGTAGACTGGCAATGGCAAGGAAAGCGTTTCTGGAGAGGAGAAATTTGTTAACATCGAGTATAGATTTAAGTGTCAGTAAGTCGTTTCTAAAAGTATTTGTATGGAGTGTAGCCATGTATGGAAGTGAAACACGGATGATAAATAGTTTGGACAAGAAGAGAATAGAAGCTTTCGAAATGTGGTGCTACAGAAGAATGCTGAAGATTAGATGGGTAGATCACATAACTAATGAGGAGGTATTGAACAGAATTGGGGAGAATAGGAGTTTGTGGCACAACTTGATGATAAATAGTTTGGACAAGAAGAGAATAGAAGCTTTCGAAATGTGGTGCTACAGAAGAATGCTGAAGATTAGATGGGTAGATCACATAACTAATGAGGAGGTATTGAATAGAATTGGAGAGAATAGGAGTTTGTGGCACAACTTGACCAGAAGAAGGGACCGGTGGGTAGGACATGTTCTGAGGCATCAAGGGATCACCAATTTAGTATTGGAGGGCAGCGTGGAGGGTAAAAATCGTAGAGGAAGACCAAGAGATGAATACACTAATCAGATTCAGAAGGATGTAGGTTGCAGTAGTTACTGAGAGATGAAGAAGCTTGCACAGGATAGAGTAGATGGAGAGCTGCATCAAACCAGTCTCAGGACTGAAGACCACAACAAAACAACTGTAAATAATTCATGTCAATTTTTTGCAAACAGGCTTATTAAACTGATGGTCAGCATCTGACTTCTTTGGAATTGGAATTGTTATAAGGGGCCGATCAAAAAGTTTCCGTTTGGGGCTGTTGGTGCAACGTATATGCAACGTATCATGACTCTGATATGGGTATATAAGCAACGACATATAGGGAAGGGATTATTGTGGCATTCGTGTCTTTCCGACGTGCGCGCTGTAAATGTGGAAACGTGGACTATGGCGACGTTATTACCAAATGCGTTCCAACAGGACCAATGTTTTGTTGGCCTTTTGTTGGCTGCCGAAGGACAAACACCGGTATCATTTGCTGGAAAATTAAAAAAAAAAGTGGGGAATCATGTCGGTCGAAAAGCACCGTTGTGGAATGCTACACCAAGGGATGCTGCTGGTCCATGATAACGCACGTCCACTTGTCGCAAATAGCGTATAGCGGAAGTTACGCCAACTCAACTGGAAGACGCTTGAGCATCCTCCCTGCAGTCCTGATCACTCCCTATGCGATTTCCACAATGTCGATCTCTTAAAAAAGCCTGTCAAGCGAGGATAGGCAGCAGGCACAGACGGATTACTTCAGGCAGCAGCATACGGTGTTTAGCTACACGGGTATCGTCAGCCTGGCGCGTCGGTGGGGTTCAAATGGTTCTGAGCACATCTGATGTCGTCAGTCCCCTAGAACTAACTACTTAAACCTAACTAACCGAAGGACATCACACACATCCATGCCCGAGGCTGGATTCGAACCTGCGACCGTAGCAGTCGCGCGGTTCCGGACTGTAGCGCATAGAACCGCTCGACCACCACGGCCGGCTGCGTCATTGGGGATAATTGGCTCAATGCTCACGGCGACTTTGCCTTATTGACATATCGGTTCTGGACGGTATGGCCTCGAACGGAGACTTTGTGGTCGCCCCTAATACATTCTTCCTGAAATCTGAGGCTATTTCGGCTGCCTCATGGATCTCGCACACCAGGTAGAATAATTTAATCATGGCTTGTCCTCCCAAGGTAATTCTCAGGGAATGTCGTCTGCTCCAGCAGCCTTGTTTACACTTGCGTCCTTCAATGTTTTGTGTCATTCTGCTCTCGTTTCGGAAGGGCGACGGTTCAAATTCGTGTCCGGCCATCCGGATTTAGATTTTCTTTGATTTCCCTAAGTAGCTCCAGGCAAATGCTGGACTGGTTCCTTTGAAAGGGTAGCATTGATTTCCTTCCCTGTCCTTGAAACACTCCGAGCGCCTGCTCCGTCTCTAATAACTTCGATGTCTATGGGATTTAACCGTCCTTCCTTCTAAGCTTTCTCAGAGTATTATGTCTCCTGCCCCACTTTCAGTTACTTTTTCTTCTGTTTCTGTAATATTGATTTCAAGTCTGTTTTCCTTTATTACTTCCACGTTTCAGCTTTGCCTTCTTTGCTTAATACTGATTTGCTGTCTGAGCCGTTGATTTTCATACAGCTGCTTCTCTTTTCTCCACTGGCCTCTTTAATTTTCCTGTAGGCGGTATTTACATTTCCCCTTGTTGCACATGCTTCCACAGCCTTGCTTTTGTCCTCCAATCGTTTGGGCCCAACCATTTGGCATTATCCGTCTATCTCATTTTTAAAACGTCTGTATTTCCTGTAGCGGCCTTTATTTACTGCGTTTTTACGTTTTTTCCTAACGTCAGTTAAATTCACTCCTGTGTTACCCAGGGATACCCACAAAGCTTTATCTTTTCACCAATGTGGCCCTCTGCTGCATTCACTATTTCACCTCTTCTATTGTCTTATTTTCCCCCGCCTCCGTCCAACAATGCCTAATGCTCCCTCTGAAACTCTCAACAACCCCCTGTTCTTTCAAATTATTCGGGTCCCATCTCCTTAATTTCCTACCTTTCTGCAGTTTCGTCTGTCTGAATCTGCAGTTCATCACCAGTAAGTTAGGGTCAGAAGCCACATCTGTTTATGGAAATGACTTGCAGCAAAAAATCTTTTTTCGACATCTGTTTCTTACCATTTTGTAATCAGTCTGAATCCTTCCGGTGTCCCCAGGCGTCTTCCACGTATGCAACCTTCTTTCGCACTCATTAAATAAGTGTTAGTGGTGATTATATTATGCTATGTTCAACATTCTCCCTGGCGGCTTCCTCTTTCATTGCTTTTCCCCAGTCAATATTCCCATACTACTTTGCCTTCTCTTCCTTTTTGTAATTTCGAATTCCAGTTCCTCATCACAATTAAAATCTCATTTTCCTTAACTATCTCAATAATTCCTTTTGTCTCATTATACATTATTTCGATCTTTTCGTCATCTACAGAGGTAGATAACATATAAACTTGTGCTACTTTGATGGGTGTTGGCTTAATCACATTTCTATTTTCTTAGTCACTATTTGCCCACTGCTGTGTTATCCCTATCTGATTTTATGTTGATAACCACGTGCTGATCTGATCAAAAGCCGTGTACTTCCTGCTACCGCATTTCTCTAATTTCCACTATGTTGTTGTTGTTGTTGTTGTTGTCATCTTCAGTCCTGAGACTGGTTTGATGCAGCTCTCCATGCTACTCTATCCTGTGCAAGCTTCTTCATCTCCCAGTACCTACTGCAATCTACATCGTTCTGAATCTGTTTAGTGTATTCATCTCTTGGTCTTCCTCTACGATTTTTACCCTCTACGCTGCCCTCCAATACTAAATTGGTGATCCTTTGATGCCTCAGAATATGTCCTACCAACCGATCCCTTCTTCTAGTCAAGTTGTGCCACAAACTTCTCCCCAATCCTATCCAGTACCTCCTCAGTGGCGCAGTGGTTAGCACACTGGACTCGCATTCGGGAGGACGACGGTTCAGTCAGCTGGCCGCGGTGGTCTAGCGGTTCTAGGCGCTCAGTTCGGAGCCGTGCGGCCGCTACGGTCGCAGGTTCGAATCCTGCTGGGGCATGGATGTGTGTGATGTTCTTAGGTTAGTTAGGTTTAAGTAGTTCTAAGTTCTAGGGGACTGATGACCACAGATGTTAAGTCCCATAGTGCCCAGAGCCATTTTGACGGTCCAGTCTCGTCTCATCCTTCCCTAACCCGAGCTTGCGCTTCGTCTCTAATGACCTCGTTAACACTAACCACCACCAATACCTCCTCATTAGTTATGTGATCTACCCAAATAATCTTGAGCATTCTTCTGTAGCTCCAGATTTCGAAAGCTTCTATTCTCTTCTTGTCTAAACTATTTATCGTCCATATTTCACTTCCATACGTGGCTACACTCCATAAAAAATACTTTCAGTAACAACTTCCTGACACTTAAGTCTATACTCGATGTTAACAAATTTCTCTTCTTCAGAAACGCTTTCCTTGCCATTGCCAGTCTACATTTTATATCCTCTCTACTTCGACTATCATCAGTTATGTTGCTCCCCAAATAGCAAAACTCCTTTACTACTTTAGGTGTCTCATTTTCTAATCTAATTCCCTCAGCATCACCCGTTTTAATTCGACTACATTCCATTATCCTAGTTTTGCTTTTGTTGATGTTCATCTTATATCCTCCTTTCAAAACACTATCCATTCCATTCAACTGCTCTTCCAAGTCCTTTGCTGTCTCTGACAGAATTACAATCCCGTAGATTGCCAGTTTTGTTTTTCCTTATGACATCATTCTCGTGAGTAATCAGCGCCCGGAATTCCGTGTGAGGGGACTATTTTACCTAGGAAATATTTTACCCAAGATGATGCCATCACCATTCAACCATACAGTAGAACTGTATATCCTAGGAGAAAAAATGACGGTTATAGTTTACCCTTGCTTTCAGCCGTTTGCAGTACCAGCAAATCAAGGCCGTGTCGGCTAATGTTACAGGTACCCCTCCGTTGTGGTTGCACCTAAGGCATGGCTATCTCTTTCATAAGGGCATAAAATACATCCTGCCTCGGCAAGGTCCACGGTTCATGGAAACCATCTCTAAGACAGACTACTCACCGTACCGCCTCAGGAAGCAAGAGGCACTTTTAAGCAATGCGTGGAAACACCTAGTTTGCCTTTATTAATTTTATTCGGAATTTTATATATACGACTTCTACTCAGACGAAGTATCTTTGGTGTTTCGGTATTTATTTGCAACTGTGTTTTTGCAGCGTGTGAAAAACAAATCAGTTCATCACATGTCCATACAACGTCTAGTGTCAACGGAAAACGTTGGTATGTTTCTCGTCACAAACAGTTTGCTAAGTGGAATTTAAAGCGTTCATTTGATGTAACGGCCCCAAATAAGTCTAACACGCTATTGGGCTTAACGACACGTGTTAACAGGAACAGGAAACACGAAGTATTAATGAACATCATCCCAGCAACGAGTGCTGCTGCCACTGCTGCTGCATGTTATTGGTCGCTGCTGGAGTACTGTACTGGCGATTGTCGTGTTTCACTGCCCCTGTTGTTACACGTCGTTCAACCGAATATCGCACTAAATTTATTTGTGACCACTCCATCCTGTGATCATTCACAATTCCAATTTGAACAACAGTTCCTTTACGAAAGAGAAACGAACCAAAGTTGTCCGTTCATAATAGCCGTCGATGAAACACGCGGTGACCGCTATTTATTTTAGCGGATTCCATCTACACATTGCAAAAACGAAATTGCAAATATCTGAAGAAACACCAGAGAAATTGCGCCGATGACTCTTAGGAGATGCACCCAATGTGTAGCTGTGTATATTCCTATAAATTTGTATATTTGGAGAAATCGCTTGTTTGATTATTTGGTTTTTGAAGACAACTCACAATCAAATGAATTAAAATGGATTCAGAAGACGCCTTACACAGAAATCTAGCGCACTTCAATCAAATATTACGGACGCCTAACATGAAAATATCTACCAGCGTATCGAAAACAATTGATACGAAAAAAAAAATCTTTACATAAGGCTACCATAGCGGTTAATGAGGATAAAAATATAACGGGTACATCCATCTGAAGATCTAGTTCGCACCAAACATTATACTGACATAGAAGACAGTGTCCAGAAGTAAAAGAAGCCGAATGGATGCATTAAAAGCCATTTTAGAAACATACGAGGAACACTCTTGAAAGCAGAATTCCTAGTATATCTGTATCTGTATTAGAGAGACATGAAGATAAAGGCCGCTGGATAAGAGAAGACTAGAAATTTCAGAAATAAGATTGTAACGACGGATCAAGGAAGTGACTTGCCGAAATAAATTTCTAAGTGAAGATATCCGCAGGGAACGTAATATTGACAAAATGACCAACGAAACTACACAACTACCATTGGCTACGTATCTTACAATTACAACAAATTATCCAAGACCGTCTTCGTGACAAGCGTTATATGGGCCCAAAAGAAAACGAGTCGTTGAAAAACGTCAAGAAAGTGCCACTCAGCGATTACGTAAGTTTCGGAACTGGATTTTTCCCCAACCTAGCTGGGCAGAAGAAGAAAAATACGAATACGCTTTCTTCCCCCCCCCCCTCCCCCCCCCCCCGTCCATCCTTCCTTCCTTCCTCCAGAATACCAAAACGGAAAAAGAAAACTTTTCCCCCGTCAGTAAATGTGTAATGTAAGTCCCTAGGCGTTCACTTTGGTGAATCATTTTATAACGTGACGAGGTCCAAAACTTAGAATATTTTTATAGAATGTGTATCATTCCTCATAATATTTATTGTAGGTATGACGTTCAGTTATTACAAAATTTCTAAATTCTTGAACCTGGTTCCCATGCAAGACGTATCTGATAGATTAACAAATATTTCTACAAGTAGAGAAAACAGATAAGTGAGAAATTGCTCTCTCTAAGCGAAACATTTTTCTGACCGCTTGAACTCTCGCATGCATATAGCAGAAGATGTTAAAATTCTGTGGAACAGGATGCTTAAGGTTTCCAGCAAGCATTATCATCACTTTATCAGAGAAAGGAAGGTAAGAAAAATGTGAAAATTATGCGCGATCATGCGGCTGTAAACTGCTGATCTGAGTAATATATAGAGAAATAGTGCAGAAAATCTGAGAAGATACTGGTAGTATTGCAGTATTGTTTCAGGAAAAGGTAAAGGTACCTGAGAAGCAGTCCTCACTTTATGCCTAGCAATGGAAATAATAATCAGGCTCTTTTCATAAAATGCTTGTTATTTTATCCTCATGAACAACTAATCAGTGTTGGACTTTCCCAGCCGTTTACTTCTAATTATACCCAGTGTCGATCAACCCCTAATCAAAACCTTGAAACCAGATAAAATTTTCGCATTTGGGAGGACTCTGCTTCAAACCCTCGTCCGGCCACCCGGATTTAGGGTCCCCTTCCCCGCCCCTCCTAAATCGCTTCAGGTAAATGTCAGGCTGGTTCCTGTGAAAGGGCACGGCCGACTTCCTTCCCTAATTCGATGGGACCGTTGACCTCGCTGTTTTGTCCCCTCCCCCGAAGCGACCAAGCAACAAACCGGATGCAATTTCAATAGGTTGCGGTTGCGTATGCGAGGTGACGTATGTGTACTGGCAGACCCACTCAGTGCGTTCCTATAGTGGTATCCTGTTCATGTTTCTTATGACAGATGTGGGTGAAACACAATACACAGTACATAAAATCAAGAGAGCAATCGAGTTCTGCGACCCCTCATCTAACAGACACATCGCAATCAACAGTTTCGTATGCCCCTCGTTGCATGAGAGGCGGCGGAGAGTTTTGTGACATAAGCGAGGACAGTGGCGCATAGTCCGGCGATCACACATATTGCCCACCGATTCTGCTCCCCGTGCTAGCCAGATAATGCAGTTGAAACGTTCTTCCACTGCCAGTCAAGAGCCGCGACAAAGTGTGGGTTAGTGAACTCTACTACGGTACCAACCGTGTGATTCTGCGCGTTATCACCTTGGAAGATCCAACATCCTCTTGGAAACAAAGATTCCACCAGTGCTTTGACCTAATTTTAAGTTCAGTGCCCCATGATGCCCATCGCTATTACACAATTAATAATAATTTGGGTGTAATTGCTTAAAGAAGCTGCGGTAGTGGGACGCTTTACGCCGCGAACTGATACGGAAAGCGGGAGGCACACTATACGAATCCGTTATCTGAATAAACGACTGATGGTCTGCACGCCATTCTCGGCAGTCAGATCGTGGTACACGGCAATATTACACTTTCGTTGTAGCAGTTCTATTTTCTCGGTTCTGGCCTCGAATACCCATTAAGCCAAAACATATATCGCAATAGCTCCATGGAGAAGCGCGGGATTACGTGGGTGCTACTCCCTTTCACTCTGATTTCTTTGCGCTTCTGTTCATAATGTGTGGTTAGTATACGAATTCAGAGTGTACGAATATGTTGTGACGATGAAAAATTGGCGAAAAGCGAGAGCCACTCGCACACTGAGTGTTCCGTACAAGCAAGACCGTCTCAAAATCTCAGACTACCCCGGACATACAAAAAGAAGTGAACAGGTGACTTCAGTTTATATGTGTACAGAGACAAGATATTTGAAAATTGCAATGTATGTTCAAATGGAAAAAGATATTTTCTGTATGATATTACAATCTAACAAGTTTCAGTTTTTTGCTTTACTCGTACTGTGAAACCGTGCTTCTTGGCGAATTTCATGATTGTAGGTCAATGGGGAATATCCTACAGGTTTTGACGAGTGAGTTTGTGAATATCAAAATATGTGACATAAATGGCCTTATCTTTTGACTGAAGTGACTTAGAAGCTTAATATTTTTGTCCTCCAGGGGACCATTGACCCTAATATGTGACATAAATTTGAACTTTATATGTTTACCCGTTCCTGAGAAAAAGGATTCTTCACAGACGGGCAGAGATTCACGGAAACCGAACCGATTCTGTAAGAGTCCCGTTTTAACAGACTGAGTCAGAGAACCCTAAAAAACGATGAAAAAGAAGCAACAGTAAATGACGTTTCATCTATTTATTTTACCATAAGCGTTTGACACTTAAGTCTATCTTCGAATACTGTTATATTTTTATTTGCACTTTATTATGTCATGCTAATGTGATTTTTATAGAATTCCTCGTATGTGAAGGCCAACTTTCTGAATGTTAATGTGAACTATAGTTTGCGGCAACGGTGACAAGCTCGCCTTCTGCTACAGAACAACTGTACGACGCTGTACACAAGTGTCTCGTGTCCAACTTTGTAATTAATGTTAACACACGTTAGGTACGACTTCTGTACGTGAGAAGAAATCTGTGAAAATAACATACGTTAACATAACATACTAAGGGGTGTGAGACCCTATCAGGAAATACATTTAAGCCTAATTACAGTGATAACTACATATTGTTATGACGAAGAAACTTTCAGCGGATGCAACGTTTCGGATTAATTTTCGGGTCCCGGTAGGGAGACGAAGACCGCGTGAAAAGAATAGTGATTGCAGGGTGCTCCAGGAGGAACGGTCAGTATTTGAGGACATGATAGGAACGATAATTCGAAACAGAAAAGTCTAGTAAAAGTGAATTCTAAAATGGTTCAAATGGCTCTGAGCACTATGGGACTTAACTGCTGAGGTCATCAGTCCCCTAGAACTTAGAACTAATTAAACCTAACTAACCTAAGGACATCACACACATCCATGCCCGAGGCAGGATTCGAACCTGCGACCGTAGCGGTCGCGCGGTTCCAGACTGCAGCGCCTAGAACCGCTCGGCCACTCTGGCCGGCTTCTAAAATGCATACCTTAAGAGCTACGAGCGCTTGTTCAGCAGAAGAGATGTGTTCGACAGTAGCGAAGATGTAGTGCTCTTAGCGCTTAAGGTATACATTTTAGAGCCCATGTTTACTGCACTTTTTTACTCCGAATGACTGTTCCTTTCATTTCCCCTCCTGGGACACCTATTATTACTTAAACTGAGATTAAAATCTTTACGCGTATCCATTTACATACTTTACGTGTTGTGTACTTTGGGGACAATTTCGTTGAAATGTAGGGAAATGTAATAACTAACAGTCGTTTGATACCCATATAAAAATAAAATTATTTTCATCTGAGTAGGCAGATTTCATATCTCTGCTACTGAACATGTGTTGTTTACGAAAAAAAAAAGAAAAAAGAAATGGAGTGAGGTGGCGCAGTGTAAGACACTAGACTTCCACTCGTGAGGACGGTGGCTCAGTTTCCCGTTCAGCCACCCGAGCTTAGGTTTTCCTTGTTTCCTTCCCCATCCTTCTCCAGAGCTTGTGCTTCATCTTTAATGGCCTCGTCGATGGCGAGACGTTAAACCCGTATTTTCCTCCTTTCTATTTTCTCCACAAACTTTTTTATAAGCTACAGCTATATAGCTTTTCTGTTAACATTAATGTAAAAAGTCTTTTTTTATAAAGTATTTTTTTTTTAAATTCGTAAAGCGAAGAAGGAATTTCAGTAAGATAGTACGAACAACCAGCGACCCGCTCGGACCAACGCGCAGGTTCTGCAATACGGGGAGGTGAATCTGCCCTCGATCGAATCGGGCTCAGGGGTTAACGACGAGGGCTGGTGAGCCGGCCAGGATGAGCGTGGTTATTAGGCTGTTTCTCACATCCAACTGTGTGATTAACGGGCTGGTACCCACGTCCTGTCGCAGGTACACGCATCGCAAGCGTTTTAAACAACGTTCTCACACTTAAACACAGATTTACTCTAGATACAGACAAATGACGTACGCAACATCCGTCTCGCCGTGGGGGTGGGGGGGGGGGGGCTGGAGTGGTGGCGTCAGGAAGGCCATCCGCCTACCACCTGCCACCAATACTGCCTCTGTCCATATACACTGCCTCACGACTGCTAGGAACAACTGGCACAACTACTAATTTCTGCGGAATAACCGCCAGTTTCTTCGGAACATTGGCCGGCCGGTGTGACCGACGGTTATAGGCGCTTAAGTCTGGAAACGCGCGACCACTACGGCCGCAGGTTCGAATCCTGCCTCGGGCATGGATGTGTGTGAGGTCCATAGGTAAGTTAGGTTTAAGTAGTTCTAAGTTCTAGGAGACTGATGACCTCACGTGTTAAGTCCCATAGTGCTCAGAGCCATTTGAACCATCTTTCTTCGGAACAACCGCCAATTTCTGCGGAACAACCGCCAATTGCTACAGAACACCCGACCAATTGTAGTAAAAGGAAATGTAGAGGAGAGGACGTGTTAACTGCAGCGAAGACTGTGCAAGAACGGTCTGTACGCATTCAGCAGTTCATGCAATGCGTTTGTTGACCGTTTAGGGCGACGTTGTGTGTGGCATGGCAAAATGTCTGCAAGACATCATATGGGTGCTTAAGATCGTGAACGAGCAGTTGGATGCCTCGAAGCCAGTCTAAGTGTCACCGGTGTGGCCGCAGTAATGAGTATGTCTAAAAGTGTCATCTCGCGATTAAAAGAGGCCGCTGAAAGTGGAAATGCCGTGCAAAAATAGACGGACCACCACACTACACGAGAATCGATCAGCAGGCCTAGTGGCGAAAAGGGACAAACGTTTTACACGAAGGCAGATCGCTGCAGACCTTACGCTAGCGGTACACGCGTGTCTGCGAGAACAATTTCCCGGCATACACCGGTTTGTTTGTTCGGACTTCAAGCACGCAACTATCGAGAAAGCGTTCCTTGGTGGAGGGAGCATGTTGATTGAGGTCTGTAACAGTGGCCCAGAGTGATGTTCTCCGACGAATCCCTCTGTTTTACTCTGGCAAGTGTTTCTGGCCTCCAGGTGGTGTGGAGAGAGAGGGGAACACGTTACACACCACAGATTGATCATGAACGTCATCGGTGTGGCCTACGCGTTATGCTGTGGAGAGACATTGCGCACAGTGGCCAAACACTGCTGCATATCTTTGCGCGAGTTTCCGTTCCGGCACTGCAGTATTGAAGACAGGCGTCCCGACTTATTGTTTGTGGACTACATTGCCCGCCCATACAGGACCCATGAAGTACTGGACACACTGGGAAGTTAGATGTCGAATGTATGAGGTGGCCTGCGTACTCCCCGGCCAAAACCCTATCCGTTTCCGTTTCCACCCGAACCCACACTATCTTGCGGGTTCGGTTTTTTTTTTTTATATATATATATATATATATATATAACTACAAACTGAATCTCATGCCTTGCTTCCAAGCGACCTGCAACGATCGTGCAGGTTGTGCGCTACGCGTTACTCATGTTTATGTTGCCATTCGGCGCCAACAGATTGCAGCACATGTTGTTTAAGTTGATCGAGAAGAAGTGAGCATTATACCGGCGCTTGGTTAGTTGCTCATAATTAAGTTAAATTGAATTGTTTCGGCGATTTGCTGGATCTGGTTATTTGTAATAGTGTGTACAACGTTGTGATATTGATAATTGATAGTAACTTCATATCTTTGCACACTAAATGTTCGTTAAATTTGTACTAGCACGATTGTGCGGATTAGGTGTTGACTGTGTTACTTCATCCTCGAGTGGGTGTTGTTGATTGTGTCATTGGCCTCCCTATATTACTCCTTTTCATACAGTTTTGAATGGGAAAGTTTTTATGCACATTCCCGTTATTGTATGCAGGTTTATCAGACAATGAAATCCGTTCTCTATTAGAGGATTCGGATTTGAGTGGCATTTCGTCCGATGAAGACGACGACCTTGATCCTTCTCCTCCAAATACTAAGCAGGCAGACGACTTGTGTGATGATGATTTGAGTGCCGAAGAAGTTCCTGAAGAGCGCAGGAGTTCACACAGTGTCATAGAAGGTGTCAGACCACTGCTTTTTCGGAGATCAAATGTTGTTCAGAAGTTTCCTCCAACAAACATTATTTACAGTGCTGTTGAGGTCAGTGACAAAGAGGTGCGATCTGAGTTACCTATTTCGTGTATCATTCCCATTTTCTTACTAAAATATGTCTGAGCGCTGCAGTTCCAGAAGAAAGACAAAGTGCATAAAATGCAATCAGTACTTACGTCTTGCCAAAGGAAAGGGTTGTTTCAAATTATTTCACGAAAAGTCAAGCAGTCTGAACCATGCCTTTGTGTTACAAAATAAATAAAAAATTATTATTAATTTTTTTCTGCAGAATATGATTTGCAATCTATGTAACATTTTTATAACAACTAAAGAATTAAAGAAATGAAAGAATAATTTTTTATTCATAACTGTTCCTCAGGTAATTTATAATATCAAACAAATAGCAGGAAGTCAGAGAATAATTTTGGTGAAATAAAACCTGACTCTCACGATTGTGCTAGTTGTTTTCCCGCTACATTTTTTATGGAAGAGTTTTTTATTATTTTTTCCAGTGTCTACTATCTCCAAGTATTCAGGGAATTTAACTTTATTCACCATTTTCCTAAAAAAAGGTGTTCAGGGTGGAAAGGGCTATAGGGAATCCCTGGGATGCTCTTGTCAGACGTGTTCCTCAACGAACCCTCACCCTTTTCCCGAACCGCGCAGGAACTGAAAACCGCCTTGGGAGAGTAGTGGGGCAGTATCTCCCAACGAGCAAAATGTGCGTAGTGCCCGCGGCGGGCATACACCGTACTCAGAGCCGGATACCGAACTTTACGGTAGACGTCTGGCCTGTGTCAGAACGTTGTTTATGTCTTTTATCCTGGTTTCCATTGTGGTGAAGTCTGTACAGTTTTTCGAGCGGTTCTAGGCGCTGCTGTCTGGAACCGCGCGACCGCTACGTTCGCAGGTTCGAATCCTGCCTCGGGCATGGATGTGTGTGATGTCCTTAGGTTAGTTAGGTTTAAGTAGTTCTAAGTTCTAGGGGACTGATGACCTCAGCAGTTAAGTCCCATAGTGCTCAGAGCCATTTTTTGTACAATTTTTCGTTGTAAATATACCACTCCACGTCTATTCCACGTGTACTGTGTACCAAATCGTCCACTTGTAACTATTCGTGTTCAACACTGTCTCCGTTCATAGCAATTTTCAAGCAGAATAGCAATGCTGACCTGGTGGACGAATCGGGAAAAAGAAGAAGAGGAGGAGGAGAAGCTGAACTATTCCATATAACTAAGTTGCTGTTAACCTACGTTCTCCTATCTCTTTGTGAAATGAACGACCAATCATTCGTCAGTGAAAGAGAACAGCGCGCAAGCAACAGCGTCAGACTCGTGTGTTAGTGAAAGCATCCGCCCTTGACTTTGTAGGGCGCCACTCCATTCCCCTGGTAGTGGCAATCAAGCGACTGGCTAACTCCGCAAGAGAGCTTGTGGCTCCAGCTTCTTGATTCCCTCCACACCCCTTTCTCCGCAGTGAATGAATGGTCCTGTGTGAGAAGCGTAGTTGTACGCAAAACCTGAACTCGGTGTACGCGCTTATTGCGGCATATTTCATTTCTCAGTTGCTTTTCCTCTCCCTATGTGTACTGTGTTAAACTTTCTTTCTCTGCAGAATATTTCAAGTTCGTAAAGAGCATATCTATGAATAATTCATATTTCATTTCATCACACACAACGTCCGAAACTTGTCAGGTGACAAGCGAATCAGGTTTAAGTGAATTCTGTCAAAAGAATCGCCGGCCGCGGTGGTCTCGCGGGTCTAGGCGCTCAGTCCGGAGGCGCGCGACTGCTACGGTCGCAGGTTCGAGTCCTGCCTCGGGCATGGATGTGTGTGATGTGCTTAGGTTAGTTAGGTTTCATTAGTTCTAAGTTCTAGGGGACTGATGACCACAGATGTTAAGTCCCATAGTGCTCAGAGCCATTTGAACCATTTGAACAATCAAAAGAATCGGCGTGCCTCCTTTCATTATTTCAGTTTCTCTGTTATCTTTCGCTACAAGTAATAGAAAGTAACTCTTCATATTTTATGGGTCAAGATTGAAATATGTGACCGTGCTCTATCTCCTTCATCGACATCTACATACATACTCCATAAGCCACCGCATGGTGCATGGCATAGGGTACCTTGCACCACTGCTCGTCATTTCCTTTCCTGTTCCGCTCGCAAACTGAGCGAGGAAAAGACATGCCTATATGTCTCAGTACGAGTCCCGACTCCTCATATCCTCGAGCTCCCCATGTGAAATTTACGTTGGCTTCAGTACAATAGTTCTGCAGTCAGTTTTAAATACCGGTTCTGCAAATTATCTCAATAGCGTTTCGCGAAAATAAGGTCGTCCTCCCTCCAGGGAATCTCATTTCAATTCACGAAGCATCTCTGTAATCCTCGCGTGTTGATGAAATCTCCGAGTAACAAACCTAGCAGTCCGCCTCTGAATTGTTCCGACGTTTTTCTTTAATCCTACCTGGTAGGGATCCCAAACATCGGAGCAGTGCTCAAGAATGGGCCGCACAAGTGTTCATTGTGTGGTCTCCTTTACAGATGAACTACACTTTCCTAAAACTCTCCCCATAACCGAAGTCCACCATTCCCCTTCCCTGCTGCCGTCCTTAGGTGCTTCTTCCATTTCATATTGCTCTTCAATGTTACGCCCAGATAATTAAACGATGTAACTGTCGCCCAGATAGTTAAACGATGTAACTGTGTGAAGTAGGACACTGCTAAAGCTATATTCGAACGTTACAGGATTGTTTTTCTTGCTTATCCGCATAAACTTACATTTTTCTACTTCTAGAGAAAGCTACCATCCATCACGCCAAGTAGAAATTTTTGTCTAAGTCGTTTTGTATTCTGCTACAGCCACTCAGCGACGACAGCTTTCTGTACACTATAGTATCGTCAGCGAACAGCCGTAATTTGCTTATCACCTTGGCCGCCATGTCATTTATGTGCACACACTTCCCTGATGACAGTTTTGTCACTTACACTCACCTACGAGGACGAGGTACTGGGCGCTATTACCTAGGAAGTCTTCCAGCCATTCACATATCTGGGAACCATTAAGCCTGCGGTAGGACACCGTATCAGACCCTTTCCGGAATTATAGGAATACGGAATCTGCCTGTAGTCCTTCATCCATGGTTCGCAGGCTGTCTTGGGAGAAAAGGGAAAACTGAATTTCGTTCAACCTTCTAAATCCGTACTGATTTTTGGATAGCTTCTTTTCCACCACAGAGCCGACGAATCCTTTGGTCGAGACCCTCCACTCAGCTCCAAACCAAAGGACGTCGATCAACTGGGGGATCAATGCTGCACATTGCGAGCTCTGTTTTCACCCTGCGAACGATGCCAGCAGTCTTCACCACGTCCGCCAGCTGCCCTTATAAAGTGAGGAACCCAAGCAACGGACATCATTGATGCTGACGTAAGCCAAACTTGCAGTCGACTTGCCCATCCACATTAGCCGCAGGCAGGACCTCCTCCAAATCTTGGATAAGCACCCACCTCCTCTTCACTCCCCCCTCCCCTCCCCCCTTCAACCCCCACCCCCCGTGAGGCATACCGATTTCTTTCGGGCCATGGACGCCATTTCCCTAAGGGGCTCCATAACACTCCTAACAGCTACGTTCCTGATGTGTGGCCAACGGAGGCTGACGACTCACTGAGCTGTGTAGCTGGCCGTTCAACAGAAATGACAATTATGCTATAGACTGCGCAGATCTACACTTTACAGTTACTGAAACGCGATATTACATCTCTTGAAATGCAAACTCCCCCTCCTCTCTGTTATGTCATTGTTATAGATACAACACCATCAAGAAGTATGTAGATGGGAGAGAAAGGAGAGTGACGAGCAAGCGAGGCAAAAATTGAAATACGAGGTTTTCAGATACTCACCATGTAGCAGGTTTACATAGGTGAAGGGATTTGCCAAGATAAATATTGTAATCATAAATACCGTATAATACAAAACAAACAGGATGTATGTATAACGTCCCTCAGCGTCCTTTTTCCAAGGGAACGTAAGGAATGATTCGTCTTCGTCTTGACGAAACGTGGATCTTGTCGCGGAAGCTGTGGCTTATGTGCTTCAACAATGCATTATCCACCTCGTAGATGCAACCAGACCGGAGGGTTATCTTTGGAAATGCCAATTAGCATGTGGTTACTGAAGAAGGGCAGCAGCCTTTTGAGTAGTGCGGGGCAATATTCTGAATGATGACAAATTCAGCCTTGTAACATTAACTATCGTCACCTTAATGTGTTGATACTACCAACAACTAAAAGCAAGGAGTATAATACAGCTTCTTTATTTCGTCAGAGCATTTCCTCTACTATACGGCTTAATGATTATGGTATCACTTTATGAATGATATGTGTAATGATTATTCGGCAGGAAAAAATAGGGAAACTTGGTAGTTGTAACAGACTTCACTGATTTGTTACTTCGTTTATAATGTCCAACACAGTTTCGTTTTGCAGAAGTTTGTTCCAGAACGTGTAGGCACGAAAGTTGGAAATTGCGGTTGATAATCAAGAAAAATAATTTTATTCTCTAAAGATTAGTTTACTGTTATAACCGAAGAGCAAGGGGAGACGATGATTTGTTGCGGTGGTGCAGGTAAAAGCTTGAGCAATAGTATTAAGCAACAAATATGATAGCAGTGACTGGCGTAATGTATACCAGAACGTACAATACCTCCAGTCACACAAAAAGCAGGTACGAAAATGAAACTTTTACTTCCATGAACGGTAACGGGTCATCCGGATTGGGAGCACTGCGTAAAGGTATAAGACGTTGGATCGCTGACCCGGAAAGCGGCGAAGCTTTCACGATTCAGCGCCCCTTTTTTGCATCGGCACTCTTACAACCGCTTCCACCGCAGGTATTCCGCTTTCTTGCACCCAATTGTGTAGTTATATGGACGTCTGCCTTCCTAACGGACTGTGCCGGGTATTGCATCTTTTTTCTCGTCATCTATTGAATGAAACGTTTCACCAATTTATGGGTACTAAAAGCAATTGTTACGAAACTATTTGTTTAGTGGCATGCATCCTCAGGACGATGATACTTGGATTCCAAATCGATGGGCGGGCTTCTTTTTTGTCATGATCGGTTACAATGTTATTCGCAGAGACCCGAGGAGATAGCGTAAGAAAAAAGAATGCTTACGCTGTTCTGTGGCGTTTTAACGCATCAGCATTTGCAGCAGCATGTACAATCTGCGCTGAAAACTATTAAACGAAATCAGCACTGAAATATTCGGTCCCCAGCTTCCGTGTGCGATGAAATGAGTATTTCTCGGTTGGTTAAAACTGCGCACTGGATCCGGACTCTCACAGATTCTTAGGTCTGTGAGCACCATGTCTCATAGATCGCCTCAAATGCATCAGTTTACGAGTATCTGTTTCCAAATTCTCCAATCTCTGACAGAGTCATTCTTTGCCACGTCCTTATTCGCATATCTGCTAGCAGAGGGCTTCTAAGAGCTTGGCAAAGTAAGGGCAGACAGAGACTGATCGACTGGAACTCTTAGTCGATCGATAAAGCCGTGCTCGGAAGGCCGAGATGCAAAGTTCCGAGCGAAGGTCACAGCAATCAGTGACCTTTGCTTCACTTTTTCCTGTCAGAATGGTTTCGACAGTTTCGACGAACGATCAGTAATTACCGCTTCTATGGAGCTGCATCAGTCTTGTATGGATTTTTCACAATTGCTTGTCACCGTGCCAGGTGAATGTTAGGAGGATCCATCAGTGAGCCATCAGCCATCTCCAATTCTGTTTAAAGTGGCATGTTGTACCATATCTAATGACTTCATTGGCAGATAAACTCTTATGTTATTCAAATGTTACTTTCCGATTGACTCGACCAAAGAAGCTAATCCATTGGTAGAGTCACCATGCGTATATGAAGTTTGATTTAAAAAAAAAAATTGTGACTTCTTGCATTAGTAAGGAATTATTTAGCGTGGCGCGCTGTTTCTGAATCCTGTGACAAGTCTCATCAAAATCATTCGACTCTAGCACTGAAGATGATGTTTGTGAGGCCTGACACACAAAAAAAGAAAATTATACTGCTGTTTTGTGTACTTACCAGTAGGTTCAGTTAATGGTTGTCGCCAACTATGCATGACCGTTTGGAGTCGACACACGTACGAATGCGTTTCTGTAACGTTATGCATAAGCGCTCCTGTCTTCGCGTTTCTGCGGAGCGCAAGAACACGTCAGTAGTAAATCGCTCGCCCACTGCTATTCAGTTGATCGGTTTTGATTAAATTAAGGACACGGTTCAAGGTCGAGAGACAGTCACGTAGAATTAAATTTCTGCGTTGTCATATTTTGTACTTTGGTATTTAATTATTAGTGAGCGGAAGCCCAAAGACTGCAGCGCTGTGTGTAGCGTGAGTGCCTTAGAATCTTACCTTAAGAACCATCTCTTGTACATAACCATGTACCGTGATAGACAGTTTATGTGCCTACCGAGTGGTCATTACTAATGCAAGCAGTGGAAAGTAAGCTGCGTTCGCAACCTCATTGCTGTACGATGCCCATTGCAGGAAGATAATATTCCAGCGTTCTGTACTACAGGCCTACCGTTCAAGGTCACAGCTATAAATACTTGTATTGCGCCAATGACTGAAAGTCAGCTTTCAATCGTCAAACGCTGAAGTTTGACGACGTATACGCTGGTATTACTGTGATGCTGCTTTTTCCTTTAAAGCTCGTTTTTTAACTGCATTTGTTCTTTAGTGTCATTCACCGATTGAAACAACGTTGGATTAAAGTGCTGACCTTGTCCCTTGCAAAGTCAGGCTCCTGAAAGCTTTATTTGCATTTTGTATCTGAAGTTATTTACTTTGATTCCCACAGATGAATGATGGTTTCATTAGTGGAAGTCCAGGCTGATGTCAAAACATAGTGTTCTGTTTCTACGGGATCACCAGTTGACAACAATTTGCATGAAAAAACCTTCTCTCTAAATCGAAGTTGAAATTTTAAAGTTTTCCTTCTCGTTCCAGTCTCTCTCTCTCTCTCTCTCTCTCTCTCTCTCTCTCTCTCTCTCTCTCTCTCTAGCTAATTACTAGACTAACTGACTGTTGGCAAGAGCCACCCACAACAGCCGGCATTGAACAGCAAAGTTTTAAAGTATTTAGGGACACTTTCTCTCACCTCTTAATCACATTTTGTTCCACAAGTGTTTACCTGTTAGCTTTCATACTGCCACTTTCCGAACTGTGAACTTTCTTTGCGGCGGTGGCGTGACTTCATCCCTTACGTCAACTACTTTCCCCTCTTCTGCCACTTTAATCAGTTTCTCGGTGGAAAGTTCTTCAGCCTTGGTGCCAAGGAGCCCATGAATATCTTCTTCATCAGTCTTCATTTCTAGCTCACTCACGAGCTTCGACTAGTAATAAAGGAGCGGAGATGCTGGGGCACCGGCTCCATGCGTAACTAATTAGACTGTGGGTGGTGATGGGAGGCTGCCAGACTCTGGTTCATCCTCAAGAATAATGATACATTCTATAAAAATGTGCGTGTGCTTTCCACATCTTCTCCTAAACCACTGGACCGATTTCAACCACACCTGGTACACATGTCCCTTACTGTCAGGCGACAATCGCTGTGGCAGTAAGAACCATCTATCAGAGTTCAGGAGATATGACGTCATAAACACTGATTTGCGTCAAAACTGCCCTACAATGCATGACGTTTAAATTTATTACTTCTCTGCTACTACCTCTGTTCGCAATAAATTTCGCAGACAGTATCCACATGTATCGCTAGATACACGTATAAAATTATATCATGGTCCCACATCCAGTTCAAGAAATATGACGTAATAATCACTGATATAGGTGAAAAAATAATGCCGCATTTTGCGTGAAGTTTTAACACATTTATTCTTTACTACTAAGACTAAATCCCTGACAATTGGTAGCGCTTTTGACAGGTTTCAATTGCGAAGCGCTAACGGCTGTAAGCGAAAGCAATAGCTGTCAATGGAGCTGTGAAGAGGTGTTGCCCTAGGTTCCTGAGCTGTATTTTTCTCTCCGCCTAGACTTACACAGTAGATGTAGATTTCCCAACATTCATGTTCCGCATCCACTGTCGAAATTGTTTCATTCTTCTCGTTTTGCTTAAGGACCCATATACCCGTTGAGCTGCTCTGAATTTCGTTACGGCCTTCCTGGATTAGATTGTCCATAAGTTCTCTAAATTCTTTCAGCTAAAGACTATACTTTCAGTAAAATAGGAGAAATTCCCCCTTCCCCTCATACCAACCCCCTCATTATGCTCAGATAAGTTGTCGACGGAACGTGTTTTATTTGGAATTGCCTATGCAATAATCTTAACCGTGCTTTTGCTGTTCTTTAGAGTGCTTCTAGTGTTTTAAAATTGCACAGTATGTCAGAGGTTGCTGTGGTACGAAGCTACACAAGTTCGTCAGAATACGAATTTTTACATCGCATATATACTATATGATCAAAAGTATCTGGACGCCCCCCCCCCCCCTCCAAAAAAAAAAAGTTTTTCATGTTAGGTGCATTGTACTGCCACCTACGGCCAGGTACTCCATAGCAGCGACCTCAGCACTCATTAGACATCGTGAAAGAGCAGATGGGGCGCTCCGCGGAACTCACAGATTTCGAACGTGGTCAGGTGATTGGGTGTCACTTGTGTCACACGTCTGTACGCGAAATTTCCACACACCTAATCAACCCTAGGTCCTCTGTTTCCGATGTGATAGTGAAGTGGAAACCTGAAGGGACACGTACAGCACAAAAGCGTACAGGCCGACCTCGTCTGTTGACTGACAAGAGACCGTCGACAGTTGAAGAGAGTCGTAATGTGTAATAGGCAGACATCTATCCAGACAATCACACAGGCATTCCAAACTCCATCAAGATACAATGCAAGTACTATGACAGGCGGGAGGTGAGAAAACGTGGATTTCACGGTCCAGCGGCTGCATAGAAGCTACACATCATGCCGGTAAATGCCAAACGACGCCTCGCTTGGTGTAAGGAGCGTAAACATTGGACTATTAAACAGTTGAAAAACGTTGTGTGGCGTGATAAATCACGGTAAACAGTGTGGCGATCCGATTGCAGGGTGTGGGTATGACGAAAGTCCGGTGACCGTCACCTGCCAGACTGTGTAGTGCCAATAGAAACCACTGCTCTCCTTTCATTTCCTTACACCCTTATAACTGCAGTCTGCTTTTTGTACAAATTGTGTATAACCTTGTGCTTTCTCTATTTTACACCTACTACCTTTATAATATCCAACACTGCCAAAACATTTCTCTAAATGTGCAAATGCTACAAATATCAGCTTGCCTTTCTTTAGACTATTTTCTAAGATAAGTCGTTGGGTCATTATTGTCTCGCGTGTTCCACCATTTCTCCGGAAGCAGTACTAATTTTCCCCGACGTTGGTCTTTGTCAGCTTTTCCATTCTTCTGTAAATAATCCATGCCAGGATTTTCCATTCTTCTATAAATAATCCGTGCCAGGATGTTGCAACCATGACTTATCAAACTGATAGTTCTATAATATACACAGTTGTCAGAACTTGCCTTGTTTGAAACTGCTAATTATTACATTCTTCTTGAAAACTTGGGATATTACACCATCCTCATATATCTAGCACATCAGGTGGAATAGTTTTGTAAGGATCTCAATAATTCTGAGAGAATCTCGTCTACTCCACGTATTTCGACTCAGGTCTTCCAGTGCTCTGTCAGTTTTTTCTTGCAGTATTGTATCTCCAATTTCATCATCATCATCTACTTCCTCTTTGGTTTCTATAATGTTACCTTCAAATTCACTTTCCTTTTATAACTCTTCTACATATTTCTTGCACCTTTCACCTTTCCCTTTCTTAACTCGGCACTAGTTTGCCGTTTCAGCTGGACACGGAGTTCACATGTTCACATGTGTGCGAAATATTATGGGACTTAACTGCTAAGGTCATCAGTCCGTAAGCTTACACACTACTTGACCTAATTTATCCTAAGGACAAACACACACACCCATGACCGAGGGAGGACTCGAACCTCCGCCGGGATCAGCCGCACAAACCATGACTGCTGCGCCTAAGACCGCTTGACTAATCCCGCGGGGTCTTGAAATAACTGTGTATCAGTGTGTGGGGCAGATGTTTGTAAACTGCATGTTTCATAACGAACAATTGCCTGCTCCGTCGACGTTAGTGGCGCTACCTTGAAGAATAGTATACAGACGTTCGTAGTTTCCCCAGGGTCGATTTTATCACTGTTTATAGTTCACGACTGTAGTCGGAGATGAAGCGTCACTCGGAACAGGAAGTTGCTAACATGTATTTAATGCATGCTTCGATGGGATGTAGTTACCGGAAAGTTGAACGAATGGACAGAGAAAAGTTTCGCAACAGGAGCCGTCTTAATTGACAGAAATTTATTGCAGCGGGTTTAGATTTACAAGAAATCGGGTCCTTCACGCCAGAGAGATCTGTTCATAATTCGCGACAAACCGTTTCTTCGTATAGTAACATTTGAGGAGATGAGTTCGGACCATGTTATAGAAGGTTCTTCATTAAGAAAGCCATAGAACTGAAATTCACGTTTTGAAAAATACTGTGTGGAGAATACTGGTGAAGCAGCAACATTACCCATATCGCAGGCAATGAGTGTAAGCAATATGGCCCTAAGATTGTCCGTGGATTACGTTATAGTGCATGCCTTTAGGCCATAATTTTGAACCTTTTTTATGAGCTTAAGTTGTTGTTACAAGGCGTCAGTTATTTATGTAAGTATAAATAAAATATTCGTTTCTGACCATTAGCTCCTTATCTGAGAGTATCCGCCTGGATAACCAGACCTGCTGGACCGTCTGCTTCCGGACACGGGGAGGCGCACTTACCACGGATCGAATTTGCCCGGCTGATTAACGACGAGGGCCGATGGCACAGCCAACCTGGATGAGGCTTTTAGACGGTTTTCCACATCCGATTAGATAGATGCCACGCTTGTATCCACGTTTCGACTCAGTTACATGCTATCCAAACATTTCGAAAAGCTTCCTGACACTTGCATACACACTGGTGACCATTGCCCATCGCGACGTTGAATCCCGCCTGATGACTTGCGGGAACGTGAGTCGGTAACAAAAGTATGTAAGCGGACAAGACACGGACGGGGGATCACCCTAGCGAAGATGCTGCTGTCGTGAGTATCCATGTAAAGAGGTAGGACACTGAAATCACTAACAGGCGCTAAATGGTTAGACGTCTACGACTCGTCACAGAACTTGAGGTTCGGAGGCTTGTTTGCTCTACAAAATACGACAGATTGTGATCTCTAGCATCTCTGCCGAAAGTGTATGATGCTTGTGCACGGCCGAGTATTTCGGAGCACACCGTATATCGTACATCGTTGAACGTGGAGCTCTGCCGCAGACCACCCCAACTTGTTCACATGTTGACTCAACGATATCATCAGCTACGATTGCAGTGTGCACGAGACCATCGGGATTCGACCGTCGATCAATAGAAACGTGTCGGCTCTTCGGGAGAATCACATTTTTGCCTCACTAGGGCGCTGGTAATCTTCACAAACGCCATCATCGAGATGAACGGTAGATCGAAACGTGCAGCGCGCCACGGATGCAGGCTGGTGGGAGCAGTATTATGCTGTGGAAGGCATTCTCCTTCGCTTGCACGGGACTTGTAGTGATCGAATACACGCGGACAGCTGCAAACCACTTGCAGCCTTTCAAGCTTGATGTCTTCACCGACGGCGGTGTCATCTTTCAGCAGTATAATTGTCCATGTCTCGGAGCCAGAACTGTGTTACAATTGTTTGAGGATCATTATCGTGAACTCATGTTGATATTTCGGCGACCAAGTTTGCCTGATGTAAATCCTATGGAACCCTCTGGCTCGCTATCGGGCACCATCACCGCACATGCAAATTGCGGTCCGTTATTTACGTGAAGTTTACGTACTGTTCATAGTAATTGACGGAAAGTCATCGAGTAAAACAGAAGTGATTCCTGGCGTTCCCCGAGGTAGTGTTATAGGCCCTTTGCTGTTCCTTATCTATATAAACGATTGGGGAGACAATCTGAGCAGCCGCCTTCGGTCGTTTGCAGATGACGCTGTCGTTTATCGACTAATAAAGTCATCAGAAGATCAAAACAAACTGCAAAACGATTTAGACAATATATCTGAATGGTGCGAAAAGTTGCAGTTGCCCCTAAATAACGAAAAGTGTGAGGTCATCCACATGAGTGCTAAAAGGAACTCGTTAACTTTCGGTTACACGATAAATCAGCCTAATCTAAAAGCCTTAAATTCAACTAAATACCTAGGTATTACAATTACGAACAACTTAAATTGGAAAGAACACATAGAAAATGTTGTGGGGAATACTAACCAAAGACTGCGTTTTATTGGCAGGGCACTTTAAAAAATGTAACAGACCTACTATGGAGACTGCCTATACTATGCTTGTCCGTCCTCTTTTAGAATACTTCTGCGCGGTTTGGGATCCTTACCAGATAGAACTGACGGAGTACATCGAAAAAGTCCAAAGAAAGGCATCACGTTTTGTATTATCACGAAGTATGGGAGAGAGTGTCACAGAAATTATGCAGGATTTGGGCTGGAAATCATTAAAATAAAGGCGATTTTCGTTGCGACGGAATCTTCTCACGAAATTCCAATCACCAACTTTCTCCTCCGAACGCGAAAATATTTTGTTGACACCGACCTATGTAGGGAGGAACGGCCACCACGATAAAATAAGGGAAATCAGAGCTCGTACGGAAAGATATAGGTGTTCATTCTTTCCGCGCGCTATACGAGATTGGAATAATACAGAAATGTGAAGGTGGTTCGCTGAACCCTCTGCCAGGCACTTAAAAGTGATTTGCAGAGTATCTATGTAGATGTAAATGTACGCGACCTGTGCGTAGATATTTAATGCCACATACCTCCATAAACCTTCCAACAAACTTTCTGATCTCTGACACACAGAGTCAGTGATGCATTTCGTTCCAAAGACGGACAAACGAGCTATTACGCAGGTGATCAATAATGTTTTGGCTCACCAGGCAGACACACAGGGAACACAGGGACGGCGGTCGCGTCAGGTAGAGCATCCGGCCACCTACTACTAACATTGCCAAATCCGAATTAACACGGCGGCCCCGACACTAAATTTTTTATGCATTCGTGTAGTAGAGTGCCCATATTTGGCTACGTAGCATGCCGTTATAGGATATTTTCATATCAATCTATAATAATCACAAATTAGAAGCCTATGTTGAATTACAGTAACTAAAATTTTGGATCTTCTCCTAAAACTGTAACAAACTGGTGAAGGTGAAACGCGAACCGTTTTAGAAATTCTCCTACGCTAGGTGACACTGTGGTGAAACAGTGGCCTCCTATTTAAGGGATGGTGGTTCAAATCCGGATCGTGGTTGAAATCCCGTCCAGTCATCCACATGCAAGTTTTCCCACGATTTCTCTATTTCGATTAAAGCGTATGTCAGAATTGGTCCCCTTGAAAAGGAAGAGACGATTTCCTTCTCCAACACGAACTGGTGCCTAGTCTCTGATGATATCTTTGTCGAAGGAACGTTCATCTCCAATCGTCATTCCTTTACCAGTTCTTAGAGACAAATCTATGTCAAACATGAGAACAATAAATATATCAAGTGTTTCAAAATGCATAAAGAGATTTTAAGGCTTTGCAGCGTTTATTATATTCAACTTAAAATTGTAAACAACAAATCAAATTAAGGAGCAACTCAAACAGTTTAAATTGCATACACGCGATCCTTAGTGAACCTCCAAAGGCATGGCGTCAGATCGGGTGAACGTGGAGGCTAAGCGGAACACGCGCTGTCGTCCGGCCCCTTGCGGCCTAGCCAGCGGACGTGTACAACGCCGTGTCGTTTAACCGGTCGCCCACCGTTGCTTCATCGGAAAGGCAAGGCCTCTAAATTTTCCGCCGGGACATGGCACAGAAAAGATTAAATTTAGTGGAATCTCGTTGAAATTGTACCTTTTCGTGGGGATTTGCTGACAAACAGAACTGTTCCAGTTGCTCTTTCAAGCGATGCATTATTTATAAGTTGAATGCAATAAGTGCTACACTGCCTTAAACCGCTGACATTCATTTGGAAACCGCCGGTACGAATATCGTAATACGCATTGAAGGTGAAAAAGACGAAACGTATACGCCAATACTGAACTATAAAAGCTAGTTGTTTCGATGCTAGAGCTTAATTAGCACCACCGCTTGTTTCAAACCTAAACATATTCTGATTATACGTAAAGGCTGGTAATGGTACCAAAGCTAGTGTCCAGTCACACACAGACGAGACAGGAACTGAAACTCTTAACTCCGTTTTCAAATGTTCCTTTACGAACATAAACACAGCAGTATTGTCCAAATTTAATTTCTGTAGCCCTGAAATGGTAAGTGAAATAGGTGTATGTGTTAGTCACATCGAGAAACAGATGAAATCACGAAAACTGACCAAAGCTACAGAGCCCGATGGAATCCATATCAGATTATACAGGGTGCCCGAAATATCTTGACCACCCTAAATAACTATTTGTCCAGATGCAAATTAGAAAATGTTTCAAGCAAATGTTCTTTAACCGTCAGGGGACATCAATCAGCATGATTGCCTTCGTTGTAGCTTTGTTGTTTTTTTTTGCAAAGATATGAACAGCGGTATGACTTTTTTTAAATGGAACAGTTTATTTTTATTCGGTAATTCATTTCCTCTCCTAAAAACCTATTCAAAAATGCATCACAGTGTACCATTCACTGAAACACGACGTTATTAATTACATAACACAACATTGGTGTTGCCGCTACCAGCGCTTAGTGCAGGTACTCGGGGTAATGGAACACATCCACGTACTGCACACCCGACATTCCGTCAACCACCGTCAGTTGAAGAGTTGTGTGAGTAGAATTTACACCAACGAAGAGAATTTAGAAATGCTACTCATCTATGGGGAATGTAAGTTAGCAGAACAGTAAATGAAATACTTTCTTCTTATGTACGGTTACGTTTAGTACAGTAGTTTAGTCCTTTTAAATACTGTTGTGGAGAGTAGGGATACAGTAAAGGCTGCCCTTCCTAAAAACTACATCGACATAGCGTTTCTTTTATTGTTGTTGTTGAAGGTAGGCGAAATGTTACGCAGGCAGCGGAACTGTACAGAGAGCGATATCCTGACAAGAACCCACCTTCCCGACGGATTTTCCTCGACTTGCTGCGACGCTTCAGGAAACGGGAAGTTTCAACCCACGACAACGCAATCGTCTTAACACTCGTACAGGCGAAGCTGCAGTTACTGTTCCCGCTTCCATTGCTATGAATCCACATATGAGCACACGACAGCTTGAACACGAAATTGTCATTCCTAAAACCAGTGTACATCGTATTCTTACACGTCACCGATTCCACCCTTACCATGTACACCTACATCAAGAATTGCATGGGAATGATTCCCAGAGTTGTGTACAGTTCTGTCAGTGGGCACCGCAGCAAATCCTCGCCAACCGGAACTACTTCTCCAATCTTCTATGCACCGATGAATGTTCCTTCTCAAATGAAGGACAGGTAAATACAAGGAACAAGCATTATTGATCCAGCGACAACCCAAGATGGCTTAGACAGGTGGAACATCAGCGTCAATGAAGGGTTAACGTCTGGTGTGTGATGCTTGGTACTACAATTATTGGCCCTTATTACATCAATGGTAGTTTAAACGGCACAGCATATGCTATCTTCCCCAGACGAATTATTCTTCCTCTTCTGGGTGATGTGCCGCTAAGAACCAGAATGCTTATGTGGTATCAACACGATGGATGCCCAGCACAAAATGCCTCGCGTGCACATCGTGTTCTGAACCGAAGGTATCCTCCCATATGGATTGGTCGAGGAGGAACAGTTACTTGTCCCTCTAGGTCTCCTGATTTAAATCCTCTGGACTTTTTTCTTTGGGGATGCATTAAAGACGTTGTCTATCGCGATATTCCAACAACTCCAGAGGACATTCAGGAAGTATCGTGCTTGCTCTTCAGCGGACAACACTGGAAGCAGTAAATAATTCTTTCATTCAACGAGTGCACCAGTGTATCGGTGTCCAGTGTCACCACTTTGAGCACCTTTGAATAGTCTACTCCTGGGCAGTAGTACAGGAGAGTCAAAGTCAATTTTGTGTTATATTTTTATTTGGGTTTCATTTGCTTTCTGACAACTCCGACAAGTGCACGAGTCTGTGATCCCGGGCTCAAAGTCAGTGTTGTGTTATGTAATTAATAACGTTGTGTTTCAGTGAATGGTACACTGTGATACATTTTTAATAGGTTTTTTGGAGAGGAAATGAATTACCGAATAAAAATACAGGGTTCCATTTAAAAGTCATACCGCTCTTCGTATCTTTGTAAAAAACAAAGCTACAACGAAGGAAATCATGCTGATTGAAGCCCCCCTCACGGCTAAAGAACATGTGCTTGAAACATTTTGTAATTTGTATCTGGACAAAGTTATTTAGGGTGATCAAGATAAATGGGACACCCTGTATACTGTATACTTTGCAGCTGACTTGACACGTTGTTCACTCATAATATACGGTAGGTCCCGCGAACAATAAACCGTGCCCAGTAGTTGGGGGGGGGGGGGGAAAAACAGGTGACACCCGTCTACAAGAAGGGTAGCAGAAGTGATCCACAAAACTACCGTCCAATATCTTTGACGACAATTTCTTGTAGAATCGTAGCACATATTCTGAGTTCAAATGAGGTGAGGCGTCTCGACCAGAATGATCTCATCCATGCCAACCATCATGGATTCTGAAAACGCCGCTCACTTAATAGCCAATAATTCATATGACATTCAGAAAGCCATGGAGCCAAGCAGTCAGGTAGATGCAGTATTCCTCGATTTCAAATGGTTCAAATGGCTCTGAGCACGATGCGACTTAACTTCTGAGGTCATCAGTCGCCTAGAACTTAGAACTAATGAAACCTAACTAACCTAAGGACATCACACACATGCATGCCCGAGGCAGAATTCGAACCTGCGACCGTAGCGGTCGCTCGTTCTCGATTTCCGAAAAGCATTTGACTCAGTACCTTATCTACGCTTATTATCAAAAGTCCGATCGTATGGGGTATTAAGCGAAATGTGAGATTGGACTAAGGATTCTTCGATCGGGATGCATCACGTTACTTTGTACAAAGTGTCAGTGACACATACAGAAGTAACTTTGTGTGTGCCCCAGACAAGTGTGTTGGGACCCTTGCTGTTCACGTTGCAGGTTAATGATCCTGCGGACAATATTGACGGTAACCTTTCACTTTTCGCAGATGGCGCAGTTATCTGTAGTGGAGTAGTCCTACAGCCTGAATGAAGCTGCACAAATATTCAGTGAGAGCTGTATAAGGTTTCATAGTGGTGCAAAGACGAAAAAAATTATACCTCATGACTACAGTATCACTGAGTTGGTGTAACAGTCTGTTGGGGATACGAAATGGAACGACCACATATTGTCAGTCGCTGGTGAAGCGGGTAACAATCTGTGGGTCATTGGTAGAATAGTAAGGAAATGGAGAGAAGATTTCTTACAGCCGTGCGACCAATCCTAGAATAACGCTCAAGTATGTGGAATTCGTACCAAATAGGACTGACGGGGGATACTGAACGTATACAGAGAAAGGCAGCACGAATGGTTAGAGGTTTGTTCGACCCGTACAAGAGTGTAACGAAGATGCGGAAATAAATGAACTGGCTGACGCTTGAAGATAGACTCAATTTATCCCGTGAAAATCTACTAAGAACGTTTCTAGAACAAACCTGAAGTGATCAATCTAGGAATATATCACAGGGATCGTGAAGACAAGATTAGACTATTTGCCGCAATCATTTTTCCAGCCCTGCATACGTGATTAGAGCGAGAGAAAGCCGTAATAACTGGTACAGTGGGATGTGCTCGTCGTCATACACTTAAGTGTTTCTCAGAATGTGGATATAGGTATACATACAGTTGAAGTTGATAACACAACAGTCAGTTCTCGAAACTCTCTCTATACGTTCAAGACGTCTGTGAAGCTTTGTATGCAAATAACTTCACAATGTCTGAGAGTCCCTTAATCTGCACAAACGGTCTACGGCGTGTAACGTCCGTCGTTTACAGCCGGTGCACCATCGCCGCCTGGCTGTTTAGCATACAGCGTTTTGTTTTCACCGGCGCAATTCCAAAGCAATTGGCTTCAGAAAGAGGGCTGGTAACGCAGCGGACGCAACAGTCCCTTCCTCTATCGGAGGTAATTGGGCCGCTTCCTGCACGCGGCCGACGCGCGGGATGGCGCCTCCTCTCCCTCCCACGCGCAGCACGCGCTGCTCCTGGGTGCAGGCAACAGCGTTCACAACACAACTTTATATTCAGAGAGCTCTTCAGTCGTGAAGGTGAACCTCTTTTACACCTGGACTGTTCGGTGTCGTCAGACATACAGGGTGTTACAAAAAGGTACGGCCAAACTTTAAGGAAACATTCCTCACACACAAATAAAGAAAATATGTTATGTGGACATGTGTCCGGAAACGCTTAATTTCCATGTTAGAGCTCATTTTATCACTTCTCTTCAAATCACATTAACCATGGAATGGAAACACACAGCAACAGAACGTACTAGCGTGACTTCAAATACTTTGTTACAGGAAATGTTCAAAATGTCCTCCGTTAGCGAGGATACATGCATCCACCCTGCGTCGCATGTAATCCCTGATGCGCTGATACAGCCCTGGAGAATGGCGTATTGAATCACAGCCGTCCACAATACAAGCACGAAGAGTCTCTAATTTTGGTACCGGGGTTGCGTAGACAAGAGCTTTCAAATGCCTCCATAAATGAAAGTCAAGAGGGTTGAGGTCAGGAGAGCGTGGAGGCCATGGAATTGGTCCGCCTCTACCAATCCATCGGTCACCGAATCTGTTGTTTAGAAGCGTACGAACACTTCGACTGAAATGTGCAGGAGCTCCATCGTGCATGAACCACATGTTGTGTCGTACTTGTAAAGGCACATGTTCTAGCAGCACAGGTAGAGTATCCCGTGTGAAATCAGGATAACGTGGTCCATTGAGCGTAGGTGGAAGAACATGGGGCCCAATCGAGACATCACCAACAATGCGTGCGGATTCTCGTCAGCCCACGCATGTTGATTGTGAAAATTTACAATTTGATCACGCTGGAATGAAGCCTCATCCGTAAAGAGAACATTTGCACTGAAATGAGGATTGACACATTGTTGGATGAACCATTCGCGGAAGTGTACCCGTGGAGGCCAATCAGCTGCTGATAGTGCCTGCACACGCTGTACATGGTACGGAAACAACTGGTTCTCCCGTAGCACTCTCCATACGTTGACGTGGTCAACGTTACCTTGTACAGCAGCAACTTCTCTGACGCTGACATTAGGGTTATCGTCAACTGCACGAAGAATTGCCTCGTCCGTTGCAGGTGTTCTCATCGTTCTAGGTCTTCCCCAGTCGCGAGTCATAGGCTGGAATGTTCCGTGCTCCCTAAGACGCCGATCAATTGCTTCGAACGTCTTCCTGTCGGGACACCTTCGTTCTGGAAATTTGTCTCGATACAAACGTACCGCGGCTATTGCCCCGTGCTAAATCCATACATCAAATGGGCATCTGCCAACTCCGCATTTGTAAACATTGCACTGACTGCAAAACCTCGTTCGTGATGAACACTAACCTGTTGATGCTACGTACTGATGTGCTTTATGCTAGTACTGTAGAGCTATGAGTCGCATGTCAACACAAGCACCGAAGTCAACATTACCTTCCTTCAATTGGGCCAACTGGCGGTGAATCGAGGAAGTACAGTACATACTGACGAAACTAAAATGAGCTCTAACATGGAAATTAAGCGTTTCCGGACACATGTCCACATAACATCTTTTCTTTATTTGTGTGTGAGGAATGTTTCCCGAAAGTTTGTCCGTACCTTTTTGTAACACCCTGTATAACAATTACCGAGCTTGATGCTGTATTTAATACTAACATGTCACTGAATTCGAATTGCTGTGGAGTGGGGCTTCCAGTCTTCCAATAGCCCAATTAAAATTACTTGACAGTTGACGTCTGTCACTTGCCGCTACAGTGCCACCACATCGGCAGCCGGCTACCGCTCGGTCATATGCAACACACAAACACCGCGGGTCACTTCACCAAATGCTGTTAATGTGTAACGCGGAGCAATGTTAGAAGAGGCCTGCGAGGGGTCTGACGGAACTGCAAGATGCTCTGTGGGCAGCTGACTTTAAATGACAGTGACTGATCTGCAGCGCACGACATGTCTCGTAGCCGCAAATAGGAACTCGTGTCGTAACCTAACGACCTCCTGACGTGCAGTGTCTCCGAGAAAACGGCTGTCAGCGATCTGACGATCGCTTTGTTCACAGCATTTATTGTTAACCTCTACGAACAAACTCAAGGAAGAGAGATTTCACTTTCAGCCCTAAAAGCGAACAGTAATTTCTCGCTATCATTTATTACCTGAAACTATCCTCACTGTGGCTACACGAGCTGCCGCATTACCGACGAATGGGCAGTCCTGGTTGGCACTAGGTTGCAGATTATATGCGGCACAGGCAGATTCCAAACGAAATAAATAAATAACTAAATGACGGGAAGAAAAATAAGAGCTAATAAGAGTCAGTAAAATGATGAAAATGGCGCGGCTGATTATTGAAAATAATTAATAAGTACATTAATAATGAACCTGTAGGCTCTTCTCTATACGGTAATCATTGCGCTACGCTATTGCACTGGCTTGGATTATGATAAATATAACTCTGCTGAAGCACTCGAAACGATGAATTGCAGTCGTCAAAAATTCGGCTTCACGCAATGTCGTGCGAAGTTTATCTATCTAATGTAGGTCGATCTCTGTGTGGGGGGAGCAGCATCTTGTGTGGAAGTATCCAGCGTAGTTTGGTTAGTGCTGTGTATGAAACGTGTATATTTCGTGCTTGTGTGTGTGTGTGTGTGTGTGTGTGTGTGTGTGTGTGTGTGTGTGTGTTTTGCTTTTAGTGTGATTATCATGTGGGATGAAATACGAAATAAAAGAACCAACCCAGCATTCGGGATCCAAATACACCAGGCAAGAAAACCGGACGAGGAATTGGAAGTGAAATGACCATTTCTTGTGTCAGTTTGGCAACGACGAACGGTTCGGGCGTGACGTTCAGCGGCGCTCTGATTTAAGGAAACCAACTCCAACACGTGAAGTGTCAACTATCAAGTAATTTTAATCGGCCATAGTCATCCAAATTAATTACATCTGTGATATACCTACAGCAACTCAAGCGAATGTTACATTAGTTGCTTAAACGGATTTTAGCAATCACTCTCTAACTGGCCGAGAAAAGCAAGATCGTATGTGGAATGTATATCGTGGCAGTCGGCCGCAACCATAAACAAACGAGAACTTAGAGGAAGACTGGCCGAGGGGAGAGAAGCGATGCGGGGGAATAAGCCCCGCCTCACTCTCAAAGGGCTGCCATCCTACGACGCATTCTGTGCTTCCACGAAAGCAGAACTGACATAAAGGTCATTAAGACTCGCTTATTTATTTTGTTGTGGTGAGAGTCTCATTCGAATCCCTTTATGCATCGGGAGGAGTCTCTTCACTCATTTCGAAATAAGAAGAAAAAAGACAAGGAGTCCACAACCCAAAGCAAATTGGAGCGCACAAAGGATCTGGTAATGGTTAAGCGCAATTGTTTGCTGCGGGTGGTAGTGGTAGTCCAAGCCAGACGTCTATTGGTATCTTATGCAGTCGTAATTAAAAAACGCTCCATACCTAAAACTGCCACGGTGTAGTGTCCCTGTAATAGTGAAGAAGAGGGGGAGGGGGGCAGATTACAATTTAAGATCTCATCGACGACAAGATTATCAGAGGCGGATTGGCAAAAGGCTATCGGACACGTGCTTTTCAAAGAAACCATTCCGTCAGTTGCCTTAAGCGATTTAGGGAGATAACATATAACCTAACCAACCCTCCCGAACAGCCTCATGTTGGATAAGGGAAGGTGTGCTAGCCCCAAATCGAATTCACCTGGTGGATAAAAGATGATGGCTACTGTGCCGGTCAGCCTAGATGTTTTCTGGCGGTTTGCGAAATCCGACTCGGTGAATATTGGGCTGATTCCCACATCCTGGCTCAGTTACATGATTCACAGATATTTCGAAAACTTTCTTACATTTTCACACGGGAAACGCCAGACGCAGATATATGAGGTATACAATGAAAATACTGGACATCACACAACACCCAGTCATCACGAGGTAGAGAAAATCCCTGACCCCGCCGGGAATCGAACCCGAGAACCCGGGCGTTGGAAGCGAGAACGCTACCGCACGACCACAAGCTGAAGAAGAGGGTGATGTAGTTGCTGGAAGATCACAGCGGACAACTGAATTACTTTATTAGATTCTGCACGAGAGGCTGAATATGAGATATTTTTTTGTCGTGCTAGTTGACGAGAGTGCAGTTTTTTTGACCAATTCTACGCATTAGCGTGTAACGTTCAGGTCCAGTCTACAGGAGGCTTTCCCCTAATCGTGACCTCAGATCAAGCTTGAATCAATCACCACACTCCCGGGTCCAACAACAATCCTAATGACGGACAGAGGCTGGTGACAGTCTTATCGAAGGCAAAAATAAAATAAAATTAAAAAAAAAGTTTGTTGGCTGCAGAGGTTCTGTAGACTTTGTTGGCCGTAAACTATTGATGATGACTGGGTGTTGTGTAATGTCCTTAGGTTATTTAAATTTAAGTAGTTCTAAGTTCTAGGGGACTGATGACCATAGATGTTAAGTCCCATAGTGCTCAGAGCCAGTTGAACCATTTTTGAAACTATTGATGACAAACTCTTGGGTATCTAGCAGGTTGGCAGGGTCAAGATACCGAAATCGACATTATGTTAAGCTCCACCATTCGTTCATGCAGTCTGTGTACAAAAGACAGTCATGAGCACAAAATCTTTTCCTTACCCTACATAGTTGTGTAATAGTGCATTTCAGCAACAACTTCAAAATTAACTGCATTCATTATATTTTTCAGATAAATGACTGCTACTAAGAGCTCATTGTTATCGTTTATTAGCTTCTCTTTGTCATCAAGCTGCTAGGTGAACATCAAAAATAAAGTCACTTAATTCTGCCAATCAGCATGCAGATGTCATAGGTTTGATTGCCAGTGAAATTTTCCACTCATTATCAGTAGGCGAAATGAGATGCTGGTTAGGTAAATCAACAGGGTAATTGACAGGTACATTATGTCAAATGGAAAAACTGGGCTCCTTTGATTGTGTAGAGTTCTCAATTTAAATCTGGGAAAATGGAACAACAGTAAAGAAAGGACAATCCGAGTGACATTGGGCAGCCATTGTTCATGATACTGTATGGATCATTATGGTTATTTCATAATCAGTGATGAGTCTTTCCTAATCTCCTTATCTCTGTCGACTTCTTCCCTAGGAGATGGACAAAAGAGGACATGAATCACACCAAACCAAAATCTCTCGAAGAACTGGAAGAGCTAATTTTTGGAAGGAAGGAGAGAAGGGAGAAATGCTTGAGCATTCTATAAACAAACAGGCATAGTATTTTTGGAGAACCTGACAGTATCTGACTAAACTGATTACCAACATAAGGCTGAACTTACTTCTCATTGGTATTCCATGGATTGCATAATAGGGTCTCACTGCAGGAAACGTACCCAGTAAACAGAGTTAGATGCAATCAGCAACCTCGGATCTCTTATTTATCTCCGCAAGAGACAGAACATTTGTAAAGTAGTGGCCTATTCTCAATAGATATAGCTTTTTGGACAGAGTAGTAAATGTTGGCTTGTAAACATTTTTTGTGAAATGTCTGGGATGATGATAATATGTTTACTACAGCTGTAGAAGTTTCATAAAATCACACTAATGTATTCTCGACACTATTCATAAAAATTACAAAACAATGTGCGATTCAGTACCTGAAATAGACCTAACTAATCTACTGCTACACTGTCAGTAATAGCCCCAGCAAGATCTAAACATTGTCTGTCTGATTTCTTTGCACCAAAGTAACTTACAGCATATACATTCAGGGAACATATGTTAATTTTGCATTGAATTAAGAAATAATTTTGAGATTTAGTGGCAAATAGTTATAGGTACACTTGCTGTTAGTCAGTGTTCATTACGTGCCCTGAATTTCTTCAGACTGGTATTGAATTAATACGTCTGACTGTTTGATGGAGCAGGATGAGTGTATGGTTTGCGAAAATGTTTATGTTCTGGAGGGTTGGGGATTGCAGCACCTGCCCTTTCTGTGTGCATCCTTTCTTGCCTCTTACACATTATTCCTCCCCTGTACATTTGTGGGTGCTAGAAATTTCTGTACTTATAGATAGGACTTACATGCAGAAATAAATATTTAGAAACCCTACATTACAGTTTATAATGGTGTGCTATTCGGGGCACAAAATTTTGTCGTCTTGATGACATGTTGATGACTTTATGTTACAGCGGAATTGGTAGTTGTTATGAGGTACTATGAAGTTAAAGAGACAGGTCGCTTATCGCTAGTGACTATTAACAACAACAGCTATTTTTTGCACACACTCATCATCTACTTTCTCTCGTGCTTTCTAGTCTATCGAGATATGCTGGGAAGCCCTAGTGGAGTGTGGAAAGTAAGACAGAAGGATTGGGAACCTTGTACTTTCATCTTGGTTGAGAGATATGCTTGAATAGTTTTGTCAGTAAGGGCATTGCCTGCAAAAGGCATAACAGGTTTTAATTTTTTGTATCATGGACCCAATCTGCATTGGTCATGCTACTATCATGCAGCTGCGCAACAGTGTACATTAAATTCCCAGTGGAACTTGAGAAAACTATTGATAGCCTACATTTGCTGCACTTCATATTTTAACTACACAACAAGTCTCTGACATTTTGTTAGATTACTAGATAACCTTTGCATTGTATGCGAAAGGTGTACGATGCTATACCTCATGTGGTGTGCAGGTGAAGCTGAAACTAAAAGATCCAACTGCAGGACCAGGCCAGATGTATTGAGAATGGTGCTCAACTGCTACTTTGTTCTTCTTCCTATGGTGCCATTGAATGCAGCTGATGAAAAGGCATGGGTCTTGCACATTGCTGTTGTTGTAGTAAAACGTTCTGGTAGTCACTTCTTTTTTGAGTAGCTCACCACTTATTCTCATGAAACTGAGTGGACCCCATTCCAGAGGAAATTTTGTGGCAGTCAGACCATGGACCTCTCAACTATGGAAGTGCTCAAGTATGACTTGAATACTTCAAAATAATTTCATTGGAAATCTAGGCCCTAATCTTGCCAGGTAAAATAAATGCATAAATAAATAAATAAATAAATAAATTTTGTCTACACAGAGAGTGGATATGATTTTATTTGTTGCAGATGTGTGAGGTGTTATAGACCAGAATTTGTTTCAAATTCTGACATCTGCTTTGGTCTGTGGAAACTGTCTTGAAAATTTTCCCCTGAGGGTTTTCTCCCAAAATCACTATTAACTGTCACATATCCACATCATCTTCAATTGTGATTTACTTTGCATAGTCCTTTTCAAAACTGTTGTTCAGCTTTTGCTATAATTAGTGTCAGTAGAGTTCAAAAAGAAATGATAAAAAGGAAAATGCTGTAGCATCATCCCACATTGTGTTCCGTCTCTAATTCTGTCTCTTGCTGTTGTTGCTAACTTTGTTAATGGAAATCAGTTATCACATACCTTTTTATGGAAATCCCAATTTTTTTGCTGGGCTCCATTTTGATATCTTTTAAAACATTTTTTATATAATTTTGCCCCACTGCTATTGTACATATTGTTTTAAAAAATTATACTCTAGGTTCTTTTGGTCTTGGAAACAACAACAAATACATAACATGGAGTTGTCAATATGACAAAGAAAGTGGATAGTGCAGGAACTTAAGATAAATATGGAAGCTGAGTTATAAGGAACAATGCAGCAGCTGCACAGGATGTGGAGCTCAGGCTCTGGAACTGATACCTCGGCTGATCCAGCATATGATGCCTGCAGCTACTTTGTAGATGATATCAGTATAGGCAAGTTAAATGTTAGATCCATGTTTTTTACTTACAATGGCAAAAGCAGTTGCTTAGGCCTCTAGCTGCTAGTCTATATTTAGTTGAGTTTTGAGTGTTTTTGAAAGATGTATGTGGAATACTAATAAGTGGTATGATTAATTGAAAAAAAAGGACCGTTTCTCTTATTGACATATATTTAAAGATGGCCTTAAATGATGATGTGTTTTACCAATAGAAGTAAATTACTATGATTGATTCTCTTAAATGTTATACTAACAAATGTTTGTTTGATTTATTAGCTAGTTGATCATACTTACTAGTGTTGAGTATTTTAAACATTTTGTTAATTGAAAATTGGACTGATATTTAGAAAGGTATTCAGTGGTTGACTTGTGTCATTGTAATGCACCTTGCACACATGCACATTCTTAAAAATATAATTGAAATTTGAATTGATTGCAAGATTTTGAATTTTCATATGAGCACAAGCTGTTACTTTATTAGTTACATCCTAGTAAATATAATTGAAATTTGAATTTATTGCATGATTTTTAACTGAGCATTACCTGAGTAACAGTCCAACCACTCCTCTTGCAAGCTAAATGTTATAAATTGCAAGTTATTTTCATCACACTATAGTTATGGATATGTAGAGCCTTCTGTTCCAGGAATGTGGTGTACTTAGAATTTTCAAAAATGCTAAGCATTTGTAGAATGAAAGTCATGGGAAGTGCTGGGAGAAAACTATGTAAGACTGATCAGTCACCACACTTTGAAACTTTGGATTTATAGTCAGATATGTGCTGATGGAGTCACCAAACCTACAATTAACATACTAATAAAATATTATCTAACAATTTACAAAAACACAATGTACATCTTAATTAAGTCTTGTCCAATACAGATTCTGTTATGCTAACCAACTGAATGATGAAATTCGTGAGAGACTTTTTAATCTTTTGCTTCAGGTCTCTAGTATTTTTTTCTTTTATTCTATATTGATGTTGTGATCTTCCATCTTTATAATATTTCATGTTGGAAACAGTTACTAGGTTACGCTGTACACCTGTAGTTGACAGAAGAGCACCAACAGTTGAATGTTGCTTCTACTTTTCAAAACACCTATTCATTAATGTATTACTTTTGATAAATGATGTCATGAGAAGCAATAAAAGATAGATCTTGATATTATATTTTATAAAATTGATGTGCTATTCTTGTTACAGATGTTAAAGAGTCAGAGAGACAAAATTCTCATCAAACATTGCGTGAAGCATGTCTGAATGGTGATGTAGCTCTTGTGAAATCTATACTACAACAACTGGGATCTGATGCAGAGCTTGTAGTTAACATGGCACCTAATGGATCCAACACACTACTATTCATGTAAGTTATCTACACTGCTAACAAGTGTTTATTATTATTATTATTATTATTACTATTACTATTGATGCAAATTAACCTATTTAGAAGTATACTGAGCAAACGTTGTTTGATCTTCCTTTGTGTACATATTTCCTTAATTCTTTTGCCATGAGATTGTTTCTTCTCTTCTTCGGATTTTCCTTGTCAACAACATGTCATTTACATTGTAAAAAATTACTTGCTCCGAATACCTTCTTGTCTGATACCTGCCAATTTTAGAGCTCTTTTTTTCGTGTCCTCATTTCACTTAGTAGTTTCTGTTTTTGCTTTACTGCTTGTGTAATGAATTCAACTCATTGTTTTTTAAATCTGCATGGTTGCATCCTCTTGATAAGGCTGTAAAAAAAAATTGTGTTCGTCTTCTGTTGACACTGTAAATGCCTGTGTACTGTGTAGCTGGTTGCTTGTCAATCTAACCAGATTGCCTAAGCATTTTTTGTCTGGGTATTTTCATTATAACTTTTCATCCTCTTTTTTTCAACATTTTAGATATTTGCTTACCTGTTCAAAATTAATGTTTCTGGAATCTATAGTCATTATGATTTTATGATAGAACTATAATGTTTCTGTTTAATATATTTGAAGATGTGCTAGTTCTTGTAGAATTTTTGATGAGATGGTATGCTCTTTCCAATTTTCTAGCATGTAACATAATTAGCATTCATTTCAGTTCCTTGTTTCTAAATTACTTAACTGCTCTACTGATATTGCAGGACTCACTTTATTTACCTGTATTATGATCATTGTTTATTGCAAATACATGTATTCTGCACGTTCAAATGAAATTTACAATCCCAGTTTTTCTGCAATTTCTTTAAAGAGTTCAGTCTATTTCTGGACTGTTTTGATGTCAAAGGTCAGGTTGTATATATTTCCAAGTGCGTATTTCTCTGTGTACTATGCCATTTACTCTGAAGTAACTTCACAAATAAATGGCATTGTACACAGAGAAAGACACACTTGAAAATGGGAATCATTTCCTGAAATATGTCATGCTAAACATAAATGAAAGAAAACCATGACTCTTAGCAGAAATGTTATTTATATACAAAACCCAGTGTTGATGTAATTTTGTGCAATTTTGATTGCTGTCCTATGAAGAGTCTCCCAGGTTCCCTCGTCTGCTCTGTTGTCTATAAGACAGCCTGTGAGAGTTTATTAGCATATATATCTTGCTTGCATTCTTTATGGTAATTTTTATTTTTGAGTTTCACATTTATTGCTGAATTCGATATGCTATTACTTATTATTATTATTATTATTATTATTATTATTATTACTACTACTACTACTACTACTACTACTACTACAAGTAACAGTAGTAGAATTGGGACATTTTCACATATTGTTATTAAAAAGTTAATTTGTACTTGAATGTAGCAAACATAGTTTTTACAGTTTATGTAAGTGACCGTAATCATCTGACATTTGAATAATCGAGTTCAGTTTGAAAAGACAGAATTCATGCTGAACCAAAAATATGCTTTTCATATTTCCTGTTTACTTACTTTCTGTAGCAACTGGGTTACAGGCACGTGCCATTGGGTTCTTGACTTACATTATTTGTAAAGTTTAATGTATGTTAATAACAATTAAAACTCAACATTCTGCTGTTCTAAGATATTAGTTTATATGATGTCATACAACATACAGCATACATTGGCTCTGCTTGTGGCTTGCTGCAGTGCTGATAGTTTACATTGGAATTACAGTGAAAAGCAAAGAGTATTGAAATTTTTTCTTGAGAATATATTTTGTGATCTGCTTTTGCGACAGAGTAATTTATGAGTATCATTTACATTTATAAATATCATTTACAATTTATAGGGCATGTGAATCTGGGCGGAAAGAAATTGCGAAGGTACTACTCGAATATGATGCTGATGGAAGAATGCATCCTGTCACAAAATACTCACCATTGTATATTGCATGCTATAGTGGGAAGAAGGACATTGTAGAAATGCTACTGAAGGTAAGCAACACAAGATATAAATTTCTGGCTGTGTTTATTATATAACGTATTACATATGTGCACTTGATTTACATCATCCACTGTGGTATTGTGTTTGTAATTGCTGGTTTGCAATATGTGGGGCCAGTTGTTTGATTTTGACTTTCTGCAGTTATCATCATTTAAGATTTGTAATTTTTAGGAGAGTCCTAGGTCTTACTTATTTGTGAAATACTGGAAATTACTAGAATATTTCATGTTTGTTTAAATGGGAACATGCAGATGAGTTCTGTGTGTATGTCTGAGTGCAGTTAATAAAAGTACTTAAGTGTGAAGGGTTAGAGGGTTAGTTGCTGTTGAGGGGAGAAAGTGGGGGTCAGTGGGGGGGGGGGGGGGGGGGGCAAACCAGAATACCTGCCGGGACAGCAATTTAGGAAAAAATCTTGTTTCACAAAGCGTCTAGCATCCAGCTCGTGCTGATCCAGCCATTATTCATATGATTTTGAAACACATCCACATTGGTTTTTAAACATTTTTGAACACATTCTAAGTTGATTTCTGAACAAATCATAAGTTGATATTTAAATGTGTGCATAACATATATGATGTCTCTGCCAGGGGAATCCCCATTTTGTCAATAAATAAAATCTTTCTCGCAGAGAACAGGGGATGGGACTGAGCCGAATAAACATGAATGGGTTAATACCAATTGCTGTTTGTTCATGTGGTTGAGTGGGTGTGTGAATGATAAACGTGTTTTAATTGTTAGCAAAATCCATAGAATACCGGAGACGAAACAAACAACTAACAGGAATAACAGGTAATAAAGATTACATATTATCATCTTGGTGTACTCAGGAGAATTAAATTTGACAGAAAATTTTTGCCAGATCAGCACAGTACTAAGGGTCAGTTGAACAGCCCCAGTTAGCAGCCGTTTAAATTCTGTTCTTGGAAAAGAGCAGAAAATTTGTTGTTAATAACATCTAAGTGGAGAATAAATGCGGGATAACTGAACTGGTGATTCTGACAGGTTTAGTAAACTTAATTGGAGAATAAGTTTTGACAGTGGGAGGAAGAAACAGAATGAGTTATGACATGTTAGTTTGTTAGAATGACGAGGGAGAAGAAACTGGAACATCATACAAATTATGTGGAAGAATATGACAATTCCAAATTTATATAAAATTTTTGTACTACTATAGTTTTGATCTAATGCTTGAGAAACTGGGGCATATGAATGAAACATGAAACCATATTCTAAGAAAACACTTTTTGCTTGTAATAGGCCTCACAAGCATTTGATATTGCTAATTTGCGAATTATATTCTGTCATATTATTTATGTAAATGAGGTAGATAAAAGTGACCATTTGTGTCAAAACAGTCATACTTATTTTTCATGTGTTGCAATTGCTGTGATATTAGAGGAGCCTATTTCATTTTATCTAGGAGACAGTGACAAAGTAGACGTAATCAAATTGAGAAACCGCACCACTCTTGGGGTGCTACTCATGTTAACAGATTTTTCAGTATTAGTCAACGACATTTGTATTTTTCACGTAGTAAAATCTTTCACATACTTTGATGAGGTAACAGATCCTTTCGCAGAAAGGAAAGCAAGCTGTAGAAAGCTATAGCAAGATTAGAGGGGAAAAAATGCTGGGGCCTAAGGATTGAAGGAATGTGTACAGTCTTGCTTGTCTCTTGTCTTTACTGGTTTTATTTTTCATGTATTTAATTTTATGTCATGAAAAATAGAAAGTTATTATCTAATAGGCAATAAAGAGTCCAAATTTCCTGATGAGTTCTTATTCTCCCATTCACAAATAATCCCAGCTAGATTTAATTGTGAGTTCTTTTTTAAGGGGGATAGGATGTCAAACTGGCCAATTGAGAGTAGGAGAGGCACGACAGGATGCTTTAATTTCCACTGTCCTGAATATATGTTTGATGTCTTCCATTATGAAATATACATGTTTGAATTCCACAGAGCGAAATACAGTGATGTGCGATAGAAGAATGCCGTGTGAAGAGGGGTGGCACTCCACTTTGCACATTTGAGGCCAAATAACATCTTACATTTCCTCGAACATATATGTTTTTATATAACAAGCTCTTCAGAAAGATTTGAGCTACAAAATGAATGTATTTTTGAAAAATTGAACTTTTTAAAATTTTTGACATCCTATCTCATCCTCAAGAAAGAGGAGAGGGGGAAAGGCATCACTATAAAGTTTTTGCCCCATTTTGGAAATATCTCAGGTACGGGACTGATTGAAGATTCGGTTATTGTAACTGTTACTTGAGTCTGGATTCTAGTTTGGTGGAGATGTTTGGTATCTCAGACACTGACATTGCCTTGGCCCCAATACAACCATGTAAAAGGTGTCACCTTCATGGGCAGGAATCCAAATACAAACAGCACTTTCCTCGTATGGTCCAAATTGTCAAGGTACCATTGGATACAAAAGTGTTGGCGAGTCAAATGCACATTAGATATTTAGCATTTTTTTCATGAGGTGCTGGCCAATATCCAACTAAATGTCTGAAAGGATTGATGATGGCGAATGGGATGACAAGACATGTCTTGTCAGTGTCTACGTTTATTGAGACTGTACAACCCGGCAGTGGTTGGAGAACAAAGTGGAAAAGCTCAGTAAGTGGAGCAAATTTCAGGTGAAAATTAATAGAATAGTTGGTGACAACTAGCAGTAGGTCCACATAGCTAAAGAAAAACTGGAGTACAGAGTGTAGTGCCAGGCAGACACAACATATTCCTGCACACTGTATTTTTTGGCTTTGTGTAAAATAGCAAACCTGAATATGATAAAAGTCAAATAAGTCCTATTCTTAAGAGATTGTGTTGCATAGGATGTGTATCAAGTGGTGCAAGCACATCAAGGTAATGTACCAGAAAAGAATCTGGTGAAAGACGTTCAACAGATTCCCAAATGCCGTACAGGTATCAGTCATGGAAGACCATCAGGACCGTGCATTGCTAAGGTGGCAAGTAATAAAACAAGAAATGGTGTCAGAAACATTGGGTTTATGCCATAGCCATCAGGCTCTCAGTGACACAGATACAGCTGGCTCTTGCGAGTTTTATCATGCACAGAAAAATGGGTTTGTTGAACACTACCATAAAGAAAGCAGGCGAGTATTTGATGAAATTTATGCCCCAAGGCATCAAACAGGGCAACACTGTGCATACCAAGGAGCTGCTGATGACTGCAGCTGACATGCATTTCAAATCCTATCACCATATACTGATCAATGTCGCTCTCCAATGTGCCACAGTTATTTCCTGTCACCATATATTGCGAGTGAGATGGCACAGTGGTTAGCAAACTGGACTTGCATTCAGGAGGATGACCCACGTCTGACCATCAAAATTTAGGTTTTCTGTGACTTCCATAAATCGCAAGGCAAATGGCTCCTTTGAAAGGGCACGCTGATTTCCTTCCCTATCCTTGACCCAATCCAAGCTTCTGCTCCATCTCTAATGTCATTGATGTCAATGGGATGTTAAACTCAATCTTCCTTCCATCCTTCCTTCCTTCCTTTCTGTCACCATACAGAGATTTTAGTTGCATCCCCAGCCCCTGAAATCATTAAAACTAAATGAGATGACCATTTATGAAGGTGAGGCTGACACAGATGAAAATCTTTCATGATCGACGTATGACTAACCTTTCCAGGCACTAGTTGATTATGGAGCATTGTTTTTGGTGAATACTGGATGCTTATCAGTTCCAACTTAAGATGATTGTGTTCTGAGACTCAAAGACTATTGTGATTACATGAGGTGTGGACACGGCTTCTTTTTAGGTTAGAGGAACTCCCTCTGAAAGTTAGTGATTATCAGTCCGCCAAAAGCAGAGAGGAATCAATCACATTACTCTCAGAGCACAACTTTTATCCTTCCATATCAGAAAGAAAGAATGTTAATGTGACATTAGTGAATTGTAGTAGTGTCCATTGTAACATCCCAGGATTAGTATTACTTATTAAAGTAATAATGCTCACATGGTGTTAGGAACAGAAAACTGGCTGAAACTAGACATCAATCACAACAAAATTCTAAATGTAGATTGAAATATATGAGGTATGTCCACAAAGTAAGTTCTGTTTGGTTATATAAAACAAATGTGTACAGATGCAGAAAAAAATATTTATTGTACAAAAATACAACTGTTAAATTACTTTTCTACATAGCTTCCAAAATTTTATAGGCACTTGTCGTAGCGTGTGCCTTCTTCATAGAAGGTTGCTGCCTGTGTATTCAACCATGTGGTAACAGGTTCCTTCAGCTTGTCATCATCGTTGAAGTGCTGACCACCAAGGACAGATTTTAGGTGTAAGAAGAGATGAAAGTCTCTTGGAATGAGACCCGGGCTCTATGGAGGATAATCAAATGCGTCCCAGTGAAATACCTGTAAGAGTTGTTTGCTCACATTCACCATGTGAGATCGGGCATTATTGTGGAAAAGAACAACAGCTTTTGACAGTAATCCTCAGCGCTTGTTCTGTATTGCGCACTGCAATTTCTTCTATGGTCTCACAGTAGCCATGTGCATTGATTGTTTGGCCTCGTGGTAAGAAATAAATCAGCAAAATGCCTTTCATGTCCCAAAAAATGGTGCACATGACTTTTTGAGATGTCAAGATTTGCTTAGGCTTAACCTTCGTTGGGGATGGAGTGTGCCTCCATTTCATTGGTTGCCGTTTTGTTGCAGGGGTGTCATACAATACCCAAGTTTCATCCACCATGACTATCCGAGAAAGAAAACCATCACCTTCTTCATTGTAGCATGTCAAAAACTGAAGTGCTCTACCCGACAGTTGTTTTTAATGTTGTTCAGTAAGAATTTTGGGTACCCAACGTGAGCAAACTTTTCGAAATTTCAGTAACTATTTCATGAATTAATGATCATGAGATTTATGGAACTTCCATAGCAAGGGCATTAAGTGTAAACTTACAGTTGTGCTTAATCTTCTCTTCAGTTGTGTGAACCAGTTCATCAGCAACCACCGACAGGTGTCCTCGTCATTCTTTATCGTGCACTTGATCACGTCCTTCATTGAACAATTTGACCCATCTTCTAACCATTGAAACACTCATAGCATTTTGTCCGTAAACCTCACAGATTTGCCAATGAATTTCCTTTGGTTTAACTTTCTTTGCATTTACAAAACGAATCACAGATCTGATTTCACACATGGCAGTTTTTTCAATTCTGGCTGACATTATAAAGAAGCACTACAAAGCACACGTTGTCAGTAGCGATCTGAAAATGGTGTACATGTCTTCTCCTTGAGTCAGAGTAACTGCCGCGCATGTGCTGAAGTGCAGTTGTAGCGCTGCCATAGATAGAAATAGAAACGGAACTTACTTTGCGGATGACCCTCGTATATCAGAAAGTTAGGCTATCCGCTTATGTTAGCAGCATATTATTTGCCGTAAAGAACTCGAAACAGTCTAGTGATGTTATAACAGAGTCCAAATGTGAAATAATCACGATAAAAGTAAGCATCAAAGGTGGGGCACACATGATTAGTAAATGTTTGCCTCGGGTGCCACACTGGCGGAGCACTTCAGAGAAAACATGGAGAATAACATGAATAAGTTTCCTGAACAAGCTATCATAATATGGGGAGACTGACATTTGCTGGGTGGGAAATGAAAGTCATGCAATTACAACTGGTGCCAAACACAAGGATTCTGTGAAGCTGTTTTGAACGAATGAGCTGAAACCTACTTCTGGTAGATGGTAAGACAATTGACCCAAAAGGGTGATTGGTTGGAATAATTATGCAATACTCTTATTAGTGACACCATCACACATTGATACCCCATGCGGATATGCTGATGGGTGGAATATACTATGCATAACAATTTTTAGTGGGATGTAGCTTGAAATGCCGAAGAGGATGAAATTAGCTAAAGAAATTCACAGCAGATGTGAACCTATACAAACAAAAGTAGTAGTCTCACTATGCATCGTCATCATCCATGAGATGACAACTGGGTACCATCTGTAGATAATTGTCTCACAGAGCTTTTTAATAAGGCATTGAGAAATATGCTCTCGGTGCACAGTGACATTGGGCAGAGAGACTGGGATATGACTCTGCCTGTCTTAATATTCTTATACACAGCAAAGCAAGAAATTATCATTTTCACTCCATTTTTCCTGAGCCACAGTCGACACCCTGAAATCCATTGTTGAATATATACTTTGTTTCTGTTTCAACCTGACAAATATTATGTCAAACAGTTCATCATCAGAATTCAAGCAAGGACACATCCCATGGTTCTTGAATGCTCATTATAAGGATTGTAAACATTATAGCACCAGGCACCATCCTGTAACCGACAACGCAGGTGATCTAATATGATTTTTTTTTTCACCTGTGTGTAAGATCAGGCTATCAGAAAAATTATTAAAGCACTACTTAGGCCTATTTCAAATTCTGCGTCAGTTGTAAGACACTGCCTAAGAAGGCAAGAGTTATAAGATTCCACCAAGGAGTCAAAAGTGCAGTGATGTCATCCATGTCTTTTGCAGGAAATCTTAGCCGTGAGGCAAAGAACTACAATGAGTCCTTCTAATACAAGGAATGTGAAGATGTATTTGATGATCAAGAGGCCTCAAAGGAAGTAACTGCATTTGAACATTGCATCGACCCATATGGACAGGACAATCCAGCCAGAATGTAAGGCTCCATTAGTGTGAGCTTTAAAGGACCTCCGACTATATGTAGATTTAGGAAGCCAATGTCCACTCCAAAACTGCATATGCCTAGCATACCTACTAGGTTTTAAATTTCCTTGCATAATCCTCTGTTGCTGCATTTGTACCTTCAAAATGACAGGGTGTGCACCTCAAAATATCAGCAATTGTTAAAGACGTCACCCGCTTGCATTCTTGTAAATTTTTTGAACATTTTGTACACCAGGAGAGGCTCAAGTTGTGTGTGTGTTTAAAGAGGAGCAGACAGTTGATCTCCACCTGTACTTTAATGTGTGGTTTACGAATATACTTTCGTGTTAAGTGTGTGTGTTATAACTGGTACACAGTTACAGATACTGTATAACAAAAGGAGTATTCTGTACATTATAATGGAACAAGAATGAACAAAATTCAGTATTTTTGATTATCAACCAATTATTATGTGTGAGGTTGTGTTTTCATTTTATCTATACAGAGAAATAGTGGTATCAAGTATCATATTTCATATAAAATGACCAGTAATGTAATGCGCAGCGTTCAGTAGATTCAGATAAAGCATCAGACTGTGACATACAGTAGCTGTAGGAAGACCCTGTGATAACCTCTGGACAAAGGATATATGCACACCAAGGTGACTAAAAGTTATGGAATAGTGATACACACATACAAATGGCAGTAGTATTGCATGCACAAGGTATAAAAGGGCATTGCATTAGCAGAGCTGTCGTTTGTATGCAGGTGAAAAGGTTTCCAACACGATCATAGCCACAGAACAGGAATTAACAGACTTTGAATGCGGAATAGTATTTGGAGCTAGATGCATTGGACATTCAATTTTGGAAATTGTCAGGGAATTCAGTATTGTGAGGTCCACATTGTCAAGAGTGTGCTGACATTACCAAATGTCAGGCATCACATCTCACCATGGGCAATACAGGGCCTGATGGCCTTCACATAACAACCAGGGCAGTGGTGTTTGCATAACGTTGTCAGTGCTAACAAACAAACAACACTGCATGAAATAACGGCAGAAATCTATGTGGGACATGCAATGAAGATATCTGTTAGGACAGTGTGATGAAATTTGGCTTTAACTGGCTCTGGCAGCACATGACTGATGCAAATGCCTTTGTTAACAGCACGACATCATCTGCATGGGCTTGTGACCACATCAGTTGGACCTTAGACAACTGTGAAATTGTGGCCTGGTCAGATAAGTCCCAGTTTCAGTTTGTAAGAGGTGGTGATAGTGTTCGAGTGTGGTGCAGGCCCCATGGAGACATGGACCCAAGTTGTGTGCAAGGCACTGTGCAAGCTGGTGGTAGCTGTGTTTGCATGGAGTAGACTGGGTCTTCTGGTCCAACTGAACCCATCATTGACTCGAAATGGTTATGTTCTATTACTTGGAGCCATTTGCAGCCAATTGTGGACTTCATATTTCCTAACAATGGTGGAATTCTTATGCTTGACTATGCGTTATGTTACTGGGCCACTGTTGTTTGCTGTTAGTTTGAACAATATTTTGGACGATTCAGGTAAATGGTTTTCCCACCTGGACTGTCCAAAATAAATCCCACTGAACATTTATGGGATCTAATTAAGAGGTCAGTTTGTGCACAAAAACCCGCACCAGCAATACTTTTGCAATTTTGGATGGCTATAGAGGCAGGTTGCCACAATGTTTCTTCAGGGGGCTGTGTAATGACTTGTTGAGTCCATACCACATTGAGTTGCTGCATCTCACAAGGCAAAAGGAGACATGACATGATATGAGGTGGTATCCCATGACTTTTGTCATCTCATTGTAGAAAGCACTGACAGGTATTGGGATGACAAAAGCATGTAAATTGGTATTTTTAAGGGCTGAACTCAAGGTCTTTCAAAGTAACTCATAAGCTAAGTCTGTAAGCCAGGAGTGGTTACTTGAGATACGGCTGATGGTTAATGGGTATGAGGACAGATCCATAGACAATGTTTCAGACACAGATCCGATGAAGGCATCTCCAAGTAAGGCAAAGTGATGTTCTTTTACTCAGGTAGGCACCATATGCCACAAAAGTAAGAGGCTGAATAAGTATAATACTTTGAAAGAATATGCTAAAGTCAACATTTTTATGGGAGAATGAAATAAAGAACTTCAAGCAGGTCCAGAATAGAATGCAAGGTTACAGTCATGGACCAACAGCAGAGTATATTCTGGGTCCATTGAGAGCCTAATGTGCAACCATCTGTTTGTATTATACTGTGTTAAAATGAAAGTAAAAAATGGTTTCCTTGCTATACTCAATACAGTTTTTTGACTGTGTCCCCAGAACAAATGAGTCAATGCAGGTGTTCCTGAAGATTATCCCAACAACATGGACACAATATTGAACTGGAGATGGTTTGAAGAATGGTATAACTCAACAGTCCAGAAATTGTAGATTTCATCATGACTTGTGAATGCCAACAGACATATTCATTGTAATTTTTTGGCTCACTGATTGCAAATAAAATTTTTGGTGTTTGTTCTTTTGTTATGTGATTTTGATATAAAGTATTTATAAGGAGAAAAAAATTATTCGACAGTATCTGCAATCAGTGTCATTTATTTCTTATCTTCAAGATGAGCTTGTTTTCTGATGTGTTGTTACTAATTGTTTTGATGCAGAAATTCCCAGAGCTGGTCAAACAATATACAGTGGAAAGATGGCTGCCTCTACATGCGTGCTGCATTAATGGACATACACATGTCATGGAACTTCTACTTAAATACCAATATCCCCCACACATAATGCAAAAATTCAGGTGACTATTTGTATTTCTTTGTGTGTGTGTGTGTGTGTGTGTGTGTGTGTGTGTGTGTTTTATTTTAATATATATATATATATATATATATATATATATATATATATATATATATATATATATATATATGTGATCATGCTGAGAAGAAAGTGTCGGGGTTGCCTTTGTAGGCAAAGTGACACAATGAAGTATTAATTCTTAATTTATCTGGTATCACTTACATATGCATTTGGCAATAATCCTCACTCAGTACAGAAAAGAGCATTTGGAACATGTCTTTGTGTGAGATTGAAAATGTTTTTTTCCCCCAGTGGAAAGTTGAAATGTCATCTATCATCAAATAAAAGTGAACAGCATCCTTTAATTTAGTGACTGTTCGTGATAACACATTTAATGTATGTCATATTGATTATAGATTTTGTTGTACCAGTTTTGCTCTTGTGGATAGTTTTCATTTGTAATCGTAAAACAACTTTTTACATTTAGATTATTAATAATGCCTTTTAGATGATAGTTGGTGACCTCTGAGGTTTCACATTACAAGATTTTGTGTGCTGTCATCGAACACTAGTTGATTGACACATTGTAGTTATTTTTATTAGTTTTCATATGTTTATTACTTTTATTATTATGTTCACTCTCTTGTTCGTTTTTTTATTCCCACCTCCTACTGATCATTGTGTCTAATACGAGAATTGACCATTTTTATATGCCCTTTCTCTCTCTAGTTTTTCTGTGTTAGCTTTTCTTATACACTACTGTCAAGTGAACACTCCTTTCTCTCCCGCCCTTTACCTTTTCACCCTCCGTGTCCCTTTCTGTTTCTTCTTAATTTCCCCCACCATTAAACATAAATCTTAATACTTTTCACTTACCTCCTCCACACCTTTTATTTTCCTTTCCACGCCACCGACAATCTCTTTGTTGACTCCATCTCTCATCCTTCCTCCATCCTCTGTCTTGTCTTTCTCACTGTTCTATTTCTTCCTTCATCCTCCTTGTGTCCTTTCTAAGACTGCCACTGAGATGCTATTTATTTCACTTGAAATGAAAGGAAAATTGTAACAACATTTTGGATGTCTGCAATTGATCAATTTCTTAAACTGGTACAGTTACACCTCTACTGAAAGATATAAAACATGAGGACTATATGTCCCTTTTTCTGTTACTGCTATGCAGATAATCATTTTATGTCAGGTTAATAAAGAAAGAAAGTTGTTGCAGCAAAAAAGCATTGTTGCCTTTCATAAACTACCAGTATGTGGAAATCTACATTGCTGTAAACACACTGGGACGTACTAAAGTACAGCTGATACCTCTCCCATCCCAAACGCTTTTTGTTTGTTTCTTTTTCTGAAACTATGAGATGTATGAAAAATACTCTTGGAAAATAAATTGATGTGGTTCAAGTATATGTACATACAAAACAAGGATGAAATTAGTCTATGGCGTGCATTATGCCGCACACAGAAAGGATTTTATAAATAATTCAGGGATGCAACAGATTGATCAGTGTTAAAATAATGACTTAAAAGTGATGTTTGGAAAATATAGTGATCTGTAAAAATAATATGTGAACGCAACAATGTATTTACCGTATGCAATATGAAAATACCAAGCCAGGTAAGAAAAAAAAAAAAAACATTGTTTTCTGATGATGAAAGTCATAATGACTTTAGATTGTTGTCATTAACAATACATAAGAAAGGAAATTGACTTAGAGAGACAGGGAGACATTATGGCTGGCCAGTATTTAGTTTCAGGAGCTGAAATTTCAGTACTGCTGTCAGACATATGTAAATCAGTGCTCCAAAAGTTAAGGACATGTTTACACTTCTAAATGAGTCTGTTGACAGTAGTGAATTTCATCTCCTGGCGGTGAGTACCTGTTAACCATGATGTCTCTTTGTAATTTTATAGTTTTCACCAGTGCTTGATTTGTAAAATTCAAAAAGGGGGGGGGGGGGGGGGGTGTACTGTGATCTTCCAGAGGATATTGATGAAATTTAGACTTCTTAAAATTTTATTTAACACTTTTCTGAATATTTTAAAAGTATAAATATAACATTTGTTCTTGTAAAAAATAAAACTCTGATATGCACCATCAACAATCTTTTATTACACCTTACATTAATTAAGTTAAGTGTTCTCAATTTATGCTGTGTTACAAAAAACTAAATTACGGTAAGGTGATCCATGTAAATTTGAACTATAAAGTACTGGAAAAGGGAAAAAATCTTAAATGCATCTTAGCATAAAGTTTACAGAACTGTCCAAAGCTTTAAGAGGTTTTCATTGTCTGTCCCTCCTTTCTATCTTTCCTTGCTGTTGGAGCCCATAATGGAATGCTGCCCATGAAGCAGCCAAGATTCCATGTATTTTGAAGGGTCGAAACAAGTCAATGGCGGGCCATCTCACACTGCCAGCCACTGAATACATCTAGGTAAAGCACAGTCTAGTCCCACACTAAGCAGGCATAGTTTTTCATCGCCTCGACCACAGCAAAAGTTGTATCGTATTGCATCTCAAAATCTGCGGTTCTGCTTTCTTCTTTCAGTGGTACTGGTGCAGGCTACTTTTGCATATTGTCACAAATTGAGTACTTGTTTTTGCTTATAAATAGTGGAACAACTGTTTTTTTTTTTTCTGTGACTTATAGGTACAGTTAGATCCTCATATAAATCTGCAACTACGTCAGTACTTTACAAGCTATCTTATGGTGTGTGGTGCAAGGCTATTGGTGTGCCACTTTAACTCCTAACTAAATTAAAGTCTGCCTGAATAGGGCGTGAAGGCCCAATGGTACCAACCGGCTGCCATGTCATCCTCAGCCCACAGGCATCCCCGGATGTGGATATGTAGGGGCAAGTGGTCAGCACACCACTCTCTCTGCCGTCTGTCAGTTTCTGACACCATAGCCGCTACTTCTCAATCAAGTAGCTCCTCAGTTTAGCTCCTCAGTTTGCCTCGCAAGGGCTGAGTGTACCCTGCTTGCCAACAGCATTCAGCAGACCGGATCGTCACCCATCCAAGTGTTAGCCCAGCCCGACAGCGCCTAACTTTGGCGATCTGACAGGAACCGTGTTGCCACTGCGGTAAACCCATTGGCACTTTAACTACTGTACCTATTCCAGTCTCAAATGGCTCAAGGAAGGAATGGTTGATGACAAGCCTCTGTGTGAGCTCAGATCTGTCTAATTTTATATTTGTAGTTTGTGGCTTTTCACAAAATATACATGAGAGGAATCAATATATATGTAGTGCTTGACTCTTTTTAGAAACATACTCTCTCAGAATTTTAACATTAAACCATTCCATGATAAACTACACTTCTCTAGTAGCCTCTGCCACTGGAGTGGGACGAGCATCTCTGTGTTTCTTTCATACTTAACTAAATGAATGTGTGATGAAACACACTGCTCTTTGTTAGATCTTGTCTATTTCTTCCATCAGTGGTACCTAGTAAGGGTTTGTGATTGATGAGCAGTACTAAGTACTTTGCCTACATTTGTGGCCAACTGCCTTATCCGTACATCAAGTGTTGATCCTCTGTTGGTCTTACTACATTTCACTGTAATAGTTATACTATATTGTGGTACGTGAACCATGCATGCTTTACTCCCTGGTGATAGTCTGTTGAATAAATATTACATTGGCCCAATTAATTATAGTTAATGAAATTAATATATGAAGTGGGACTCCTTTGCCAAAGTGCAGTGAAACTCCTTTGCCAAAGTGCAGGTTTGGTTTTACGAAAGAGATTAATAATTACTAGTTATTCCAAAACACCAGGTAGGGTGGAATATGCACCACATCTAATATAAAGCTTGGAAAACACTTTCTTTCTTTCATGAAATGAAAACGTAAGTATTTAATGCATTCACATGCACAGACATTGGGAATTACTTTATTTCCTTTTTTATTCCTTATTGAGAAAATGTTTACAACAGGTCTTCAGCAATTTGCTAAGCATCAGTAAAACCTGATGTATTTCTGCAAGTGAAATATGTGTGTATAACAAACATCAACTCAAAAAAAAAGTGATTTTTTCAGTGCTTTCTGTCATGCCAAAGTTTACTCCAGTGAATCTAGCAAGCAACAGGGAGTACTGTATTGACTCCTGCATTACTTCACATGCATATTATCTCTGGCTAGCAGGTAACAGACCAGCAGATGCAATGACTTCTGTATCTACAGCAGCATCACCTTCGAACAGCCTCAAGATGATTTCACTGTTATCTACTAGGTCATTTATGAATGCTGTGATCAGTAATTGTCTTATAACACTCCCTCACAGTACACCCAAAGTTACTTTTATATCTGATTACTTCCCTCGGTTAAAAATGATATGTTGTGTTCTATGTGCTTCAAACTTTTTTATTTAATCCCAAAGATGGTCTTACATTATGCATGCTCCTATTTTGTGCATTAGGTGATAGTGCAGAATTGTGTAAAATGAGTTCTGGAAGACATTAAACAAAGCGTCAACCTGGTTGCTGATGTCTGTGACTTCTGAGACTCACGGCTAAAGAGGATGAATTGGGTTTCATACAATTGTAATCCATATTTGTTCCTGCAGAGGAGATTTTCAGTCTCAGGGAAGGTCATAATAAGCAAGTATAAAACATTTCCAAAATTCTGCATTACTGATATAAGTCTGTAGTTGGGTATATCTGTTCAACACCTCTTCTTGGAAATGGGATTGCCTTAGCATTTTTCCATTTGGAAACCATTTGACACTCCAGAGATCTACATTACAGCACTGTTACAAGAGGAGCAAATTCTTTTGCATACTCTATGTAGGATCTTACAGTTATGCCATCAGGTCCAATCACCTTCCTTTATTCAGCAATTTTAGTAGATTTTCTATCTTCTGGTCCAATATTTTGATACCGATCCTTTTTGCATTCATGCAATGAATGAAAGGAGTAGCTACATTGTCCTACAGCAC